>NC_132930.1:46071110-46381930 GCF_047675955.1 Chlorocebus sabaeus | reverse complement strand
GTGGCATGATTCTGAGGCTGGACAGGCAGTTGCTAGGCAGATGTCCTCGCAGAAGTAATTTGTGTGTGTGTGTAAGGTTGTTTGGCCTTTGTGCAAGGTTATAGTTTTCCAGTCTGTTGTGATAAGTCTTGTTATCAGGCATTTGTTTATGAGAACCCTCCCTTCCTAACCTTCCCTAGCTCTATTTATCAGGGTTTTTAATACAGTGACTCCGTTTTGAATCTGACAACTTTCACAAACCCAAAGAGGCCTACCAGACATTGGCTTCTGTCTGAGAGACAAGAGTTGTGAGTTAAAATAATTTGTCCCTTTCTTTGGAAGGGATGTTTGACTCCTAAAACTTTGCCGACAGGGCAGGCCACTGAGTCTCTGTAGGTTCTGCCTCGCACCCTCCAGAGTGCATGTGACGTGCTAAGGCCTCCAGCATACTTGCCGCTTCTTGCTCATCTGTTCCAGTTAGCCTGATGTTAAAGGTATAATGAGCCACTGTGATGTTCTGAGTTGAACCAGCTCATACAGGTCCTCTGGGACTACCTTGCTGGAGGGTGGGAGGGTGAACGAGGCCTGGGGCAGGACTACATAGGATAGGCAGCATACACTGCTGCCTACACTGCTGTGTATACACTACAGCATACACTGCTGCCTATCCTATGTGAGAGTGAACTGAGTTTCATCTTTCTGATAGGAATGGAAAAGAAGGCATTCCTAGATCAGTGTGTGCATGCTGCATCCTGGGGGAATGTTACTGTACTCTAGCAAAGGTACCACATCTGGCACAGCGGCTGCGATTAAGTTAAGTTTGTAGTAGCTCACTATCATCACCGTGATCCATCTGAACTTTGTAGGACCAGACTGGTATGAGTTAACTTGGGTGTGACAGGCACTACCACTTTCACCTTTTTTGAAGTCTTTGAGGATGGTACCAGTCTGGGCTGTTTCTTCCCCGATGTGGCAGTGTTTTTCACTAACGGTCTTGGTTTGGGTGGGGGAAGGAGACTGCCACAGGCTTCTCCTGGACTTTTCCAGCTGAGTAGCTCTTACCTAGTGAGTGAAGGAACCAATGTGAGGGCTCTGCCGGTCATTTCATGTATACATTTGGGAACTAGGGAAATGACCGTGGGTAGGTCTGTGGATCTGTTGTGAGCTAGACTGGGGCCAGGACTCCCTGCATAACCTGGCTTCCATACGCCCCCTCTTATAGGGAGAACATGGTAGTGCTTTGGGTCCCTAGATAGTGTCGATTCCTACCCTAAGTTCAACGAAACCAGAGAGCTCTGGGCATTCCCCTTTCCCTAACACACCACTTCCCAAGCAAGTGGCCAACAGCCCGTGGAGAGAGACTGGGGAAATGACTATTGATGACACTTGCCTTGGTGTTACAAGGACCTGCCTAATTCTGTTCTGCGTTCCTTTAATCAGTGGCTTCCAGGTTTGAGAAATGGCTCACATTTTTCAAATTGGACAAAGGATCATGACTTTATTGGGGTTGCTGCCCTTGGCCTTGATTCTTTAAAACTGTGTAAATTAAGCAATACCCTTGCTGGCTGCCCAGCCAGCTTGCCCCAGGAACAGCTTGTTTTCCTCCCACAACATGGGAAGCCTGGTGGAGCTGCGAATTCCACTTCTTGGAGGCTGTGCTCACCTTTACAAGTCCTGAATGGGGCTCCGCCATGTCCGCCTTCTGGTTGTAGGGGATTAGGGCTTTGTTAGATTCTGCCAGGGACACCTGCCGTTCGCATTTTGCCTTTAGTTGGTTAATCATACCAGGTGTGTTGATGACTCTTTCTCACAAATGAACTTTCATGTAATGCCACGCTCAGTAAGTGCTTTCTTTCTAAGCCCTTGGAACATTACAAAAGCTGATGAACCTGGGCATTACATGTGCTGGACAGTAAAACAAATCTGAAAAATATTCAAGCCTGTCCTGCAGAAACTGTTTCCTGCCACAGTGCAGGTACCCTGTAAGCCAACAGCAAAATGTGTTTGCTAAGTAAGCAGTCCATTACGAAATAATCCAGAGTTCACAGACGCAATCACAATGGAAGCTAGAAAGCATTTTGAAACAAACATCAATGAGAATATTATATATCTAAACTTGTGGGATATAGCTGAAATTGTGTGTAAAGGAGAGTTCACAGCTTTCAATGCATATATTAGAGATGAAGGAAAATAGAATGTCATCTCAAGAAGTTAGACAAAAAGTTGTAGAACAGAATTACAGGATGTCAAAGCTAGGCAATAATAAAAGGTAAAAGCATCAATTAATGAAACAAAACCAACAAACCAACAAAAAATAAAGAAAGATTATTTCCCAGCTCATTTTATGAGGCTACCATAACGTTGGTATAAAAAATCTGACAAAGACATAAGAAAGGGAAATCATAGGCCAAGCTTGCCAATAAACATATGCGTGAGAATCCTAAATGAAACATTAGCAAGGTGATTCCAGCAATTTATAAAAAGGGTAACATGCACATTTGTTTCAAGGACACAGTATTTTTTAACATTTGAAAATCAATCAATTTAACTTACTATATTAACAGAATAAATAAAAAAAAGTATTATCTCAAAAGAAGCAGGAAAGGCATTTGGTAAAATTCAGTATCCATTTATGGTAAAACAAAGTTAGAAGAATTAAAAGGAATTTCCTTAATCTGATAAGGATATCAAAAAACTCTATGGCATCATAACTAATTATGGAATCATAATTAAGCTTTCCCTTTGCGATCAGGAACAAGAGAAAGATTTCAATTTAAATCGTTACCGGAAGTCCTGGTTAGTGTACTAAGAAAGTAAAAACAACAAAAGTTTAAAAAGCTTGCAAAGAAGAAGTGAAAATGTTACTGTTCTCAGATGATGTGATTGTAACAGAAGATCCAAAAGTCCAGTGGTGGCTCACACCTGTAATCCCAGCACTTTGGGAGGCTGAAGCGGGCAGATCCGGCAGATCACTTGAGTTCAGGAGTTTGAGACCAGCCTGGGCAATGTGGCTAAGACCTGTCTCTACAAAAAATACAAAAGTTATCTGGGTGTGGTGGTATGTGCCCGTAGTCCCAGCTGCCTGTGGGGCTGAGGTGGGAGGATTGCCTGAGCCTGGGAGGTGGAGGCTGCAGTAAGCTGTGTTTGTGTCACTGCGTTCTAGCCTGGGGGACAAAGTGAGACCTTGTCTCCAAAAAAAGGAAAAAAAAAAAAGAAAAGAAAATCCCAAAGTATCTATAGACCAGTTATTAAAATGAATTAATTCAACAAGGTTGCTGGATACATGGTTAATATACAAAAATCAATTGTATATACATTTAGAAAATGACCTATATATTCAGTGCAGTTTTAATCAAAATGCCAAGAGATTTTTGATTAAAGAAGATGATTCTAAAATCTTCATGGGAATACAAAGGGCCAAGAGTAGCCAAGATTATCTTTTTCAAAAAAATTTTTTTTTTTTAAGATAGCTTCTTGCTCTGTCACCCATACTGGAGTGCAGTGGTGCAATCTTGGCTTACTGCAACCTCTGCCTCCTGGGCTCAAGCAATCCTTTGGCCTCGGCCCCCCATGTAGCTGGGAATACAGGAGTGAGCCATCATGCCCGGATAATTTTTGTATTTTTTGTAGAGATAGAGTTTCACCATGTTGTCCAGGATGGTCTCAAACTCCTGAGCTCAGGTGATCCACCTGCCTTGGCCTTCCAAAATGCTGGGATTACAGGCATGAGCCACCACACCTGGCTTTTCAATTTATTTTAATTGTGGTAAAATGCATACAACAAAATTCATTATTTTAACCATTTTTAAGTATGCAGTTCGGTGTTATTAAACTCACTCATAATGTGCAACCATCACCACCATCCATCTCTAGCAGTTTTTTTGTCTCGTTAGACTCTGTATCCATTAAACACTAATTCCCCATTCCCCCTACCCCCAGCCCCTGGCAGCCACCATTCTACTTTCTATCTCTATGATTTGGACTATTCTAGGTATCACTAGAATAGTGTTCACCATTCTAAGTGGAATCATACAGTATTTGTCTTTTTGTAACTGGCTTATTTCACTTGGCGTAATGTTCTCAGGGGCCATCCGTGTTGTGGCATGTGTCAGAATGTCCTTCCTTTTTAAGGCTGAGTGATATTCCACTCTGTGGATATATTCACATTTTGCTTATCTGTTCACCTGTTGATAGACACTTGTGTTGCTTCTGTGTTTTAGCTATTGTGAGTAATACTGCTATGAATATGGGTGTATGAATACCTGTTGAGTTCCTGCTTCCCATTCTTTTGGGCATATCCCAAAAGTGGAATTTCTGTATCATTTGGTAATCCTATTTTTAATTTTTGAGAAACCACCATACTGTTTTCCATAGTGGCTGTACCACTGGATATTCCTAATGACAGTGCACAAGGTTTCTAACTTCTCCTTGACAACAACGCTTTCTGTTTTTTTGATAGTAGTCATCCTAATGAGTGTGAAGTGGTGTCTCATTTTTCGGATTTGCATTTACCTAATGTTTAGTGGTGCTGAGCATCTTTTCATGTGCTTTTTGGCTATTTGCATATTTTCTTTGGAGAAATGTCTACTCAAGTCCTTTGCCTATTTTTTAATCAGGTTGTTTGTTTTTGTTGTTGAGTTTTAGGAGTTCTGTCTGTATTCCAGATATTAACCCCGTATCAGATACATGATTTGCAAATGTTTTCTCATTCTGTGGGTTGCCTTTTTACTCTATTGATACTGTCTTTGGTGTACAAAATTCTTAAATTTTCATGAAGTCCAATTTATCTGTTTTCTCATTTGTTGTGTGTGCCTTTGATATCCAAGAAATCATTGCCGAATCCAGTGTCTTGAAGCTTTTACCCTGTTTTCTTCTAAGTTTTATTGTTTCAGGTGTTATTTAGGTCTTTGACGCATTTTGAAGTAACTTTTGTATATGGTGTCAGGTAAAGGTCCATTTTTATTCTTTTGCATGTGGATATCCTTTTCCCAGCACCATTTATTGAAGAGATTATCCTTTCTTTCCCCATTGAATGGTTTTGGTACCCTTCTCAAAAATGATTTGACTATTTATGTAAGAGTTTATTTCTGGGCTTTCTTTTCTATTCCATTGGTCTTATGTGTGTGTCTTTATGCCAGTGCCACGCTGTTTTGATTACTGTAGCTTTGAAATCAGGAAGTTCAAGTCCTCTAGCTTTGTTCTTCTTTTTCAAGATTGTTTGGGCTATTTAGGGTCTCTTGAAATTCTAAGTGAATTTTAGGATGGGTTTTTCTATTTCTGTAAAAAGTCATTGGGATTTCAATAGGGATTACATTGAATCTGCAGATTGCTTTGGGGAGTATTGACATCTTAACTTTATCAAGTCTGTCCATCCATCAACATGGGATATGTTATATTTACTTAAGTCTTTATTCCTTTCAGCAATGTTTTCTAGTTTTCATTGTACAAGTCTTTCACCTCCTTGGTTCGGTTAATTCCTTGGTATTCTTTTTATACTATTGTTAATGTAATTGTTTTTATAATTTACTTTTCAGATTTTTCACTGTCAGTGTAGAAATGCAATGGATTTTTGTGTGTTGACTTCGTGTCTTCCTGTTTGCAGAATTCATTTGTTAGCTCTAATAGGGTTTTTTGTTTTGTTTTGTTTTGTTTTTTGGTGGAATCTTCTACATAAAATATCTTACCATCTGTGAACAGAGAAAATTTTACTTGTTTGTTTCCAGTTTGGGGGCCTTTCATTTCTTTTTTTTGCCTAATTGCTCTGGCTAGAACTTTCAGTACTATGTTGAAAAGAATTGTCAAAGTGGGTATTCATGCCTTGTTCATGATCTTAGATGAAAAGCTTTCAGTCATTCTCCAGTAGATATGATGTTTGTTGTTAATTTTTCACTAATGCCTTTTATATTTGAGGTAGTTTCCTTCTATTTCTAGTTTATTGAGTGTTTTTTTTAAAGTCATGAAAGGGTATTGAATTTTGTGAAATTTTTTTACATCAGTTAATTATGTGATTTTCCCTCTTAATTTTGTGAATGTGGTGTATTACAATGATTGAATTTTCATATGTTGAATTACCCTTGCATTCTAGGAATAAATTCCACTTGGTGATGGTATATAATCCTTTTAATATGCTACTAAATTTAGTTTGCTAGTATTTGGTTGAGGATTTTTACATCACTATTCATCATGAATATTGATCTCTAGTTTTCTTGTATTGTCTTTGTCTGGCTTGATGTCAGGGTAATGCTGTCATAGAACAGGAAGTATTCCTCCTCCCCCTCCTCCCTCTCCTCCTCCCCCTCTTCTTCCTCCTCCTCGTCCCCCTCCTCCTCCCCTTCCTCCTCCCCCTCCTCCCCTTCCTCCTCTCCCTCCCCCTTCCCCTCCTCCCCCTCCCCTTCCCTCCCCACCCCCTTCCCTTCCCCTCCTCCTTCCCTTCCCCTCCTCCCCCTCCCCTTCCCTCCCCATCCCCTTCCCTTCCCCTCCTCCTTCCCTTCCCCTCCTCCCCCTCCCCCTTCCCTCCCCCTCCCCCTTCCCTTTCTCTCCCCCTCCCCTTTCCCTCCCCCTTCCCCCCCTCCCCCTCCTCCTCCTCCTCCCCTTCTTCTTTTAGAAAGAGTTTGAGAAGGATTGGTATTAGTTCTTTAAATGTTTGGTAGAATTAACCAAACCATCAGGTCCAGGGCTTTCCTCTGTCAGGAGATTTTTCTTTATTACTGATTAATTTGCTTACTAGTTATAGGTCTATTCAGATTTTCTAGTTCTTTTTTCTTTTTTTCTTTTTTCTTTTTTTTTTTTTTTGAGGCAGTGTCTTACTCTTTTTCCCAGGCTGGAGTGCAGTGGCACAATCTCAGCTCACTGCAACCTCCAACTCCTGGGTTCAAGTGATCCTCCCACCTCAGTCCCCTGAGTAGCTGGGACCACAGGTATGTACCACCACACCTAGCTAGTTGTTTTGTTTCGTTTTGTTTTGTTTGAGATGGAGTTTCGCTCTTGTTACCCAGGCTGGAGTGCAATGGTGCAGTCTAAGCTCACTGCAACCTCTGCCTCCTGAGTTCAAGCGATTCTCCTGCCTCAGCCTCCAGAGTAGCTGGGATTACAGGTGTGTGCCACCATGCCCGGCCAATTTTTGTATTTTTAGTAGAGATAGGGTTTCGTCATGTTGACCAGGCTGGTCTCAAACTGCTGACCTCTTGGCCTCCCAAAGTGCTGGGATTACAGTCAAGAGCCACCGCGCCTAGTCTTACTTTTTAAATTTTTTGTAGAGCTGGGGTTTCACCATGTCACCCATGCTGTCTTGAAATCCTGGGCTCAAGCAGTCTGCCCGCCTTGGCCTCCCAAAGTGCTGGGATTACAGGCTTGAGCCCCTGCACCTGGCGAGATTTTCTGTTTCTTTATGATTTGGTCTTGGTAGGTTTTGTGTTTCTAAGAATTTTTCCATTTCCTCTAGGTTATCCAATGTATTGGTGCAGAGTTGTTCATAGCACTCTTCTATAATTCTTGGTATGTCTGTAGGATTGGTAGTAATGTCCCCTTTTTCATTTCTGATTTTAGTAATTTGAGTCTTCTCTTTTGTTCCTTAGTTCATTTAGCAAAAGATTTGTCCATTTTTTTGATCTTTTCAAAGAATCAACTAGGTTTCATTGATTTTCTTTCTTGTTTTTCTCTTCTCTATTTCATTGATCTCTGCTCTAATCTTCGTTATTTCCTTTCTTCTTCTAGCTTTGGGTTTGTTTTTTTTTTTTTCCTAGTTTCTTAAGTTGTAAAATTAAATTGTTGATTTGAGATCTTTTTTATTTTTTATGTAAGCATTTAAGGCTCTAAATTTCCCCCTTAGTACTACTCTTGCTCTGTTCCATAAGCTTTGGTATGTTGTGTTTTCATTTTAATTTGTCTCAGATATTTTCTAATTTTCCTTATGAAGGGCAAAAGAAAGTTATAGATATATCTTTGTGAGGTAAAAGGTTTTAAAACAGACACAAAAGGCACTCACTGTAAAGGCAAAGACTGATGATTGTGATTAAATGAATATTAGGAACCTGCATTCATCAAAACATACCATTCCTAGAAGGAAGGGCAGGAGGACAGTGCAGCTAACCCACAAAGGCCCACGGACCCTGAGAACGCAGCATGTCCATGAGAATGACAAATGGCTCAAATGCACAGTGGGCGAGGGATTTGAGTAGACATTTTATTACGGGTGCTAGCCAGAGTCACCTATGAGAAAGTTTCCAGGCAAATTCCTAGAGTTCCATCATGTGTACCAAGAGCATGTGCAAGAATTCAAAATAGCAGGATTCATAAGATCCCTACACGGAAGCGGCCTGACTGCCCACCAGCAGTGGAAAGGACAGATAGCCTGTGATTTATTCCTGCAGTGGAATGCTCGATGGCTGTAGAAGCTAATGGACTATGGCTGTCTTAATAACATGGATAAATATCACAGAAAGATGGCAGACGCAAGAGAATACACCTGTGTCATTCCAGTTATAGAAATCTGAACACAGACAAGACTGTTGAAAACCATGGTTTTATGTTACGTGCTTCAGTGGTAGAACCATAAAGAAGAGCGAGAACATTGTTATGCTTTTCATTGTGAACTGGGTGGGGGCTTTGTGGGCTTCACTTTATGATAAACCACCGAGCCATGCTTTTCTGTTTTGTACTCTTCTGAATTTGTGTTATAGTTGATGACAAAAATGGCAGTTTGATTGTGTGTATTTTTTTCCAGCCCTTTTTAAAGGCTAGGGCATCAGCCCAGAGCAGGCAGTGTTAGTGTCTGGGATGAGGGTTTGCAAGTGGGCCTGAAAGCAAAATGGGGCCCGGGACCTGGGTGCATGAGCAGAAATGGCGAGGGGCAGGCTGGCCTCTGAGCCGGGTGGGATGGAAGCCGAGGGCATGAACTGGCTCCAGGTAGCAGAAGCAAGGGAAGGCCCTCGGTGGGGAGCACTTGGAGGAGCTCCCGAGGCAAGAGGTGGAGGTCAGAGGATAACATAGCTGCTCTGGGAATTGCAGGGGCGAGTTTTGTTTGTTCTGCAAGGGAGGCAGCAACAGGCCTGTTGAGGAAAGATGCAGTCAGAGGGAAGGTCTCTCCCTTCCAGGTGTTAAGTCAGGTTCAGACAGAGATGGTCTAAAGTGTTTGCGAAATGTCTTAGAGCTGCACCGAGGGCCTAGAAGATAGGCCCACGTGCATCAGTGCCTCTCACAGGCCAGGCTCCTGGTGGAGCTGTGTTCTTGGGACTGAGGCTTTCAGGGAACAGTGCCCCCCACCAGCCTGGGGAAGTCAGTGTTGGGAGCCAGGAGCCAGTGTGTAGTGCTCTCCCTCATCACCCACAGCAGGCTGTGGCCCTGAGGGGGATGGAGGGCGGCCATCCGCTGTGGATGGGGCTGGGCTGGTGCACTTGGGTTTTGTTCGCTGGTTTCTCCACGTGTTCCCTGTCTCAAAGGGCAGTGGCAGTGAAGGAGGGTAGGGTGCTGGAGACCCAGGTAGGGGACATGAGGTATGGGTGGGGTTCCAGGCCCTGCCCAAGCCAGGCAGGACTGGGTCTGCAGGATCTCCTGCGAGTGCCAGGTTGAGGGGCACATTTTTCCTTAGTTGTCCTAACCAGTGTGTAGCCTTACGTCATGAAGAGTGAGGGTGTGTGCGTGTGAGGGTGTGAGGGTGTATGTGAGGATGTGTGAGGGTGTGTGTGAAGGTGTGTGAGGGTGTATCTGTGAGGGTGTGGGTGTGTGCAAGGGTGTGTGTGTATGTGTATGTGAGGGTGCAAGGGTGTGGGTGTGTGCGAGGGGGTGTGTGTGAGGGTGCCAGGATGTCACAGTGTGTGAGGATGTGAGGGTGTGTGTATGGGTGTGAGGGTGCGAGGATGTCAGTGTGAGGGTGTGATGTGAGAGTGTGTGTGAGGTTGTGAGGGTGTGTGTGAGGGTGTATGAGTGTGTGAGGGTGTGAGGGTGTACGAGTGTGTGAGGGTGTGTGTGAAGATGCGAGGGTGTGTGACGGTGTGAGGGTGAGGGTATGTGTGAATGTATGTGAGAGTGAGGATGTGTCAGTGTGTAGGAGTGTGTGAGGCTGTGTGAGGGTGAGGGTGTGTGTATGTGTGAGTGCGAGGGTACGAGGAAGTCGGTGTGTGTGAAGATGTGAAGGTGTGTGTGAGTTAGGGTGTGTGTGAGGGTGTGTGAATGTGAGAGTGAGGGTGTGTCAGTGTGTGGGAGTGTGAGGCTGAGTGTGTGTGAGGGTGTGTGTGCGCGAGGGTGTGTGTGTGACTGGGAAGGTATCTGTGTGTGTGAGGGTGTGTATATGTGTGAGAGCGTGCAGGTCTGTGAGTGCATGGCAAGGCCATTTGAAACGCGAGGATGTATGTGAGTGTGTGTGAGATAGTGTGTGCACGTATGTGAAGGCGTGTGTATGTGAGTGTGTGAGACTGCGCATCAGTGAGTGTGGGGGCGTGTGTGTGCGAGGGTGCGTGTGAGATCGTGTGTGCATCAGTGACTGTGCATGGCAAGGCTATTTGGAACTAGCAGTTCTCTCCCTCTTCTTACCCCATTCATAAATCCTAGTGTTTTTGGAATTATTTCTGCAAAGTTGCATTATGTTAAAATGGAAAAAGTGACCAGTGATTATAAGTTTCTATTCTTTCCCTCATCAAAGAGATTCAGCTATTTTAAAGAGAAACAATTTTTTAAAATCCAGTTTAAGCTTGGCTCATGGTCTGTTTCTCTGACTTTCGTTTTGGGTTCCAGCCGCCCTGAGAGACCCCACGTCTTGTAGTCAGTCGACTCCTGGTAAGGAGCCACGGTGGGGAGAAGTGTAGCGGCAAGATGGCGAGAAGGACAGGGGTTTGTGTGTTCCACGTGTAGGAGACTCTGCTTGGGAAACCACAGCACTGCCTGCTGTGGAGATGGACGCCACGTCCTGCTCACCCGGCGCTCACTGCAGGGCTCCGTGCAGGAGTGAGGCGGCAGCGTGCGGACCTGCCAGCCCTCCTGGTTTGGGGCAGGCTTGGAGGGAACAGCCCAAAGACCAACAGTGGTTCCTAACAAGAGCTGAGAGGGAGTGGGGTCACCAGAGTGAAGGGAGGTAGACAGACCCCTTGGGACCCCGGGGTCGGGGACTGGAAGGAAGCTTGGCACTAGAAACCTGAGGGTGGCCTGGAGGGCTGGGAGGTACTTGCGGAGTGGGTGGGGGGAACACGGGGAAGGGCAGTGCAGTGCCGGGATGGGGAGGGCACAGGCCCCCCCAGGCTTGCAGAACCCATGCTGCCGGAGCGGCTGGGCACCTGGGAGTCTGGGGCTCTGCTCGGTCACATCGTCTGTGGTTTCGAATGCCTCCCTCTCCGATTCTGCACGTGTCTCGAGATGGCCAGGAACTGTATTTTATTCATATTTGTGCTTTTCTCTATTCACCAGCAAAATAAGCAGAATTTATCTTTGATGAATCATGTAACTGTTTGTAAGGGTTACCGTGTAATTCCTGGGGATGGCCTTGTTGTCCCTTGAATTCTAGCTTGGGTGTCACCATCCGATACTAGCACCGCATTACTGGCTGCACCTCAGGGCTCCTGGGCTCATGATGTCCATCTGCCCAACTGTGACTTGGGGCCTCCATGTCTGAGGGCAGCCCCTGCAGCATGTGCTGAGCTTCCTGGCACTGGGCTCCTCTCACCCAGGGACCCTGGTAGGGTGGATGTGTCCTCAGAACCTGCTCCCGCAGATGTCCCGGTGGAAGTCGGCCCGCATTGTTCCTGAGCTGCGGTTCAGTAGGGCTGGGCCAGGCAATGTCCTGCCCTTGGGAGTTTGCCCTCCACTTGGGAGAGATGAGCAAACAGCAGCAGCAGGAGACCGTCCAGGGGCTCGTGGCCCCTGGAAACGAGGCCAGGTGATGTGGGGAGTGCCCGACGCTCGGAGGGAGCCAGGGCAGGTGTTGGGACACGGCCCAGGGCCTGGGGCAGCTGGTGTGTCCCAGGGACAGAAGGAGGGAGGGCCGGGCTGACACCTGGACTTGGATATTCTAAGTGTGACAGAAGCTTTGGGTAAATTTACTGCCGGGAGCTGAAGGAGAAGGCGACTGCCCTGTGTGTGGCGTGGAGAATTTGGGGGCCTTGGCTGATTTCCCATCACTTGACTTGGCGGGCGCTGCCTGGGAGAGCCAAGGCCTGGCTGCTGCAGGAGGAGGCTTGGCACCTCTGCTTGGAAGGACCCTCCCTGTGGCGAGAGGAGGCTGGGTGAAGTGTGGGACCCAGAGGGGCACACCCTACGCAAGGCAGGCAGAATCCAGGTGGTCACTGGATGGAGCCTCCTGCACCCAGGGCGGAAGCTGCACCTTTCCAGGGGAGCAGAAGGGGTGTCCCAGGCGACAGGAGGATGAGGTGATGGTGGTTTGCAGGTTCCCTGGGAGCTGTAGGAGCCAGGAGCCTGGGCTGGAGCCTGGGAGAGACCTGGACTCAGGGACTGGGCAGAGAGGGCCAGGGCCAGGGATGGCAGACCGCAGTCCCTGGCAAGACTCGCTGCCCATTCTCGTAAACAGAGTCTCCCTGGGCTGCAGGTGCCGTCTGCTGTTTTCATGCTACAGCGGCAGAGTGGGGTCAAGTGTGTGGTGTCACCTGCATAGCAGGCAGTGCCTACTCTTGGCCCTGTAGAGGGAGTCTGGAGGGAGGAGGGAGACAGGTGAGAAGAGGGAGGAAGGACAGGGCTTAAGGGAGGGAGGAGGGAGGGAGGATGGGGCTGGAGGGAGGAGGGAGACAGGTGAGAGGAGGGAGGGAGGACAGGGCTTAAGGGAGGGAGGAGGAAGGGAGGATGGGGCTGGAGGGAGGAGGGAGACAGGTGAGAGGAGGGAGGGAGGACAGGACTTAAGGGAGGGAGGAGGGAGGGAGGATGGGGCTGGAGGGAGGAGGGAGACAGGTGTGAGGAGGCAGGGAGGACAGGGCTTAAGGGAGGGAGGAGGGAGGGAGGATGGGGCTGGAGGGAGGAGGGAGACAGGTGAGAGGAGGGAGGGAGGACAGGGCTTAAGGGAGGGAGGAGGGAGGGAGGATGGGGCTGGAGGGAGGAGGGAGATAGGTGGGAGGAGGGACGGAGGTGAGAGGAGGGAGGGAGGAGGGAGGGAGGATGGGGCTGGAGGGAGGAGGGAGATAGGTGGGAGGAGGGACGGAGGTGAGAGGAAGGAGGGAGGACAGGGCTTGAGAGAGGGAGGAGGGAGGGAGGTGACGGGAGCTTTCACATCTGTCCCCAGTGAGTTGCCTTGATCCCGTCTTGAGGCCTGTGCTGTGATCTTGCCCATCCAGAGCTGTAATTCCCAGCAAAAACTGACGGAGCCCCGAGTCCGGCCTAAG
This sequence comes from Chlorocebus sabaeus, assembly GCF_047675955.1. Taxonomy (NCBI): domain Eukaryota; kingdom Metazoa; phylum Chordata; class Mammalia; order Primates; family Cercopithecidae; genus Chlorocebus; species Chlorocebus sabaeus. Next base: position 46,368,638 of record NC_132930.1, on the reverse strand, counting down.
CCTTCTTGGCTGTTGGGTTGATAGTGCTGGCTTCTTCCTGGCCTCCCACTCACCTCTGGGACAACGTGTCGCACGTCACATTGTGTGGGAATGAGAGCCTCACAGGCCTCTCAGAATAAGCTCCTTTTACCCTGTCTCTTAGGTTTGTGACTTTGCTATTTTCAGAATTTAACTTAGAAATTTTTGCTTATCTTGGTCTTTCACACACCAGTCTGCTTTTAAAGCTCATTATAAGGGAACATTTCTGAACTGTCCTTAAGATCCTGTGAACTCTGGGCATGTAATAGGGTTCTTCAGTGCTTCAGGGCCTTCTCATTGAGTGAATGTTTGTTGAACACCTACTATGTGCCCGACATTATTTTGGCTCTGGGGAGGCAGTGGGGAACATGCTCAGTGTCGACCCCTCCCTGCCTTGCTGAGCTGGTCCTGGATGGGCTGCATGGGCCACCGTTGCATGGGGCGTGCTCGAGCTGGAGATGGCTGTGAGCAGCTGCAGGCCAGGTGGGGGTGGGACCTCCCCCGGGGGGTGCTGACCTGGGCAGCACCATGGCGCACCCAAGAAGGGCGATGGGGAAGGAAGGGAGGCAGGCAGAACCGCCAGGCTGCGTGGTGGTTAGGCGCGGGGCTGGGGCAGGTGCTGGGGCAGACCGCGAAGGGTCAGACTGGCGTATGGCAGCCAGCGTTCTAGTTGGTTACACAGGGTCAGGGGTGGAGGGCAGGAGGATGGGAGAGCCCAGCCTGGGGAGATTTGAGGGCCCTGCCCATCGAGGAGCCATACCCGGGCCTTTGGCTTGGTCCCCAGAGGCCTCCAGGGTTAAGAGCAGGGAGAGAATCCGGGCCTGTGATCACATCTGTGAGCTCTGCAGGTGTCTCCGGGACCGTCAGCAGAGGCGCTCCTCCAGTCCCTGCCTCCCGCGCCCTCCTGGCTGAGAGCGAGGTGGTCCCGCCCTGTGAAGGAGGCAGCAGCGCTTGCTGCGTCCCGTTGCCTGGGTGTTCTGCGCTCATCCCCTTTCCGCCATCCAGAAACCTTCATGAGAGAGTGCTTCTGTTCCCTCCAGGTCGAGCTGTGTCCCAGGAATGACTGGAAGGCTCAGGAGGCCCTGGTTAGCCTGGGGCATGTGTCCCCCAGCAGAGACTGGTGTGGGGTGGGGGCGGGAACTGGTGAGGGGCCTGGGAAGGCAGGTGAGCCTGCTAGGAGACCCAGAGTTTAGGAGGAGCTCTTTGGCAGGTCCTGGAGACCCTGGGTCACCCACAGGCCCCTTTGCCTTCACTGGAACTTTCCAGCTAGCCAGGCTTCTCCTGGCCCCAGGACATAGCCCACGTGGGTCCTCACCTCTGCCCAGCTCAGCTTCTCCCCACCCAGAATGCGCTCTGCCCCGCCACCCCCATCATCTCTGCTGCCCTGGCTGGAACCAGAGCTCCTATTCGCAAACTCCTCCAACCTAGCCCTGCCCGCCTGCCCACCCTGGGTTTCCAGCTCAGGACAGACCCCTGGGGATGTGAGGGGCTCCCTCTGGGTACTCAGGAAGCACGTCCTGTTGTCCACCTGGGCAGTGAGGTGCAGGTCTGAGCCCCCACTGCACCACAGCTGCCTCCAGGCTCACATGCCCACTTGCCGGGCTCACCACACGGGGGCTTCACCTTCCCTGGGATCCGCGGCAGGCCTGCGTTGGAGGGCTGAGAACGGCTCGCCCTTTCCCAGCTAGCACTCTGCCCACTTTCTCTTCACGCCGGCGCCTGAGCAGCGCACGATTGGGTGCTCCCACCTTGCAGTGCTTTCTTCCTGTGCCCAGGCTGGCCGTGCATGTTTGTGAAGGGCTGTGCTGGGCTTCCCGGGCCCGGGGTCTGAACCTGACTCCCACCAGGCACTGAGTAAACACGTCCATCCAAACAAGGGAGGTGGAGCATGAAGCAGGAGAGATGGACTGGGGCCTGGAATCTTCTGGGGGCGTGGCTGTCAGCAGCTCCTGGACCTCTGACCATGTGGCAGGGGGCTCATCACCGTCTCCCCAGGGCATTTGCTGCTGGGGCCCTCAGGCAGTCACAGGGGGTCTCCCAGGCGTGTTCTGGCCCTGCCCCATCCCTTTCCTCACCCATTTGCAGAGGGGAGGCACTGGTTAGACAGGGGAGGTCAGCAGCTGCAGAAAAAGGACAGGCTCCCACAAAAGAGGAGATGGGAGAGGCTAGAGAGAGACAGGAGAATCCGGAGGACCTGTTGTTAGTGACTGGACAGCAGCACGCGGAACCCTAGCGGCCTGGGCTGCTTTGTGGGCTCTGTAGAATAAACCACGTAGACAACGTGGAATCGTGTTTCTTCCTTCTGTCCTCGATGGAACACACTGGGATGAAGATGTTTCTGTCTGAAAGAATTGAGGTGAAATCAGTTTAGCACTTAGGTGATAACCTCTCAACAGAAGGCCCCACGCACGCCAGGCTGCATCCAGTTCTCAGGCGCTGGTGGCTGTCCCCAGGGTCTGGGGGCCCTTGGGGGGCCAGGATGCTGTTGTCCTCTGCTCCCGCCTGGAGACCACTGTCTCCTCCAAAGCCCTGTAAACTGTCAGTAGTGCAGGCCCCTCAGAAGCCAATGAGGGTAATGGGCAGGTCAGCGTCAGGGGCTCACCCGGCCACCCCAGAACCCCTTGCTGTTGTTCCAGAACCTTCAGATTGCTCTCTCTGAAAGTGTGCCTGGGTGGGCGTACATGGGTGGGTGCCTGTGTGGGTGGGTGCCTGTGTGTGTGCCTGTATGTGGGGGGGTGCCTGTGTGTGTGCGCTTGTGTGTGTGTATGTGCCTGTGTGGGGGGTGCCTATGGCTGTGTGTGGGGTGTGTGGAGTGCCTGTGTGTGTGGTGGGATACGTGTGTGTGGGGTGCGTGTCTGTGTGTGGGGTGTGTGTGTGGGGCATGTGTGTGTGGAGGGGTGCCTCTGTGTGTGTGGGGGGTGCATGTGTGTGTGTGGGTGTGTGTGTGGGGGGGTGCGTGTGTGTGGGGGGTGTGGGGGGGATACGTGTGTGTGGGGCGTGTGTGTGGAGGGGTGCCTGTGTGTGTGTGTGGGGTGCGTGTGTGTGTGGGGTGCGTGTGTGTGGGGTGTGTATGTGGGGGTATGTGTGTGTGTGGGGGTGTGTGTGTGGTGGGTGTAGGGGGTGCGTGTGTGGGGGGTGTGTGTGTGGGGGTGCGTGTGTGTGGGGGGGTGTGGGGGGATACGTGTGTGTGTGTGGGGTGCGTGTGTGTGTGTGGGGGTGCATGTGTGGGGGGTGTGTATGTGGGGGGTGTGTGTGTGGGGGGGTGTGTGTGTGGCGGGTGTAGGGGGTGCGTGTGTGTGGGTGTGTGTAGGAGGTACATGTGTGTGGGGTGTGTGTGGGGTGCGTGTGTGGAGGGTGCGTGTGTATGGGTTGTACGTGTGTGGGATGTGTGTATGTGTGTGGGGTGCATGTGTGTGTGTGGGGTGCCTGTGTGTGTGTGGGGGGGGCTGGGTGCATGGTGCCGACAGGAGGGCAGGGGACGAGGATGCTGGTTTTATCTGAGAGATGTGGCTTAGCCCAGGAATGGTGATGTGGTCTGGGAGCCTGGTCTATACGTGCTCCAGCTTCTGTCACACTGCCTGCCATGCCTATCGTACATAATGTAGACCCTCTGGCCCAGAGCCCAGGGGAAGTGGGTGGGGCCATGGTAGGTAGAGGTGAGGCCCTGCCGAGGAACAGGGCTTATGAGTCCACTCCAGACCTATGGGGCTGACCGCGGGTCCCAGTAGCTTGGGCGGGAGCCCCTTCCTGGGCTGGTGACAGAAGTGGAGGTGGCACCCCTTCCAGCGAGGAGCAGCTGTGCAGAGGGAGGTATGGCTGCCTTGGGGTGATTCCTCCACTTGCTGGGGGCGTGGCTGGGCGCCTGCCTGCCTGCTCCTACAGACTCCCCCACACTTTTGTTATGTGCACAGCTCCTGAGAAAAGCCTTCTAAGGAAGCGTGAGCTGCTGCGCAGCATTCTGCAAGCAGCCATTGTGCATTTGTGAAATGCAGCGTGTACCCAGTGCGGTGGGTTCTGCTCACTGAACACTCTCGTGTTGGGAATGCTCATGTTCCTCCACAGAAGGGCAGAAGCAGAGCTGGCACAGTGCCTTCCCAGCTGGCAGCCTCACCCCAGACCCCAGAGCCATGGACCTAGCCTGGTGGCCCTGTGGGCACTGAGTTTGCAGTTCCTGGGCAAGAAGCTTCCCCAGTTCTAATGGTGAAGCTTCCCCTAATCTAATGTTTCAGGGTTAGGATTCCTAGAGCCTAGACCGAGACCCAGATGGCCCATTCGGCATGATTTTGACAGCAGGGAAGCACTTTGGGGTGAGCGGTTTACCCCTAAATCTCTAGAAAATTAACAGATGATTTTGCAGTGGTCCCTAGGCTTTATAAATAGTTTTCTTTTTCTTTCCGCCTTCCTTTTTAGAGCCAGGATCCATCATGGTTCCCTCGCTTTCTGGTTGTTTCATATATTTGGAGGGTGGGCAGAGCAGATCACGGAATACAGATAGCACTGAGAGGGCTTTAGGCGTGTGCCAGGTCCCGCTGGCTGCCACCCAGTAAGCTGGTGCATGTGGAGGCTTAGAATAGAATCATTGGCAACTGTAATTAAGGTTGTGAACTGCACCACGATGCTAAAAAAACAAATTCTCTGCAGCTGTTTTACTGACTGAGAAATTACCCCTATCGGCCGAAGTTTTATTCTTCTGATTTGGTAGAGGAAATAGTTTAAAAATGATCTCACAGCGTGATTTATGTAAATGACGTTTCTTTCTTTGGATGAGACAATTGAGATAGAGTCTGAAACCCTGGCAAGCCACAGCTTCCTGCAGTGTCCTGTTGCCATGGGTTACGAAGGGAGCGAGAGGGAACTTCATCGGAAATGCCTCTAAACTTTTCTGACACGCACAAGCTGCGGTGTTGAATGGTGTGTCTTAGACCCGGGTGCCTAGTGTGGCTTGGTGCTTTACAATGAATTTGGGGAAAGAGTTGTCAAACGAAGCGCACGTTTCCAACAACCAGCAGGTAAGTTATTCCGGCTTTTTCTTTTCATTTAATCAGTGGTAAGAAAGCGTGGCACCCTGGTTATCCTGTGTTAGCGAGTGGCAGCCATGGGACTTGCAAATGCTTGTAAGGATAAGCTTTGGAAATGCTTTTCATGTGTCTGCACCACAGCTCAAAGCGAGCGCTGCGGAGGCTCGGCGGAGGCTCTGGGACTGCAGCGCGTCCCGGGCCCCACACACCCGGCTGCCAGCCTCAACCCTTCGGGAGCCCGAGCTGCCAGGTTTTAAGTTAGAACTTACAGAAGGCATCGAATGTTTTTCTTTCCTTTACCATAGTAATTCTCATAGATTTGGAAGATGTGAGTGAATTGATTTTGTTGAAATATTAATTTTAGGCTAGATAAATATATCAAAATCTTAGGCTCTTTAAATGATGGTAGCTTACATTTCTAAATGTAATGAGTTGATTTGGCTAATGTGCATATAGGTAGCTACTATAGATCATATTGGTGATTACTATATGAGCTAATGAAGTTGAAGTTACTCTAAAATGGCTTTTTAAAAGAATTGAGATGAAATAAAAATAATTTCTATTTTCCTCTTATGGCTGTGTTGATGTAAAGATAAAAATAAATTTAAATTATGTACAGAAGTCTTAGTAATTACTGGGCACTGATTTTGAATTCATTCTTTTCTGGGAATTGTATAATCTTAATGTTTTCCTAATATCTAATTAAAGTCTTCTGTAGAGAACCGAAGGAGAAACTACTAGTTTAGAGATGAGGGGCATGGAGGTTGGGAACGGGAAAATGAGCTGTGCCTTCCTTTTAAGTGGGAAATAGACGCGGGTCTGCTGGGCAGGGCCAGCGTGAGTCTGATGAAATCCACCAGCTTTCTGTGCATTTGGAAAGCTGCTTGGAAGGTGAAGCTGCGTGAGGCTGGAGGAGCAGCTTTGGTCTTCTTTGGGGCGTGCCTGCTGCGGGCCGCCTCTGGCTGTCTTGGTGTAGGAGGAATGTGTTCCTGTAACCTCTGTTTCATATCCTGCATCGGAAAGTGAATTTTGGAGCTGTCATGGGTTTAATGGGCCAGTTAATCAGTTAGCCATTTGTACTTATGTGTAGGCAGCACTTTCATCTCAGTGTACATCCAGGCAAGTTGTAGAAAATTCTGTGTTTTATTCCATGTAAAGTCATTGAAAACCTGCCTTTGTAAGTGCCCGTTTACATGATTTGGACTTCCTTTTGAAGCTCTTGCAAATGCTTACACTGGCGGATAAGTTGTTCACGCGAGCGTATTGGAATCTGGCTGATGTGGTCGCCAGGCATCAGAAGTGAGCGACTCGCTCTCTCAGTCAGAGGCACAGCGGGTGGGTGGTCGTCTCTGCTGCAGCTCTGCCTGTCTGGGCTCTGGCCAGCAGATGAGGGGCTGGAAAGCCTCTAGGGCCGGCAGAATTTCTTCTCCCTCTGAGCGTCAGGTAGTTGTTCTAAGAAATGGGAGGGTCAGGGGATGCTGGGGTGCTGCCGTCTGTGTCTGCAGCAGCACTCTTTCGGAGGCCCGTGTGTCTCCAGGTCCCCTCATCCTGAGGGGGAGGACGCCCCCGCTTTTCTAGGAGCTGTTGCCCAACTCCATTCAAAGAGCATGCGGGGGAGCTGCTGGGATTTCCACTTGGAGAGAATCTCCGGAGGCTCTGGCTGGCCAGATCAGTCGATCCCTGGCTCCTTGGCTTCGGCAGACCAGGAAGATACCCGTGCCCGTCACCTAATCGGGGCATCTCATCCTGTTTCATAAACCATGTGGCGTCAGGTGTTGCAGGCTCCGACACTAGTTAGATGCTGAGAGGAGGCACCGAGACCCCAGGCCCAAAGCAATAGGAGTTGCCTGGAGGAAGAGAGCCCTTGCTGTCTGCCTGCACACCCCTCCCAGGGTGCCCTGCTGTGGGGTGGCTGCTCTGGGCTGGGGGGCTCCTGCAGCCCTGGGCAGCCCAGCTTGAGCCTCCCTGGCAGGCAGCAGCCGTTCGGTCAGCCTGTGGCTGACACAGGGTCCTGGGTGGGACTTACCGGGGCAGTTCCACCTCTCCTCTGAGTCGTGGGAACAAGTCCCCACTGCAAGTGAGTGCCCAGGTGAAGGCCCCACTGGCACGGCTGGACGAGCGTGACAGTTGTCGCCGAGCCGCCTGAGCGTTGGCTTCTCCGACGTTCCTCCTGTGTGTGAGCTAGGGGTTTGACTCCGGTCCTCAGCTGTCAGAGGCCGCCTTGGGCGCATCCACACTGGGTCCCTCAGGTGTGCTCTGTGTGACCGGCATGGAGGTGGCGGCGGCCGTCAGGGTGTGGTTTTGTGATGTCTCAGGGTGTCCTTTCCTTCCTTCATGAAAAGAGGTTCTGCAGTGTCGGAAATTGGCAGAAACTTTGTTTCTCAAGGCAAAGCCTTTAGACACTTGAGAGCACATGAGGTGCGGTGTAGATTTGTCTTCATTTCTCTTAGCACGGGCTTGTCTTCAGGCTGCCGGAGTGTGACAGAAAGAACTTTCCAGAGACCACGGGGCTTCTCTCCCCTCCAGGCATTGACATTCTGTTTAATATTTTAAAAATCTTTAAAAAGGGTTGCACTGTTTAAAAACGTGGAGTGTTCTCTTGTAGGCAGTGTGGAGACCATGGTCACTGAGGAAGGGCAGGAGGGAGGAGGCATGGGAGCCGGTGTAGTCTGCGGCCCGGCGCAGCTGTGGTCATGCAGAGGATGCAGTGAGACCTGACAGTGAGGCTTGAGGCAGACAGATGCTCATGCAGGGAAGAGGGCAGGGCCTGTGTCGGAGCCTGGGGAAGTGAAAGGATAATGAGGAAGACGGAGTGTGGTCAAGAGGAGGCGGTGACCACTGGCGACACGTGGCAGTGACTCTGGCTGCAGCCTTTGGGCCCCCATGCCTTTGACCGGAACCTTCAACCTTCCCTCATGAGTCTGCCACAGGCGGGCAGGCCGGGCCAGGTTCCAGGGTCCTCCAACAGAGAGTCCCAGCCCCATGGGACCAGGTTGTGTTAGGGGCTGAGGCTGGTGGCAGGGGGGCATGGCTGATGGCCGCTGCAGGACACAAGAGGGATTCGGGGGCATGCCTGGGCTGACGTGCCTGGGGCTGACATGTCTGCGGACACCTCTGCTGGGTGATTTGTGAGCCTCTGTAGGGTGGGCTTGGTGGGCCATCAAGGAAGGTTTTTGCATTTCACCGTGTCTCTTCTATTCTGGATTAACCTAGTCTCTCTCACCAGTGTCACTGACCGTGTCTCCCAAATGGCCCTCATGTGCCCACGCTCCTTCGGGACCCTGAAGTGCAGTGCTGACTGGCACTGGGATTGCAGGGCGCGCCCTGTGTGCTGTGGCTGTGTGCCTGGCCTCTGCCTGCCTGTGTCCTGCCGTGTCGGTCAGCTTGCCTTTTGCCCCAGACCTCTGTTGCCCTGAGCCTGGTGCAGGAGGGCCTGGAGTCTGTGCTGGCGAGCATCCATGCGTCCCACTTCACATGCTGGTTGCAGATTCTTCCCTCATTTTATGATGCTCTGAGTCTTGTCATCTATATGAGGAAAGTTCCAAGTATATTTGAGAAAAACTGTTTTAATAAATTTCTATTTTCACCTCTTTCCTCTTCTTTTCATTAAAAAATTGGACACCTTATGCTGTAAACTGTCCATCCATGTTACGTACTCAGAGGTGTATCCTTCTCAGGCAGAAACCCCCACCCCTTTCTCCTGGGTTCTAAGGAGAAAGGCGGCGAGCTCGCGTGGCGAGGCCCTTGAGCACTCAGCACCTTCTCCTACCGTGTCCCATGCAGCTGTGTGAACGCAGGCGTCCCGGTCTCTGTTGGGCGGATGTGGAGGCTGGTTGAGGTTCCTTGCAAAACTTTTGCCATTCTGCACATGATGCAGGGACCCGGCCTCTCCAGACAGCAGGAGCTGCTGCGCTTCGAGTACTGGACCAGTTTTCCTTGGGCTTCTGCAGCAGCGCCCTCTGGGTTCCCCTCTTCCCCTCCGACTCCACTGGCTTCTCACCACTGTCAGGTCTTCAAGGGGAGGCCTGGGCTGGTCAGGGACCAGTCTCCTTCCTCCACCACCTTCCATGACAGGCTCGATTCATCCCTCACATGCTGCCCTCCCAACCTGCCCCTGCAGTGGGCACCTCCGCCCTGGGCCCCGGCCTCAGTGACAGGTCCACATCTTCTCACCGTGTCTCCTCAGACATCCAGGAGGCCCCTCAGACTTAAGTCCCAAACATGACTTGGATTCTCCCTTCACCTCCAGTGTACCCCTCCCTCAGTCTCCTGCATCTCAGGAAGGGCTGGCCCTGTCCCTTCTGCTTGAGCCCACACCCTCTAATACTCCACGTCAGCAAGCTCCTGGGCTCGGCCTTCAAAATCTCTGAGTTTACACTTTCTCACCCCCATTGCTGCAGCCTGCCCTCGTCCCCATCTCTTGCCTGGAGCACCGCGGAGCCTCCAGCTGCCCCTGCCATGCCCCATCCATGCACCTGCCAGAATGAGCAGTGCCATCCTAGCCGCCCCTGCTCTATGCCCCATTACTTTCTGCCTTGGACTGGGCTCTGTGGAACAGGGCTGCCAGTTCGGTTCGCATGCTCGTTTTGTCCATCCAGCATCTCAGGATGGCTCGCCGCGTCGTGGGAGCTCAGCAGATGCTTTGCCACGTGAGTGGGAGAGTTCTCAGCTTGCGTTTGCCATGCACCGCCTGTCCCTGTGGGCAGGGCAGTTCATAACCCTGTAACCAACCCTTGGGTATGCCAGACACCACCAAGGGGGCTACCAGGAGGGGTCGGAGCTCAAGGGCCAGCCTGAGGGAGACAGGAGGCTCGGAGACCAGGTCTTAGCTGCACAGGAGGTCATTTTGAGACAGTTGCTGAGTCTTAGTTCATATGAAGAAACGTTTCCCTGGGCGTGGGCTCCAGCCTCATCTTCAACCCTCATCTCCAGCCCTCATCTCCAGCCCTCATCTCCAGCTTCATCTCTGGCCCTAATCTCCAGCTTCATCTCCAGCCCTTATCTCCAGCTTCATCTCTGGCCCTCATGTCCAGCTTCATCTTTGGCCCTCATCTCCAGCCTCATTTCCAGCCTCATCTCCAGCCTCATCTCCAGCTTCATCTCCAGCCTCATCTCCACCCCTCATCTCCAGCCTCATCTTCACCCCTCATCTCCAGCCTTCATCTCCAGCCTTCATCTCCAGCCCTCATCTCCACCCCTCATCTCCACCCCTCATCTCCAGCTTCATCTCCAGCCCTCATCTCCAGCCCTCATCTCCACCCCTCATCTCCAGCCCTCATCTCCACCCCTCATCTCCACCCCTCATCTCCAGCCTCATCTCCAGCCCTCATCTCCACCCCTCATCTCCAGCCCTCATCTCCACCCCTCATCTCCACCCCTCATCTCCAGCCTCATCTCCAGCCCTCATCTCCACCCCTCATCTCCACCCCTCATCTCCAGCCTCATCTCCAGCCCTCATCTTCAGCCTCATCTCCAGCTTCATCTCTGGCCCTCATCTCCACCCCTCATCTCCAGCCTCATCTCTAGCCCTCATCTTCAGCCTCATCTCCAGCCTCATCTCCAGCCCTCATCTCCAGCCCTCATCTCCACCCCTCATCTCCAGCCCTCATCTCCACCCCTCATCTTCACCCCTCATCTCCAGCCTCATCTCCAGCCCTTATCTCCAGCCCTCATCTCCACCCCTCATCTCCAGCCCTCATCTCCACCCCTCATCTCTAGCCCTCATCTCCAGCCTCATCTCCAGCCCTCATCTCCACCCCTCATCTCCACCCCTCATGTCCAGCCTCATCTCCAGCCCTCATCTTCAGCCTCATCTCCAGCTTCATCTCTGGTCCTCATCTCCACCCCTCATCTCCAGCCTCATCTCCAGCCCTCATCTTCAGCCTCATCTCCAGCCTCATCTCCAGCCCTCATCTCCACCCCTCATCTCCACCCCTCATCTCCACCCCTCATCTCCAGCCTCATCTCCAGCCCTCATCTCCACCCCTCATCTTCACCCCTCATCTCCAGCCTCATCTCCACCCCTCATCTCCAGCCTCATCTCCAGCCCTCATCTCCACCCCTCATCTCCACCCCTCATCTCCAGCCTCATCTCTGCCCCTCATCTCCAGCCCTCATCTTCAGCCTCATCTCCAGCTTCATCTCTGGCCCTCATCTCCAGCCCTCATCTCCAGCCCTCATCTCCACCCCTCATCTCCAGCCCTCATCTTCAGCCTCATCTCCAGCTTCATCTCTGGCCCTCATCTCCAGCCTCATCTTCAGCCTCATCTCCACCCCTCATCTCCAGCCTCATCTCCAGCCCTCATCTTCAGCCTCATCTCCACCCCTCATCTCCAGCCTCATCTTCAGCCTCATCTCCAGCTTCATCTCCGGCCCTCATCTCCAGCCCTCATCTCCAGCCCTCATCTTCAGCCTCATCTCCAGCTTCATCTCTGGCCCTCATCTCCAGCCTCATCTTCAGCCTCATCTTCAGCCTGATCTCCAGCCTCATCTCCACCCCTCATCTCCAGCCTCATCTCCACCCCTCATCTCCAGTCTGATCTCCAGTCCTCATCTCCAGCCCTCCTCTCCACCCCTCCTCTCCACCCCTCATCTCCAGCCCTCATCTCCAGCCTCATTTCCAACCTCATCTCCACCCCTCATCTCCAGCCCTCATCTCCATCCCTCATCTCCAGTGTGATCTCTAGCCTCATCTCCAGCCCTCATCTCCAGCCCTCGTCTCCATCCCTCATCTCCAAACTAATCTCCAGCCTCATCTCCAGCCTCATCTCCAGCCCTCATCTCCATCCCTTATCTCCAGTCCTCATCTCCAGCCTCATCTCCAGCCCTCATCTCCAGCCTCATCTCCAACATGGGATGAGCTCCTGGTGGCCAGCTGTGTTAGTGCCAGTCCCTGCCCAGAGCCTCTCAGCACAGCTGACTTTTACACTCATCTTTCCTTGTGGGGAGTTGGCACTGCCACATGGGGAACCTAAATCACGAATATCGGCCTGGATGCCTGGCAGCCTGCCACCTGTCTGCGTGTTGGAGGGCCCTTAGCTTCTGAGACTGGGTAAGCTGAGGAGGGCAAAGGCCTGTGTGGTGTTTGTCCCAACAGAGGGTTATGGTGTGACAAGGAGGAGCATCCCAAAGTCAGATGGCCCCTACTGCTGCCCCAGAAGGGCACTACTTTGGGGTCAAAAGTTGTCAGAACGTATTATCTTAGGCTTCACCAAGGATGTGAAATGAATAGTAGCTGCTGCTGCTTTGAAAGATGCTGTCATTGTAGTTTTTGCCCCGGTTCAGTTCCTTCTGATTGTATTCAAGGTTGAAAAGCTCCTTGGAACACACACACACACACACACACACACACTTTAAAGGGAGGAAGCACACACAAGCTTTAAAGGGAGAAGTGCAGATCTGTGTCTCAGCACCAGGTGTGCTGCCCTCCCCACAGGCTGTGGCAGCTGCGCTGCCAGGCGAGGTTGCACATGGGAGCTGGGCTGCAGTGAGGAGGGCACCATGCTGAGGAGTGGAGAGGCAGATGGAGCAGGAGGGGACTGAGTCCCTCTGTGCAGGGGTCATCGGAGTCCTTGTGCTGCCACCCTCAGGGGAGACACATGTCCCCCAAGATCCTGCACACAGGCATGCACGTGCACTGTGTCCACACACGGACTTGCAGCTCAGAAGTGGGGTCCACGGACAGCACGGGCCTGGAGACATGCTGCATGCTTCCCTTCCATGTTGTTCTGTTTTATCCCATTTCATTTTTTAACATGCTGCTCACAGACTCTGAATTGATTTGCCGGCCCCTTGGAGGGTCATGGCTGGGTCTGAAGACCGCTGTGCTAGTGGAGCAGAGAGCAGCCCAGCATGTGGGAATGCAGTGAGCCACCAAGCCAGGGCATCCTCTCCTGAATACTCTCTCTGTGCTATACTCAGCCTCACAGAGCCTCCCAGACGCACCTTTCCAAGGCCTCAGCCTCTGGTGTGGATGCTGTGCTTTTCTGCATTTAGTCCAGCAAGAGATGGTCTTGAAATGTAAAGGATGAAATTTTAAAAAGTAAAGCATATATTAGGTGCAAATTGGATTGTTAAATTCTCTTTTTTTTTGAGACCGGGTTTCACTCTCCCACCCAGGCTGGAGTGCAGTGGTGTGATCATGGCTCACTGCAGCCTTGACTTTCTTCCAGCTGGAAAGGACTGGGTCCCTCTGTGCAGGAGCCATCAGAGTCCCAGCCACTTAGGGGGCTCAAGCGATACTCCTGCCTCAGCCCCCCAGGTAGCTGGGGCTATAGGCACACACCGCCACACCCAGCTAATTTTTGTATTTTTTATAGAGGCAGTGTCTTGCCATGTTGCCCAGGCTGGTCTCGAACTCCTGAGCTCAAGTGATCCTCCTTTTTCGGCCTCCTAAAGTGCTGGGATTATAGGCGTGAGTCACCAGCCCAGCTGATTATTAAATTCTTAATTCATTTATTTATATTTCTTTTCTTTGCATTGAAAACATTTAATGCATTTGAGCAACTTGCAGGCCTTTGGTGCCTTATTTTAGGAACATCATGTGGTGATTGAATAGTTTTTATGTTCAAGGTAGAAAATTTTGTCAGTGGCTCAAAATGAAAAATTTATATTACAGTATATTACTGTAAACCAATAAAATTTGGAAATTATATGTTCTAATAATTCCTTTTGTCTAGTGTTACTGACAGAATAAACCTTAATAAAGGTTAGATTCCTCATGTGACACTATTCACATAAATATTTTAAAACTTTCAAAACATTAATTTCAAAATAAAATATCCATGATCTCCACGGACGTGTGTGGCCCAGACAGACTTCCTGCAGAGGAGCAATTGAGTCCTTGTCAGCTGAGCTGACATGTTCAAGAGACCCACAGAGGAGCAGAGATTGTGCGGACTTAAGTTACATTTTAAAATACTTTGTCAGTTTCCTTAAAACAGAAATGTATTTACTTTAGTGTAAATTCCAATTCTGGAGGCGTGTTATAGAAATTTTTATAGCTGTTTAATTATGGTATATGTTTAAATTGTAAGCACCGAAAAATACTGACTTACTGGGATCTTTTTCCATGGGTGACTTTGTTTTTGTGACTGTACTTTTTTTGTAAGTATAATGTGTATATATGGAAATTTGGAAAGAATCCAAGAAGTATAGGCCAATGGAAACAAATTATTAATACAAATAGTACTGTATATGAGAGTACACATTAAGAGTGTTGTGCTTTAATTCATAAACATGTTTACAGTGGTCCACATGTGCCAGGAGATGTGGGAATGGCTGCCCCTGAAGTCATGTGGAGAAATGGGGTCCTCATCACACACCATACACAAACATCAGCTCACAAATGGATTAAAGGCACTTAAGACCTGAAACCAAAAAAACTCCTAGGAGAAAACACAGGGGAAAGCTCCATGACGTCAGTCCTGGCAATGATTTTTTTTTGGACATGACACTAAAAGAATAAGCAACAAACTAAAAGTAAACAATTGGGATTACATTGATGTAAAAAGTTTCTGCACAACAAAGGAAACAACCAACAAAATGAAAAAGGAACCTGTGAATGGGAGAAAATATTTGAAAACTGCATATGCAGTAAGGGGTTAATATCCAAATACGTAAGGAACTTATACAACTCAGTGGCAAAAACCAAATAACCCAATTAAAAAATGGCAAAAGGCCATAGTAGACATTTTTCCAAAGAAACTCTACAGATGGCCAATAGGTATATGCAGAGGTCTCAGCATCACCCATCATCAGAGAAATGCAGTCACAACACTGAGCTGTCACTGCATGCCTATAGAATGGCTGTTACCAGAAAGGCAAAAGATAACAAGTGTGGGTGAGGATAGGAGAAGAGGGAACCCTTACGCTGTTGGTGGGAATGTAAATTGTACAGCCATTGTGGAAAACAGCGTGGAGGTTCCTTGAAAAATTAAATATGGAACTACCATATGATCCACTACTGGGTGTGTCTCCAGAGGAAATAAAATCAGTCTCTCATAGTTGTGCTCCCATGTTCATGGAAGCGTTAATCACAATAGCTAAGATATGAAAACCTAAGGGATAAAGGAATGTGCAGTATATATGTGTGTGTGTGTGTGTGTGTGTGTGTGTGTGTGTGTGTGTATGTTTAGAGAGAGAACAAGAATAGCATATTCTGCCTTAAAGGAACTCCTGCAACAACATGAATGAAGCCAAACGTGTGGCTTCACTTATATGTGGACTCTAAAAACATTGAATTTGGCCGGGCGCGATGGCTCACGCCTGTAATCCCAACACTTTGGGAGACCGAGGCAGGCGGATCACAAGGTCAGGAGATCGAGACCATCCTGGCTAATATGATGAAACCCCATCTCTACTAAAAATATAAAAAATTAGCCGGGTGTGGTGGTGGGCACCTGTAGTCCCAGCTACTTGGGAGGCTGAGGCAGGAGAATGACGTGAACCCGGGAGGTGGAGCTTGCAGTGAGCCAAGATCGCGCCACCACACTCCAGCCTGGGCGACAGAGTAAGACTCCGTCTCAAAACAAAAAAACAAAAAAAAACCCTTGAATTCATGGATGCAGAGAGTAGATTGGTGCTTAGCAATGCCTGGGGGTTGTGGTGGAGAGATGTTGGACACAGGGTACAAACTTCCATTTATAAGATGAGTAAGTTCTAGAGATCTAATGTACAGCTTGGTGGTTGTAGTTAATAATGTTGCATTTATTGTATGCTTGAAATTTGCTACAAGAGTAAATCTTAATTTGCTAAGAGAATAGATTCTCACCACACACAAAAATGGTAACTAAGTGAGGTGATAGAGGTACATGTTAATTTGCTTGATTGTGATAATCATATTGCAGTGTATACATATATTAAAATATCACATTGCATACCTTAAATAAAAATTTAATATTACCTGTTAGTCTGTTCTCATGCTGCTATGAAGAAATACTTGAGACTGGGTAATTTTTAAAGGAAAGGGTTTAATTGACTCACAGTTTCACATGGCTGGGGAGGCCTCAGGGAACTTACAATCGTGATGAAAGGGAAGCAAACATGTCCTTCTTCATATGGCAGTAGGAGAGAGAAGTGCCAAGCAAAAGTGGGAAAGCCCCGTATAAAACCATCAGCTCTCTAGGCCGGGCACGGTGGCTCAAGCCTGTAATCCCAGCACTTTGGGAGGCCGAGACGGGCGGATCACGAGGTCAGGAGATCGAGACCATCCTGGTTAACATGGTGAAACCCCGTCTCTACTAAAAAATACAAAAAACTAGCCGGGCGAGGTGGCGGGCGCCTGTATTCCCAGCTACTCGGGAGGCGGAGGCAGGAGAATGGCGTGAACCCGGGAGGCGGAGCTTGCAGTGAGCTGAGATCCGGCCACTGCACTCCAGCCTGGGCGGCAGAGCGAGACTCCGTCTCAAAAAAAAAAAAAAAAAAAAAACCATCAGCTCTCATGAGAACTCACTCACTATCACCAGGGGGTAACTGCCCCCATGATTCAATTACCTCCCGCTGAGTCCCTCCCATGACACATGGAGATTATGGGAACTCCAATTCAGGATGAGGTTTGGGTGGTGACATAGCCAAACTGCATCGTTCCACCCCTGACCTCTCCAAAATCTTATATCCTCACATTTTGAAACACAATCATGCCCTTCTAACAGTCCCCCAACATCTTAACTCATTCTAGCATTAACTCAAAAGTCTAAGTTCAAATTCTCATCTGAGACAAGGCAAGTCCCTTCTGCCTATGAGCCTGTAAAATCAAAAGCAAGTTAGTTACTTCCAGGATACAATGGGAGTACAGGCATTGGGTATATACCCCCACTCCAAGTGGGAGAGATTGGCCATAACAAAGTGGCTACAGGCCCTATGCAAGTCCAGAATCCAATAGGGCAGTCATTAAACCGAAATGATCTCCTTTGACTCCCTGTCCCACATCCCATACTGATGCAAGAGGTGGGCTCCCACGGCCTTGGGCAGCTCTGTCTCTGTGGCTTTGCAGGATACACCTCCCCTCCCAGCTGCTTTCAAGGGCTGGCATTGAGTGTCTGTGGCTTTTCCAGGTGCATGGTGCAAGCTGTTGGTGGATCTACCATTCTGAGGTGTGGAGGAGGGTGGCCCTCTTCTCACAGCTCCACTAGGAAGTGTCCCAGTGGGGACTCTGTGTGGGGACTCTGACCCCACATTTCCCTTTCACACTGCCCTAGCAGAGGTTCTGCATGAGGGCCCCACCCCTGCAGCAAACTTCTGCATGGACATCCAGGCATTTCCATGCATCCTCTGAAATCTAGGCAGAGGTTCCCAAACCTCAATTCTTGACTTCTTTGCCCAGTACCACATGTAAGCTGCCAAGGCTTGAGGCTTTCACCCTCTGAAGCAATGGCCAGAGCTGTACATTAGCCTCTTTTATCCATGGCTGGAGCTGAAGCAGCTGGGATTCAGGACACCATGTCCTGAGGCTGCCTAGAGCAGGGAGGCCCTGGGCCCAGCCCAGGAAACCATTTTTCCCTTCTAGGCCTCTAGGCCTGTGATGAGAGGTGCTGCCCCAAGGGTCTCTGATGTGCACTGGAGACATTTTCATCATTGTTTTGGTGATTAACATTTGGCTCCTTATTACTTATGCAAATTTATGCAGCAGGCTTGAATTTCTCCCCAGAAATTTTTTCTTTTCTATCACATCGTCAGGCTGCACATTTTTCAAACTTCTGTGTTCTGCTTCCTCTTGAATGCTTTGCTGCTTAGATATTTCTTCTGCCAGATACCCTGAATCATCTCTCTCAAGTTCAAAGTTCCACAGATCTCTAGGGCAGGGACAAAGTGCCATCAGTCTCTTTGCTAAAGGATAGCAAGAGTGACCATTACTCCAGTTCCCAACAAGTTCCTCATCTCTATCTGAGACCACCTCAGCCTGTACTTCATTGTCCATATCACTGTCAGCATTTTGGTCAAAGCCATTCAACAGATCTCTAGGAAGTTCAAATTTTCACACATATTTCTGTCTTCTGAACCCTCCAAATCTCTAGGAAGTTCCAAACTTTCCCACATTTTCCTATCTTCTTCTGAGCCCTCCACACAGTTCCAGCCTCTGCCTGTTACCCTGTTCCAAAGTCACTTGCACATTTTCAGGCATCTTTATGGCAGCACCCTACTTCTGGTACAGATTTACTGTATTATTCTGTTCTCATGCTCCTATGAAGAAATATCTGAGACTGGGTACTTTATAAAGGAAGTGGGTTTAATTGACTCACAGCTCTGCATGGCTTGGGAGGCCTCAGGGAACTTACAATCATGGCAGAAGGGAAAGCAAACACGTCCTTCTTCACATGGTGGCAGGAGAGAGAAGTGCTGAGCAAAAGAGGGAATAACCCCTTATAAAACCATCCAATCTTGTGAGAACTCACTCTCACAAGAACAGCATGAGGGTGACTGTTCCCATGATTCAGTTACCTCCCACCGGGTCCCTCCCACAACACAGGATTATGGGAACTACAAGATGAGATTTGGGTGGGGACACAGCCAAACCATATCACCTGGACATCAAACTGCTGTCCTCCTCCAAGTTTTCATACTTTCAGAGAAATTGGTGATGACTTTCCTGACAAGATTACTTAATTTGCAAAGAGATCATTTATAATTACCATGAATCTTACTGCTTTTGTTTAATGAATATACCTGGGAGTGAGACAGCTGTGCACTGTGTAAACTGAGGTCCAGCCACCTGTATGTGAAGGCCAGAGGCTTCCCTGCTAGCACCTGGTGCCTTCACCCTTTGTACACCACAAAGTTTTATTTGTCAAAAAATAGTCATAACCTCACCATTCAAGGGCGGTTGACTGCTGTTAGCTTTGGATATTGTTCCTGTGTGGCTAGTTATGTCTTTTCAGTATTTGAGAGTGTGTTTTCACAGATCTTACATTTTAAAGAAAATTTTACACATTTGTGATTATACTATGAAATCATTTTGCATTATTTTTTCCACTTGCCTTGATGACATAAATTCTAAAAGTTCTTGTCAGAGATATAATGTCCCTCTTTGAAATGAAGAAAGGAACCACAAGGTGCCCTCTCCTTCCCTGCCCTTCCTCATGCTGAGACAAGCCCTCAGTCACTCTGCCTCCTCCTCAGCTCCGCTCCTGAGCACAGGCAAGCCCAGCCGTGACCCAGAAGCGACACTGATGATTAGTAAATTAATTCTGTGCTGAGTGCCGACTGGATGCTGTGCTGAGCCACTGTGGTGGGTGTCTCAACTCCTGTGACCACCTTGGGAGATGAACATCATGGGATTCACTGAAAAGTCTTGCTGACTTGCATTAGTCCTGCTCACAGCACCATTTGTAGGTGACGGTCTTTGGGAGTTCTCTACAGTCATTTCTGAACCTCAGATCCTGAGGAGACTGCCTCAGTTCTCTGCTGCTCTCTCTCACTCCTCCTTATTTTCTCTGTCTATCCCTCTGTGCTGTGGTCAGTGTGGTTGTTTTCAGTTCCATCTTCCAGTTCCCAAATTCTCTCTTCAACTGCCTGCTCTCTGTTTAACCTTCCTATTGAATCTTTAACTTCACCTATTGTATTTTCACTGTCAGACATTCCTTCCATCTGGTTCTTTTTCCGATCTGCACTGTGCCCTTGTTCTACTGCAGCCTTTGTTTCTCTACAGCTTCACAGATAGTTATTCAACACTCTGCATTAGATTGTTCCAGTGTCTGAGGCTCTGCTCATTGTTGTCTCTGCTGACACCCACTCATGTTGGGCCTGTCCTTGGGTTTTTCGTAGTGAACTCATATTCAAGTGGGCTCACTATTTGGAACTCCTGAGGGCCCCTGTTGGGCTGTTTTCTTTCTGGAAGGATTTGCATTAATATATGTGGCTTCCAGGAGTGTTGCACCCAGGACAACACTGCTCCCCGAGGGCCATGGCCGAGCTGGATGGAGGGTCTCAGGTTGAGGGGACAGCCGTGCTGTGGCCGAGGCTCACCATGGGGTACCCGGCTGGCCCTAGTGGCATTGGCATTTTCTAACTGCTTCCCCCTCTATTCCTTCCTTGTCTCATTTCAGGGATTTCCCTATTTCCCTTTACTCCTTTGGAAGTAGCGGTATATTAAAAAGCATATTTGAGTGGGACATGGAGGCTCACACCTGTAATCCTAGCACTTGGGGAGACCAAAGTGGGAGGATTGCTTGAGGCCAGAAATTCAAGACCAGCCTGGGCAACATAGTGAGGCCCTGTCTCTACAAAAAATATACAAATTAGCTGAGCATGTTGGTGAACTCCTGGAGCCCAGCTACTTAGGAGGCTGACATGGGAGGATTGCTCAAACCCAGGAGGATTGAGACTACAGTGAGCCATGATTGTGCCACTGTACTCCATCCTGCTTGACAGAGCGAGACTGTAAAAAAAAAAAGTGTGTTTATCTCTCTACTGTCTTTAAAATAATTTCCATAAATTTGAAACTGTTTGAAAAGGTAAAGTTTACTTTTAAAACAGCTCTATACTTTACCTGCATCAGTGGCACTGTCTTGGAGCCTCCCAGAGACTCTGGTCTAGCCCTACGGGCCCCCAGCCTGTGCCCATCACAGGAGCAGCGACAGCCCGTGCCCACCTTCCTCGGCCTCTCGGTGGGCATCACACGCTTCCTGGCCACCTTCTCCTTCAGTCTGTTTGACCTCTGGGACACCCCTCTCTCCTGGTTCTCGAGTTTCAGCTAATTTGGGGGATGTAAATGCTGTGTGTATAGAGATTTTCCAGAGCACTTTGTTCAGCCTGCCAGATTCTGAGAATTGAATTTTACTCATGAGCGTGACATTTTATATTTATGAAGTTTACATTTTATGATTTATCTTTCAGATATTATTGATAGCATTTTTGATTTTTGTATGGCCTTGTGGATTTTCTTCTGATAATCTCAAAGGTATAGTTTGCCTGTGATATTATTTATTCATTTTGAGACGAAGTCTCACTCTGTGACCCAGGCTGGAGTGCAGTGGCACTATCTCGGCTCACTGTAGCCTCCACCTCCCGGGTTCAAGCGATTCTCCTGCCTCAGCCTCTCGAGTAGCTGGGATTATAGGCATCCACCACCACACCTGGCTAATTTTTGTATTTTAGTAGAGACGGGGTTCCATCATGTTGGCCAGGCTGGTGTCAAACTCCTGACCTCAGGTGATCCACTCACCTCGGCCTCCCAAAGTGCTAGAATTACAGGCGTGAGCCACTGTGCCCAGCCTGCTGTGATATTATTTAGATTGCAACATGATCGTGGATGATTTACTGTGGGCATGGAAGGAATGACAGCTTTCCAAAGTGTATATGCCAGTACCTGTGATGTGGCTGCCCCATAGCCTCTGATAAAAACCAGTCCCTGTGGCTGAGGGCCGAGGGCCACATGTTGGCTTGAGGGGTGTGTGCTCTTTCCTCTTCCTGGCCGACGAGAAGACAGTGAAGAGGTGGATGCAGACTGCCATGTGTTTGCACTACTGGGAAGTGGGTCGGGGTGGCGGGACCCTCTGAAGCTGGCCCCAGATGGTCTCACACAGTGCCTGTTGGGGGGCTTACTTTGGGTGCCAGAGGACAGACTCTGAAGGGGAGAAAGATGTGCATAGCTGGTGTAGGTTGCCGGGCCAGGGATGGCAGTGGGCCTCGGATGCCCAGGCTGCGTGGGGGCGTGGTTGCCCTTGCTGGCCGGCCGGGAGGCAGGGCTGGGGCCCTGCGCTAAGCATGGGGTAGTCAGACAGGAAGTGCAGAATTCCAGTGGGTGCGCAGCTCATGTTAAAACGCACACAGCGCGTGTGGAGGGCCACGGTAGGGGCAGCAGCTGGAAGTCCTGGCTCCTTTTCCTTGGTTCCCTTCCCCTTGGGACGTTTCTCTGGGCCTCACTTGTTTGGATTTTGGTGTGGGGGGTCTTAAAGCCCCAGTGTCCTCCACTTCTTGGGGGTGGCCAGGAGTTACCAGGCTGCCCCTCACGGCACCTTCTCGTTTGCTCCCCTGGCCCTGGCAGCCCTTACCTTGGCAGAGAGGAGGACAGAAGTGGGTCTTTGCCAGGCTGTCCGGGAGGTCCCCACGTGAGGGGGTTCCTGCCTAGATGGCAGCAGAGTGCCCGCCCAGGGATCGGATCAAACATGGGTTTGTTCAGCCTCTGGAGCTCCATTCTGCTCAGCCCCTCTCGCTTCCTGGCATCTGTGTCCCCTGTTGAGCCTGCCCCTTCTGATTCCTCTCCCTCCTGGGCTGAGTCCCGGGCTTGTCCCGCACCTGCCTGATGGCTCTGTGCCCTGGGCCCTTCCTGCCAGTGCAGCGCCAGGTTGCCCTGATCAGGGCTCCCATCGGGGCCGCTGTGGCTTCCTGTTCTTTGCGGCTTCCTCCTGGCTCAGCTGACTGCCTCGAGCTCTCAGCCTCTTCCTGGTCATGCTGGCCTTCCAGTACTGGCTGCCACCCCTTATGCATAACTTGACTTGTTTGTTCTTGTCCCTGGTGCCTTTAAGCCAGCCACCCTGCTCTCCTCCAGTTCCTTCCACTCTTCCAAGCCCCTTCCTCGGAAGCTTCTCCCCAACCCTCCTGCTGGTGGCCGCTCTTGTACTGCTTGGGCGGGCAGGCACTGGGTCTGGGGCTCGACTCTGGGCTTGACTCCTCTCCTGCTGCCCCCAGTGGTCGTTGCACCTCTCTAGGCCCCGGTTCCACCCCTGTGGGAGGGCAGTGATGCTGGAGAGCACCGGGGGCGGCAAGCGTGGCCTTGGGTGGCATCATGGCACATGGGCACTGAGCGGGCTGTTGGTGGCCGTCCCTGAGTGTGGCCCTGGGTGGCGTCACAGCACGCGGGCACTGAGTAGACTGTTGGTGGCTGCCCCCAAGTGTGGCCCTGGGTGGCATCACGGCACATGGGCACTGAGCGGGCTGTTGGTGGCTATCCCTGGTGCGTGTGTCACTTACAGGCCATGATACTACTGAAGTTTATGAAGTTGGTTTCATTGACGCTGTTACTAAGACTGTAATGTCAGACATGCTGGGATCTGTTCTTTTCAAATGAAAAGGATGACTTCCTCTTGTTGGGTATCACCCAGTCTGGGCGGAGTGGGAGCTGTGACTCTTGACTCATTGGGCCGTCTGGCTTTCCCGGGACACCTCCACCTGGAGAGTGCCTCTGAGAACCTCCCAGCGTCTGCCCGTTGTGTTCCTCAGATGGACATTTCATTTCCTGGAGTTTTGTCATGAGGCTTAATTAACTCATGTCTCTCTCTCTTTTCTTTCAGTCTGCAACTGTGTCTGATGGCGGTAAGTCACAATTTCTGATGTATATATTTTTTATTTTTCATAAAGTTTTCAAATTGTGAAAGTGTATGTGCCGTTTGATGCCCTCAGAAAAGATGAGTTGTTTTCCCTGTCTCCTTGTGGGAGGGTTCTAGGTGAGTTAATTTTGGGGGTGCTTTCTGTGGCACCCAGGTGGCCTCGGTGTGTATTGTGAAAGCTGTTTAAGAGACCTGCCGTGGCTCTGAACACCAGTGTGATACAGCGCTGTGTGTCTGAGGAGTGCACCCACCTGCCTGCCTGTGTCTGACAAGTTAAAACGTGTTTTTGCTCTTCCCTTGTATAACCAGCTTTTAAACCAGAAAGTTAAGATTTCAAAGTGCTTTCTGGATTTGAGCAATTCAGGAAATTTGGGTGAGACCCAGAATTTTCTCAGGAAAAATATAATAGATGAATTGAGAGTGTGGGATGAAGAGGAATCAAAAACTTACTTTCTGTGTTTAAAGAATTTTGTGCACAGGGATTCTTTTTATGGACTGATTGAAAAGGAAGTAGGCAGGAATGTCTTATTTCACTGAAGATTTCTCTGATGTCATCTTTATCATTTTGGTTCAATGATTAAAAAAAAAACTCTCCCAAGTAAGGAGAGTTCCTCCCAAATATGCCTCTTTTTTTTTTTTTTTTTACAAGAAAGTAACACAACAGTCCGCAGGCTCTCGGGTTTCATCGTCACCTCACGCTTTTGTCCCCACTTCTGTCCCTGAGAGCTGGATTAGGTGCACCTGGTGTCGCTGTGGGCCAGGGATGGGCTGAGGCACAGGCTGTGGCGCACAAGCTGCCCAGGGGCCGGTGAGTTTGAGGTACCGCCATATTTGTGCATTAAAGAGAAACCAAATGTTCTCTCAACTTTCTCTGGTCCTGCAGCTGCTGGCCCTGGTCCTCAGCCTCAGAAAGGGCTGCTGTCCCCAGGTAGGCAGACAGAGCTCAGAGCCCTCGCAGGCCTGCCGCTCTGTGGGAAGGCAAGGAGGGCCCCAGGTGGGCGGACAGAGCTCAGAGCCCTCGAGGGCCAGCCGCTCTGTGGGAGGAGGAGCATATCTTGGGTTACACACACACGGGCACCTGAAGCTGAGACCAGAGGGATCCCGACACTCGTGTGGTTGAGATGTATTTTGTAGAATAAAAGGAATTCTATTTCCTATTTTATGTGCAATGAAAATCATGTCATTTAATCAGTCTTAAGCTGGGGTGAGGATAAACTTCCTTAATGAAAAGAAACAGGACCCGGAACCAAATCCAGGATAAAGTGACCAGTGTTTTGAATGTTCTGTTCACGCTTTCTCTTTCTGCTGTGTTCTCACTTCTCCTTTCTGGCAGAAGACATTCATTTCTGCAGGCAATTTATACATGAAAGATTTACCTGATATGTTTAGTTTCACCATATATAATAAGTTTTATTTGCCTCCAAAAGATTGCTTCTGTCAGCAATAGATGCAGGAACCTCAGAGTTGTATTATGTGTCCATTTTACAATTGTTTGAAAACCTGCACCTCCCAAGGGTGGGAAGTCACTGGCTCCTCGCTGCGCAGGCTCTGTGTGTCCCTCTGAGGAAGTATGTCCTGGCCACTTGGAGATCCCCTGGCGCTAGGGTTATCCACCCCCTGCTCCTCCTTCTCTTCCCAGTGTCAGACCCTGGGGCCACTGGGACAGGCCCGTCTTTCCATGGAGAGCCTCAGTCACAGAGGAGGAGATGGGAGGGAGGAGATAGTCATCAGCACACCCCGAATTTCAGGAACTGCAGTGGGCAGGCTGGATGTGTTTATTTGGTTCCTTTTTGTGTTTTTGTTATTTTTCCATCTTCAGTTTCTTTTCTGCTTATGAGAGTAAAGAGAACCAGTTATCTTGTTTAATGTGCACATGAACTCTAGGTTGGTGTCACATTCTGCTGTTGTTACATGTAGGGCACCGAGGCAGAGTGAGGAGATCCATCAGCTCACAGTAGACTGCAGGTGAGGTGGCCAGGCTCAGGCCCACGGGGGAAAGCCCCGGCCAAAAGGCCCCCTCCACCCTGACTTCCACCCACCCCCCAGCCCTGGGCCTCCACACGTCCAGCCCCACGGTCCTGGAGAGTCCCCGCTCCAGCCTTGGACCCTCCAGCGCCTGCAGCCACTGCTGCCCCTTCTGGTGCCTCAGGCAGAAAGAGGCCCCCCGGCCCCCTGCCCTCCACAGCAGTGACAGGAGCCTGGGGAGTCCCAGGGAAACTCAGGTCATGGTCAGTGGGAGACTCAGTGCACTGAGGCGGGCCTGGGTTTCTGTGGGAAAAATGTGCCCTGAGTTCCGAGGAGGGACTGAGGAGTTGGCTTGGGGGGCAACCTGCTCAGCTGGGCTTTCTCTGTCTCGTCGTCATGTCTAGTTTGGGTGATTAATAAATCACTCACTTAGAAATATTTTGTGTTCAACGAGCTTACCAGTTGGAGAGTTCGTGTCCATGCCACGGTTTTATTCTGTGGCGTGTATCGTGCTTTTATAGCTCAGGCTCTCACTGGAGAGTTTTAGTTTTGTGGCTTGGTTTTAAGGAAGTTGGATTATGCTATTTTGGCAATCTTTTTCAAGTTGGAGTGTGGTTTTTTTACTTTTTCAGAAGAAGGGGGCCGATAGTGGCCACCCGTTCATAGCCAGAGAGTACCCTCAGAGAAGAGGGTTAGGGCTGGTCTCTGTGGGGGGCATGGCTGGGCCGTGGTTGGGGGCAGGGAGCGGATTCCAGCTGGAGAGAAGGAAGAACATTCTAGCGTTATAGAGAAACTTAGCAGGGAAATGGTCTGCCTTGTGGGAAGTTATTCAGACAGAAGTGTGAGGTCGAGCTGGAGGTATATGGGGCGTTGTGAAGAAATGAGGAAAGGAAGATGCCCAGTTGCTCCTGGAAAAAGGAACCTCTCACCTCTCCTGGTCTGGTTCCGCACGGAGCCGGAACCACGGCCTCATAGAAGCCCGTTCTTGTGCCTTCCTCCATCGGTCAAGCTCTGTGCCAAGAGGCCTGCCAGGATCTCCCCACTCACTGAGGCCTCCAGAGGCGGATGTTGCAGCTGTGACCACCTCACCTTCTGAAGTCGGGGTGTGGAGACTATCGGGGAGCTCCCAGAGGGCCCATCTCCTCCTGCGCACAGCGTCTGTGCCAGCAGGAAAGCCGGGGAACCATGCAGCTCTGGCTTTGGGGGATGGTGGCAGGTCCACGTGACACCAGTGCTCTAGCTGCTTCGCAAACATTCCGTTCTTGCCAGCCTCACCCTGGGGTCCCCCTACACGTACCAGTCCTGGTCCTCCATCCCTGTGTCATCCTCATGTCCCGTGCCTCAGCTCTGCCCTGAACCCACTCTGTCCACTTGGCTGCCACCTACTCGTCCTCCATGCAGACCTCAGTCTTGGCCCTGTCTCTGCAGCCATCCTCCTGCTCCCCTCTCCTGAATGCTGGCGCTTGTCCCTACAGCAGCAGCAGCGATCTGCCCGGCCCCTGCACTGGACCTCTCCACCAGCTCAGAGCCCCTGTCCCCCCAACTATCCTGCGTCCCACCCTGGTCTGGAAGTCTAATGGCACCTCAGGCACACGCGGTTTTGCTCTTCTCAACTTGACCACCTGCCCCCATCCTGAGCAATGGCCACTGTCAATTTCCTGCCCGTGCTAGGAGCAGCTTCCATCATTTTAATTATTCATCTGTGTCGGTGCTTTTGTCCCCCCAGCTGGTGTGACCTCCACATGGCAGGTCAGGGTTGTCCCAGTGCCCAGCACAGCAGCTGGCGTGAGAACTGTCTGTTGAGTGAATGATCCGGTGTTCAGCAGACATCAGCCAGAGCATTGGGGCGAGGCTTGGGCGGGGACAGTGGCTTCCAGTGATTTTCCTTTTGGTCGTGAAACCTTCTCAAAAAGCACATACACAAACTGAGTAGAAACAGCACAGAAGCAGAAACTCCTGTGTGACTGGCGTGGGGGGTGGACCCACCGCCGCAGCCGCCTCCTGGGCTGCTCTGCGTGCCCGCCAGGCTCTTCCAGTGCCTTCATCCGCCACGCAGGCCTTCGGTGCTCGGACCTGGCCATGGCCGAAGATTCCGGCTCCACCCGCAGCTTCACAGCCGACAGGCCAACCTCTTGGGGCAAGTCACTTTCTGTCTCCTAGTCTTGTGTCTTCATCTCGCCTGTCCTTGTTAGGGAACAGGCACTGAGGCCTGGGGAGCTGTCACAAACGGCTGCCTGATGGTGGAGGGTTATTGTAATTGCCGGATTAACTTGGGGGACTTTAAAGTGCATTCCTTTTTAAAATATGAAGTATAATTGTTGATATTTTTGGCAAATGCCAAAATTTGTATTCTATAAAATTTTGAAAGAGAAAGGGAAAAGCTTGAGAGTAGTACCATCAGTACTTATATAGAATTAGTTGATAAATTTACATTTACATTTTCCTCATCAGAAAAACAGTGCAGCCTAATTGCACATTTTCCAAAAATGTTTGCTAAATAGCAGAAACAGAATGTTAATTTGTAATGCACTATTGTGGGAGCAGTTGTTTTAACCAGAACCCTTTACTTGGTTTAATATGTCACATTCTTTTGGTTTGCTTTTGGACTTCAAAGTGATGCTCAGAATAACAGTGTATTTATAGGGTGTGGAATACTGTATTAGTATTTGTAAACAGGCGTCAGACTGGAGATTTTCAGTTTTGGAAGCGTGGAGACTTGATTTCTGCCAGGATGCCTTCCGATGTACTTGTTTCTTTCCAACTCTATGAAATATTTGGAGAGAGTTTTTATTACTAATTTTTAATATTGTGAAATTATTTTTTCAAGCAAACAAATTCAAAGGCAATAAAGCCACTAACTGCATACCTATATTCCAGAGTTAACGTGTGCGAGCCTGGGGGCCTGTGCCTGAGAATCGACTGGCTGGGGCGACCCCAGAAGCCCTTGGTGCCTCTGTGGCTGCATCACCTCCCCAGAGGCCATACTTGGAAGCAGGCACCACCCCTTCCCACTCCAAGGGAGTTTCTTAGTTAGATTCTTGGGGAAAAGACAAACCAAGAACTCCTCTCATGCAACCCTAGGCATGAGAAGCAGTGTCCGCACTGTTTGGTGGTCTGGAGGCCGCGTCAGAGAGGGCTGCCTGGGGTCATTGGGGGCCGCGTCAAAGAGGCCTGCCTGGGGTCATTGGGGGGCCGTGTCAGAGAGGCCTGCCTGGGGTCGTTGGGGGCCGTGTCAGAGAGGCCTGCCTGGGGTCATTGGGGGCCGTGTCAGAGAGGGCTGCCTGGGTGCTCCAGGGGGCTGCTCCTGCTCAGCTCCTCGGTCTTGGTCCGCGAAACTCCACCAAGCCACTTGCTCACGATCTGTACACTTTTCTGTATATCTTAGTAGTTTACTAAAATAATTAATATTATTTTAAACTTCTGGAACTTTTAACCTAAGTACTTTCAAAATGGTCTGAAAATGTTAATAGATTTGCTCTCAGGAGAGTATGTATGAAGTTGCAGAAAGAAATTATTATGTAGATTGGGTTGAAAATCGGATTGGCCAAAATGATTTAAGGAGAAGGTCTAGAAGTAGATCCTGAGTGTGGGGAGAGCTCCAGGGCTTTTCTCAGGGACAGGACCTGTGCAGTTCTGTACAGTTTAGGAAAAGCCTTCCCCTACCCCCAGGCTGGACAGACTGGGAAGCAATCCCCTCTGGGCACACCCCCAACAGCAAGCTTTGAAGCCTTTCTCCTTGTTGTCAGTTTTCAGCAGTTTGACTATGATGAGTCTCCGGTTGGTTTTTCTGTGTCTGTTGTGTTTGGGATTTGTTTTGTCAGGTATTTTTTCATTGCTTCCCGCTTTTGAGACTCTAATTATGCAAGCGTGTTAGGCCACCTGGTTTTCCCGTCGAATCACAGAGGCCGTTTCATGTTCAGGCTTCTGTGTCCCCTGCATGCTTGCCGTTTCATTGTTTCTCTCCCTCTATCCTGCAGTTCACTGATCTGTCACTCTAGCATCAGATATGCAGCTCATTCCCTCCCATGATGGAGCTCCTGCCAATGAGCCCGTCATCTCAGAGACTGTGTTTTCATCTTTAGCAGTTCCTTCTGTTTTTTTCATTTCTTTCTACTGATTCTCTTCACGCTTTCCTTTAAAACCCCAAAAATGTTGGCCGGGTGCAGTGACTCACGCCTGTAATCCCAGCACTTGGGGAGGCTGAGGCGGACAGATCAGCTGAGGTCAGGAGTTCCAGACCACTCTGGCCAACATGGTGAAACCCCGTCTCTAATAAAAATACAAAAATTAGCTGGGCATGGTGGCAGGTGCCTGTAATCCCAGCTACTCGGGAGGCTGAGGCAGGAGAATCACTTGAACTTAGGAAGCAGAGGTTGTAGTGAGCCGAGATCTTGCCATTGCACTCCAGCCTGGGGGACAGAGCGAGACTCTGTCTCAAAGCAAAAACAAAACAAACAAACAAACAAAAAAACAAAAAATGTTTGTATATTTATAAGACATGTAAAGCCCTTAGATGCCAATGTTGCCATCTCTGTCTTTCTGGGTCCTTTTACTGACTGATTTTTATCCTGGTTATGGGTTTCATGTTTCTGAGTATTCATTTGTCTGGCAGGTCTTGACTGAGTGCTGAATTTTGTTGTCTTCCTTTAAAAAATACAGAGGTTTGTTAAGCTACATGTTGGGACTCCTCTAACAGCTGAGGATTCACCTAGAACTGGCCGGAACTCGGCAACCCCCTGACCCTGTGTGAGTTCTGGCAGCTCTTCCGACCACAGCCCCCAGCTGATCTTTGCCTGCCTCATGGGGTCTCGGCTGTGCACGTACAGCTTAGAACTCAGCCACAGCTGGAGGCTCCTGTGAGGTCCCTGGGCACTTTGCCTGCTCGCTGTCTCCAGAACCTGCAGTTCCAGCCACCCTGGCCTTCCCTGATTCTGGTCCCTGTCTTCTCAGCTCTGGACGGTGGTTCTTCCTGGGCCCCTCCTTGTGCTGTGGTTCATGGAGTGTCTCTGGGCAGACAGCTCTGGGTGGTCACAGGGCTCACCTCATTAATTTTTTCATCAGGAATTACAGTCTTGTGACTGTGGTCCAATTTTTGGGAACTCTTGCTTCGCATATTTTTTCTTTTCTTTTTACTGTCTTTTCCCGCATGTCGTGATGCTCTGCGTATTTTGTCTACTTTTCTAGTACTGTCTGGCAGGAGGGGAAGGCCAGTCCCAGGTGCTCTGCCACGGCAGGTAGAGCTCTGTGATATAATTTTTTTCACCTTACTTGTGGGATGTGGTCTATAAAGTTCAGAACAAAACTCAGGTCATGACGGCACCTTGCACAAAGAGCTTCAGTGATTTCCCAGAAGCTGCCTCACAACCCGGAAAGAGCAGGTTCTCCTCTCCTGAGGCCCGTCCCTGGAGCGTCTGTGCTGGGCACAGAAAGCAGCCAGTGAATGAACAAGCGCCTCAGCCTGGTTCCAGTACACGTCGATCACCTTCTCATTTCTGTAAGATTCTGGTGGGCTTCATCACGCCTTCAGCTCTAAAAAGTAAGAGCATCGGAATGAGGTCGTCAGATGAAATCATGGAGTGTTTCCCTGTATACAGCAGGCATCAATCTTCTGTGGCTGTCAAGGGTCACAACCAAGCTCTGCCTTCTGGAGCTGGGGACGCTCAGCCTTGCCCCTCCGCAGTAGCACCACCCAGCCCCCTCCAGGAAACAAAGCAGGGCCCTGACAAGGGCCCCTTGGTTGATGGGAGAAAATTTGGAGTAGCTTGCCTCCTTGGAAGGGACTCTTGGCTTATCCGGACCATGCAGGGGTATGACTGCATCTGATTCAGTGGCTGTCCTGGGACTGGTGGTGGCAGTGGCATTTCCTGAGCAGTGCGTGGCCAGGCACTCCACATCTTTAGTTCATCTGATCCCTGCTGCAGCCGCGTCAGGCGGGTGCCGTGCGGCTCCTGTCAACAGTGATAGCCGGGATCCCAGGAGGGCAGGCCACCTGCAAGGCTTTGAGTTTGGTCCCTGAGCAGGGGCCAAGCTCTGACCCTTGTGGCGGCACCAGCCATGCCCTTGCCCGCCACATGGTGCAGGGGTGTTGCCACTGCTTTCTGCTCCTGGAAGCTCAGGGACCTGGACAGGGATGTGGCCAGGAGCGCAGGAGTTGGCTTGGACCCATCTCGCTGACATTGAGTGTGATTCACTCAATGTCACACTCACACTGCTGGCCGCGTCTGCATGTTTGCTCCTTGTCTGCGGGGCTCGCCTCTCTGGGGCTTTGAGCAGCAAGGCTGGCCCTTACTCATTGTGTCAGGAAGGAATTCGGTCCTCAGGTGTGAATGAGCGTGCCGTGAACAGAAATGACAGGGCTGCGCTCTGAGAACTGGTCATAAGCCTCCTTGTAGTGTTCTTCCACTAACCGCGTATCTCTGGTCATTGTTTGTCATGGGTCTGTGATGATGAGAAGCCTTTATATAAATGTTTTAAAATGTCAAGAGTAGCCAGATCTGAGACTCCTGACATAATTTACTGCTTTCCCAGCTTTAAAATGACATCTATGTGAGTCAATTCATATTAATCAGGCTGAAGTCCCTGATGCCAGTGGTGATGTATCTTTAAGAATAGGGATGCACTGTGGGGAAATGGCTGGAATTTGGGGAGGCAGGTGCCCAGCCCAGGTTGGACTTGGCCTGGCCGGCTCCCCATATGAGGTACGGAAACCAAGCCTCTGCCCAGCCCCCAGAGCACCTAGGACCGAACCTTCCTGCCAGCATCGCTCTGAATGTGGTGCCCTTCTACGGCATTTCATCTGCCTGCTCCTTCGCCATATCTTTTTTTTTTTTTTTTTTTTTTTTTCCTTTTTTGAGACAGAATCTTGCTCTGTCTCCCAGGCTGGAATACAGTGGCAAACCTTGACTCACTGCAACCTCTGCCTCTTGGGTTCAAGTGATTCTTATCTCACTTCTTATCTCGCCTCAGTCTCTCAAGTAGCTGGGATTGCAGATGTGCACCACCACACCCGGCTAATTTTTGTATTTTTAGTAGAGATGGGGTTTCACCATGTTGGCCATGCTGGTCTTGAACTCCTGACCTCAGGTGATAGACCCACCTTGGCCTCCCAAAGTGCTGGGATTACAGGCATGAGCTACCATGCCCAGCTGAATATACGAAATGTAAATAACAAATCTGGAAAGGAATGTAGATAACAAATAGCTAATGAGAATACTCTATCTCATTATAGAAAATTGCATTTTATATTCAATGATACTGATGTAGAAAGGTGGCTCTGTTCTGCTCACATTTCATGGCATTATTTAAACACTTCAGATGCATTTTTGTTGCAATTGTTTTTCAAGTAATGAAAACTTTTTATTGAAGAATAACTTACACACTGAAAAGTACATACACCATCAATGAGCAATTTGAGAGATTTTCACAGAATAACACACATCTGTGTTATCAGCACTCAGACCAAGAGACAGAACACTACCAGCAGCCCAGGTGCCCCTGCAGGCCCTCAGTCACCAACCCTGGAAGGGACCACTCACCTGACAGCTGTTGCCTGTTTTCAAACTTAAAAAAAAAAAAAGAGAGAGAGAGACTGACTGAGCACAGTGGTTCACATATGTAATCCCAACACTTTGGGAGGCCGAGACAGGTGGATTCCCTGAGACCAAGAGTTCAAGACCAGCCTGGCCAATATGACAAAACCCCGTCTCTACCAAAAATACAAAAAAAAAAAAAAAAAAATTAGCTAGATGTGGTGGCGCATGCCTATAATCCCAGCTACTGGGGTAGCTGAGGCAGGAGAATCTCTTGAACCTGGGAGATGAAGGTTGTAGTAGGCAGAGGTTGCAGTGAGCAGAGTTTGCGCCACTGCGTTCTAGCCTGGGTAACAGAGTGAGAGTCCATCTCAAAAAAAAAAAAAAAAAAAAAGACTCATGCAGTGTATGCTGTTTAGTGTATAGCTTCCTTTATTTAACATAGGAGGGGCATTTTGCTCCTGTATCTGTCAGGAGCTGTTCACTCTTCTTGCTGTGGACTGTCCTGGTGCAAATATGGCATCATTCCTCCATTCTTCTCTTGATGACATCACATTGGTTCTGACTTTTGGCCATTACAGATGGTGCCTTTTAACATGCTTGTACAGGCCTTTTGGGTGGACATCTGCATACATTTCTGCTCTGATAGGCTGGGGGTTTGTATATATTCACCTGTAGTAAATACTGTCAATTTCCAAATGATTTTTACAGTGTCCACATTGACCAGCAGTATATGAGCATTCTAGGTGTTCAACATCCTCTCAACACTTTCCCTGTAGCCACATACATAGATTTTAATTGTGTTAATAGTTTTAGTTCGGCCGGGCGCGGTGGCTCACGCCTGTAATCCCAGCACTTTGGGAGGCCGAGGCGGGTGGATCACAAGGTCAGGAGATCGAGACCATGGTGAAACCCCGTCTCTACTAAAAAATAGAAAAAAATTAGCCGGGCGCAGTGGCGGGCGCCTGTAGTCCCAGCTACTCGGGAGGCTGAGGTAGGAGAATGGCGTGAACCCAGGAGGCGGAGCTTGCAGTGAGCCGAGATTGCGCCACTGCACTCCAGCCTGGGCGACAGAGCGAGACTCCGTCTCAAAAAAAAAAAAAAAAAAAAAATTAAATAGTTTTAGTTCTCAGTCCCCTGATGACTAGGAATTGATCACCTTTTCATATATTTTTGGCCATTTGAATATCTTATTTTGTGAAGTGCTTGTTCAAGACTTTTGCTTATTTTTCTGTTAGGTTATCTGCCTTTCCTTATTGATTTATAGAAAATTTTAAAAATATATTCTGGAAATGATTTTATGGTGGATTTATGTATAGTTTTCCCTTAGTATCTGTAGGGAATTGGTTCCGAGACCCCTTGCGGATACCAAAATCTGCAGATGCTTGACTCCCTGGTATAAAACGGTGTAGCATTTGCATATAACCTACCCGTACCCTCCTGGATACTTTAAATCATTTCTAGATTACTGATAACAGCTAATACAATGTGAATGCTATGTAAACAGTTGTTATACTATATTGTTTTTATTTGTATTTTTTGTTATATTGTTATTTTTTATTTTTTTCCATTAATTTTTTTCCAAATATTTTCCGTCCACAGTTGGTTGAATCTGTGGATGCAGAAATGCGGGTATGGAGGGCTGGCTGTATTAGATATACCTTGTGTTTTGGATTTATGTGTTTATAGATTTATGTATGTAGTTAAGCCTTTCTATACCTTACCTGTTAATTCTCTTAGTGGTATCTTTTGAGGACTGAAAGTTCTTAATATAATCCAATTTATCATTTTTCCCCTTAGGGTAATGCTTTTGTCCTTTTAGAGCAGACTTTGCCCTTCCCAAGACCATGAAAGTAAATCTGTTTTGTTTTATCTTCAACATTTAAATCTCTGATTCATCTGGAATTAATGTTTTTGTGTATGGTGTGAGGTAGGGGTAAGAATCATTTTTTCTATGTGGTATTCAGTTATCCCAGCTCCATGTAATGAAAAGACGATCCTTCCCACTAACTTGAAGCAACACCTGTATCAGGTAATCATATATTTGTGGGTCTGTTTCTGGCCTTTGTGTTCTGTTCCATTGATCTGTTTGTCTGTCATTGGATCAGGACTTCATGTCATAATTCTTGTTCGTGGCATTTGGATATCTAGTGCTATAGTCTTCATTTTGCTTGTCTTTAAGATTGCCTTGGTTATTCCTGGCCCTTGCATTTCCTTATATATTTTGGAGGCAATTTTCAAGTCACTGGCAGCTTTCCAGAGTCATCTTCACTTTCGTCCAAGCCGGTTGAGACATAGCACTTCTGGAATCTGTGTTGATGCTTTTCCTGGAAATGTTATCACAAGCCACATGCAGCCATTGACATTTGGACAATTGGGTTTTTTTTTTTTTTTTTTTTTAATTGCTGTAATTATACATATGTGATCTTCAATATGTAGTTACTCATTCTTACTCTCAAAGTCTTGAGACCATTCCTCCCAGGAATAAATACCAAATCTGGCTTGGTTTGCCTTTTTAAAAACCATTTCTTCTGGATGAATGACCTCTATAAGTATCTAACACCAGCATCAATAGAGATTATTTCAGGCTAATGCGTCACCCTCAAATAGACTCTTGTTCAAAAGAAGGTGAGGGAGCAGCCTGGGACACACAAGATCTTGC
The DNA here is from genome assembly GCF_047675955.1 of Chlorocebus sabaeus. Classification (NCBI taxonomy): domain Eukaryota; kingdom Metazoa; phylum Chordata; class Mammalia; order Primates; family Cercopithecidae; genus Chlorocebus; species Chlorocebus sabaeus. Next base: position 46,333,183 of record NC_132930.1, on the reverse strand, counting down.
AAGGACTTGAGAAAAAAGGGACTGGTTGCATCAGAGAAGCCAGTGGGAAGGCCCTGTGTGCCTCTGGGTACCCAGTTGGACTGCAGTGGGATGCCACACTGGCTGTGATGGAAGAAGGAGGAGCTGTGCAAGTGTGGGGCCTGCCAGAGCCCACCCTGTGGTCAAGATGGCCGAGCAGAGCTGAGACCTGAAAGATGGGTGAGGATTAACCCTTATCTGAGTTTGGGAAGATAGGAAGAACCAGGAAAAAGCTGAGATGGCAGCCAGGGGGTCATGAGGAACCCAAGAGAGAGTGGTCGTGTGTGCACATGCCCATGGGGGGAGCAGTGGAACGACGTCAGAGGGGTCCCAAGACTAACCTCAGGGTTTTGCCTCAGGCAGCCCGGAGGATGAGGGTGTTTGCAGAGATGGGGAAGACTAGGGTGGGAGGAGCAGATAGTGGGGCGATAACCAAGAATTCTGCTTTGGACATGGGATATTCGAGATGTTTATTGAAAATCGAATGGAGGTATTGTGTAGACAGTTGGATAAATGAGTACAGAATGCGGAAAAGTGGTTGGGCTTGAAAATAGAAATTTGGGAGTCAGAAGCAATTCAATGAAACTCATTGCCTCGGTAAACTTGAGTAATTAGAGATCATGCAGAAAAGGCAAGTCTCAAACCCGTAAGACACATGGGAACCCAGAAGATGCTGGAGATGTGGTTTGAGTGGCAATAGGACATAGAACAAGTAAGAGTATGGCCTCTGGAGCCAAATTATTTAGGTTTACATCCTAATTCTGCTACTTCCTAGCTGTGGGTCTCCTTTCTCTCATCTGTAAGATGGAATAATAGCAGGACCCATTAGTTACAGAGTTCTTATGGGAAGTAAATGATTTTAATATATGTGAAGTACATAGGACAATACCTGGTACATAATAAGGAGTTATATAAATGATAGCTGCCATTATTTGTAGTATTACTAATGTTGTTTTAATTGCATTTCAATATAATTTACTAAGTGAATAAAATTATTTTAGAGGGACTGGGTAGAGAAAAGAACCCAGGAGGTCCTGAAGAAGGTTACAAGATCAACAGAAGAGAAAGAGCATCAGAGGAGAAAAACTCTCTACTTCGATTGTTAAAAACCCAATTTTAAAATACACGATGTTGAACCGGGCACAGTGGTGCACACCTATAATCCTAGCTGTGGATTATAGGGAATGCTTGGGAAGTTGAGGCAGGAGGCTCACTTGAGGCCAAAAGTTTGAGGCCAGCCTGGGCAATATAATTTGACCCCTTCTCAAAACAAACAAACAACAATAAATGACAAAAGCTTGAAAACAACTAAATGAGAAGATATAACAGGCAATATTAAGAAAAAAGAGAAGTGACATAACAATATTAATATCAGACAAAGTGAAAAAGCATTAAAAAGAACTAAGAAGGCAGTATGCACCAAAAGTAGCATGAGATTTGCAGAGCAGAAGTGAACGGCATGGTATCAATGTGGGTAAGTACTCCGAGGGGAGATTATAACACACCTTTTTCAGAAACAGAGAGATCAAGCTGATAAAAAAAATAGTAAGATTACAAAGTATGTGAATGGAAAAACAAACAAATTAAATCTAACAGACACATAGAGAGCTTTGTACCCAATAGAAAATACACTTTTTTTTTTTTTTCAAAAGCGCATGGAACATTTACCAAAGTTGTGACATACAATATGCCACACATGCAGTTGCTACAAATTAAAAAAAATTATAGCATATAGAGAGTGGCTCCTGACAGCAGCGTAATTGAATAGAAGTCAATCATAAAATGATAATAAAAAAGAATTCATACATTTTAAAGTTTAAAACCATACTTCTCAATAATCCATGCATCAAGGAAGAAATTAAAATGGAAACTCTCATACAATTTAGAACCATTTATAATTCTGTACTACACATCATCACCAGCAGAATATAGTCCAAGTGATTTTCAGTGAAAAAATTGTAGCATTAAATGTATATATTAGAAAAAAAGTTTGAAAATATAGGAAATAAGTTTTCAACATAAACAAGTAGGGAAAAAAAGAAACACAAATTAAGATTAAGGAAATGAAGATAACAGCAGAAATTATCAAAGTAGAAAAAACCCAAACAGTATATAACTAAAAGTATGATCAAAAGTATAATCAAGAAAAAGAGGGAGGCCAGGCACAGTGGCTTATACCTATAATCTCAGCACTTTGGGAGGCTGATGCAGGAGGATTGCTTGAGCCCAGGAATTTGAGGCCAGCCTGGGCAAAACACCATCCATACGAAAAAAGAAAAAGAGGAAGAAGACAAAGATAACATCAAGAATGAAAAACAGGTCCTAAGTACAGTTAGAGACTTAAGAAGTAACACTGTAGGACAATTCCATTAACAATGTTGTACTGTACATTTGATTAACTAGACAATCTTTAGAAAATATAAATGATCACAGTTGACCTAAGAAGAAGTAGAAAGTGATTAGATAAATCAACATAGGCAAAAATGATTTGGAAGTCAAAGATCAAACTCCCCATAAGGCACCATGCCCAAACCAATATACAGATGAGTTTATCAGTCAGCTTAGGCTAAGTAATATTGCAATAACAAATAACACCAAAAATCCTGGTGGGTTTAGCAAAGCAGAAGTTCATTTCTTACACTACATTACATGCCTACTGCAGTTTGGCTTTGTTTTTCTTCTGATTGTTTTCCTCCAGGAGCCAGGCTATTGGAGCAGTTCCTAAATGGGGCACTGCAGGCCTTGTGGCAGAGGGAAAGGACAGCAGGGCAGAATCAGGTCATAGCTCCCAGCCGTACTGTTTCACATTCATTGGCCAAAGCATAACACATGGTTCAGCCTGACATCAGTACACAGGGCTTGAATGATCTTCCACAAGGAGGGGCAACAAACATTTCCAACTTAATATTGTCTTTACACAGGGCATAGAAGATGGGAAGCTTCTCACCTCAGTTTGCAAGACTGGCATATTCCTGATACCAATACTGGAGAAAAATGGCACAGGAAAATTGAATTATTCACCAGTTTCACTTATGAGTAAATGTAGAAGTTTCTAAATAAAATATTAGCAAATCGAATCCAGTAGCATTTTTTTAATGCATCCTTGAGAAGTTTGGTTTACACAAGAAATGCAAAGGTAGTTCACCATTAGGGAATTTTCCATTCATCCCACCATTCATTCAACAGTTATTTTTGGGGGGGCTCTCACTTTTCTTCAAAAAACTCTTGTAGGAACTAGGGATACATTGGTGAACAAAACAACGGATAGTGTTACATTAATAGATTAAAGGAGGAAGATCATATTATTACCACACTAGAGGCCAAAGGAGCATCGAATAGAATTACCGATAAAAAGCATTCTTTCCTTTTTTAAAAAGTTATACTTAATAGAATACATTTATGTATTTATGTGTTCTATTTATGTATTCTATTTATGTATTACATTTATGTATTCTATTAAGTATTTTATATATTCTATTAGTAATAGTATTAGTAATACTAAATACTCATTAGTATTACCAATTACTAATAGTATTAGTAATACTAATTACTAATTAGTATCAGTAATTAGTAATATATATAATAATGAATAGAAAAAGTACTCATTCCTTTTTTAAAAAGTTATACTTAATAGAATACATATAATAATAGTGTATACTATTAGTAATAGTATATATCTTAGAAGAATTCCTGTTAGAGCCAGGAATAGGCAGGGATGTTCTCTATCTCAGCGACTGTTTAACATTGTATTGTAGATTCTGGCCAGCACTACATGGCAAGAAAAATAATATTAAACTTGGGAAGAAAAAAGATAGTCATTATTTGCAAATAATATTATTATCTAACTATTATACAAAACTGAAAGCATAGCCCATGGCCAGGCCCAACTTTTAAACCTGGCAGAATTCAGTGAGATAAACCCTAGTGGCTTTCCTAAACAAAACACATGATTTCCATGGGATCATATGTATGTTGGTAAAAATATTTAAAAAATTGAATGGACCAACACCAAATTAATAAGATGGATTATCTTTGGGGAGGGAGTATAGGACCAGAATTTTAGGTGATAAGCTCAATAGGGATTTTAGAGTTATATTTACATATTTTCAAGGAAGAAAATATTTTATGCATTGTGCATTATAATGTCAGTTGATACCCCGTTCAGCCTGTAGTCTCTCATTAGCTGTTATTTGGGACAGGCGGTCCACTTAGTCAGACAATGTTGTTGGATGCCTAGGATGTGCCTTGTACTGTTTGTCACAGTGTTCCTATCATGTCAGCATCTATTCATAGTTATTATCCCAGCTTTATAGGAAAGTTAGTAACTCGTAAGTTCCTTGGTAAGGAGGAGAGTTCTCACGCTATCCCTGTGAAGTCAGAGCACTGTTTTTAACTGCGGTTTTACAGAGGGGTGGAGTGTCTTGCCCAGCAAGGAAGGAGCAGAGCTCTGAGTCAGATCCAAACAGTGTAACTCTGGAACCACACTGTGAACCAGCACATTGTGGGCTAGGTAACACCAGGCTGGGGATCCATCTCCTAGAACACAGCTTGCCATAGAGCAGACATCCCGTCAGCACCTGTGAACTGTGAGTAGGAGGCAGTGGCCTCGTTTACCGCATGCTCACCTTAAACTTGCCCACCTGGTTTTAGGAAGAGAATGGGCCGAATGGCTGGGTCCCCCATGGAGCAGAGCCCTGCCTCAGCCTAGTCTGCTGCTGCGTAAAAGTCCAGGGCTTTGCAGAGCCTCTCACAGTCAGCAAGGAGGAACAGTCTCCAGAGGTGGCCCCTCGAGCCCTAGCTCCACCCTTGGGAAGGGGCCAGAGCACAGGCAGCAGGCCCAGGAACCCGTGAGCGCCACACACCTCCCTGGGCCAGTGGACATGGGACCAGCATGGTGACCAGATTTTTGGAACCCCAGTTGAGGACTAATGACTTTTTAAGTTTGTTTTATGTCAGAAGTCATATAAAAGGTACAAACGTTGCATTGTGCTTAGTTTTACATCTAACATATGACATTTATTATTAAAATTATGTGAAGTCATCACAGTCCCAGCAAATCCCATCTATATGGCCACCATGGCTGAAAGCATCCACCATCTGCCCCTGACGTGTAGAGTAGCCCTTTTTTCCTTGTCTTGTGTTACCTCTTTTTGGCTTATGGGGGTGGCCTCTAAATGTCACAAATCCTTTAGGATTTTACACACTCAGACCCCTTCTCCTTCCCTGAAGCCTGGTCCTCTGACCTCAGTCCTGCTGGGGAGGGTGCCCTTTCATCATCTCCATCCCTGGACTCTTTAAGTTGAAGCACAGGGCCTCAGGACTGTGTCCTCAGTTTTCTGTGTGGGTGGCCCCACTTTGGCTTGAGGGAAGGGTTTGGGACCACTTTTGAGTCTTCCTCATGAGGTCAGCATTTGGGGCCCTTGGGCTTCTGCATTGGGTGGCGTCCTCTGCATTGGGTGGCGTCCTCTGCATTGGGTGGCATCCTCTGGTGGGGCCAAGCCACAGCCAGAAGGTCTGAACTTCCTGTGTGGCCACTGGCACAAGAATGGAAGAAGAAAGTCTTTACAAAGTATAAATATTTTATTCATCAAAATGAAGTAAATCAGTTTCACAAAAGAATTAACCACTAAATGAGTAATGTGAAGTTTTTTCAGCTCAAGTAAGCATAATCAATGAAGTCAGTTAGGATTGATTTTTGAAAAATGTTCTGTGTCTTTTCTCGGAGCGTCCTAAGGGCTCCCTGTGGTCAGATGTGACCTCTAGTCCACCAACTACTTATGGTCATAGTTGGTAGCTCTAAGCCTAGAATCCTAAAAATTCAGAGTGACAAGTGACAAAATTCACTTGTCTTTGCACATCGCCTAACACTTCCCACACTGACCTTCACAGGAGCCGCTCTGCTCACTCGCATGGCCTCATGGGCTCTGGCAGCATTTCACCCCCGCCTGTTGGCATTTCACTCTCCAGAAGGACTTGGTGTCACTTCAGACGTAGAGATTTTGTTTTGCTGGGCTCTGCCAGAATAGTTATAAATCACAAGTTTCTAGTACTGACTCCAGGAAAGACCCAGAATTCAGATTTCTCCTGTTTGGGCACACATTTCTTCTGGCCCTTTGAGGTAATGGAAAGTACACTATACCTTGAGGGGTCCATGAGACCTGCCAGGCATGGCAGGTCCTCTGCAGGGCTGGCTGCAGACCTCTGAGGTCCGGCTGTGGGGGTCAGACTCCCTGTGAGCCCAGGAAGTGCTGATGGGGACCCTTTGACCTCACCATGGAGAATGTGGAGTCTGGGCCCAGCACAGTCACTGATGTCAGCCCAGGCAGGTCATAGAATGTTTTGGACCTCAGCAGCTTCATCTGTAAAATGGGCTGATTGACTGAGATCAATAGCATGTAAACTCTTTTCTAAGGAGGTGCTTTTCCAAATTCCTGTTTTCTAACCCTCAGCAGGCTCTGCAGTTGTGGCAGGCTTTTGCTGAGATGCAGAGCTGGGTCGGCCTCCACAGCCTGTGCTGCTTGAAGCAGAGAAGGGGCCTGAGCCTACCCTACGTGTTCTCGCCCCAAATGTCCTCCTCCCTCCGCAAGCCAGCCTCTCACAGGGAGTCCCATAAGATTTCTCTGGGAAGAAAGGCCTCATTGCTTTAAATTTGAAAAGCATCTCCCAGTTCATAACTGGGGAATGAAATAGATACTCTGAGGCCCAAAGGGGGTTATTGATGTGACAAAACTTGGATACAAAACTGAAGAGTATGAGGCTGAGGTGTGAAGCTAAGGGAGTGAGGAGGGGGCTGTGGGCTGTGGCAGCCCTCCCTGCTCTACCACGCTTCTGTGCAGAACTTAGGTTCCAGAATTCTAAATTAAACCTGGCCTTCCAGGTTGTTGGAGGGAAGCGAGATGGAATATAGCTTATTTAACAATGTGTTAGCCTTTGTTATAATTTTCCAGCATTTAGATATGTGGTGTAAGCTCCTTCATCTATCCTTGCCCCAAGCCTTGCAAAGATTAGTTCTCTTCCATGAGAAAACCAAGGCACAGACATACTCAAGCCATGTGATCAATCATGTCACGGCAGCCAGAGACAGAAGAATTGTCCTGGGGCATACGTCTCCATGTGGGGATTTTCCCTGAAACTGAATTTTGCCACTGTAGTGACCACATGTAGGTCTTCACAAGGCCTGGCTGTTTTGAAGGGGAAACAAATTCACTTTGGTGATCAAGTGCAGGCTTTAAACAGTAGATGGTAGGATTTTAAGCTGGGCGAGTAAGTAGGTCTGTCTGTGCAGGGGTGTGGGTCAGCCATTCTTTTTCTTTTTTTTGAAACGGAGTCTCGCTCTGTCGCCCAGGCTGGAGTGCAGTGGCCAGATCTCAGCTCACTGTAAGCTCCGCCTCCTGGGTTTAGGCCATTCTCCTGCCTTAGCCTCTGGAGTAGCTGGGACTACAGGCACCTGCCACCTCGCCCGGCTAGGTTTTTTTTGTATTTTTTAGTAGAGACGGAGTTTCACCATGTTAGCCAGGATGGTCTCGATCTCCTGACCTTGTGATCTGCTCATCTCGGCCTCCCAAAGTCCTGGGATTACAGGCTTGAGCCACCACGCCCGGCCAGCCATTCTTAAGCTACTTTTTGTGTGTGCCAGGCTTGAGCACAGGGACAAACACATCAGAGCTCATGGGAGCCAGTTCCCCAATGCCAGCAGGGAGTTACAGAGATGGAATAGGAGGTGCGAATGTGCTCAGGGTGTTGGGTTGCTGTCGGAGGCATCAGTATGAACCGATGGTTTTCCATAGAGAGATGTGTGGATGGAAAAATAGACATAGTGGTGTGTGCATATGCATCCACATTTCCCAGCTCTATCCACTGGGATGGGGCTGGAGGCAGGGAAACCCCAGCAGCAGTGAGCACCCGCATATCCAGATTTTGGTGTCTAATACCTCTTTTCTTTAGAGGGAGTTAGGCTCTGTGGAGCAAAGACTAATTCCTGGGCTGGAGTGGGGAAAACACAGGATGAAGCTGGAGCTTCGCTTTTATTTTCTTTTTACACCAGAAAATAAGGCAGTGCTTAAGGCATGATGAGGACACTTGAGCGGGATATAGGTGCCAGCCTGAAGGAGGGAATGAGCTTCCAAAAAAGAAAGGTATTCATGGGGTATGAGCCATGGACTAAAATAAAAACCCAGCTAGTCCACACTAACACAGATAAATGAGTTTGTAGTAATAGGAGGGGGGTTCTTAGAGCAGAATACGGCTGAACAGTATATCAGGAAATCACCAGAGGGTGCTGAAATTGTGGACTCAGGCTTGATGCAAAGCAAGACTCTTACAGAGCCTCAGAGTAGTTCCACACGAAGCTTATTATCACCAGGGAACCCTAGAAACGACAGTGGACAAACCTGGTGCCCCAGCCACATGGTGAGAGCCAACATCGCCCACCCTGCAGTAAGCTGATATCACGTGCCTCCTCAGAGGAGATCCCAGAGGGACACCGCATGGCTTCCGGGGCATTCCAGCCAGTCACAAAGAAACATCAGCCGAGCCCAACCGAGGGGCAGTCTTTTTTTTTTTTTTTTTTTTTTTTTTTTTGAGGCGGAGTGTAGCTCTGTCGCCCAGGCTGGAGTGCAGTGGCCGGATCTCAGCTCACTGCAAGCTCCGCCTCCCGGGTTTACGCCATTCTCCTGCCTCAGCCTCCCGAGTAGCTGGGACTACAGGCGTCCGCCACCTCGCCCAGCTAGTTTTTTGTATTTTTTAGTAGAGACGGGGTTTCACCGTGTTAGCCAGGATGGTCTCGATCTCCTGACACCGAGGGGCAGTCTTAAAAATAACCAACCTCCGTCAGGGTGGGAACCACAGAGAGGCCGGGGAATATTCCAGATGGAAGGAGACTGCACACACACGGCAGCAGTCACCCTGAGTAGTTCCACCCTGCTCTGGGGAAAAGAGCTGTAAAGATTAGGATCAATGAAACTGGAAGATGGCTTGTTAAATTTCCTGATTTCGATGTTGGTACTTGGTTATGAAAGAGAATGTCCACGTTCTTAGGAAATCTACACAGACGTGTTTGGGGGCAAAGAGGCACGCTGTCTCCAGCTTAATCTCAGATAGTCTGGAGAAAGGTTGTGTGTGTGCGAGTGTGAACATGTTTAGAGGAAGGGAGAATGGGCAGAAAGGAGAGGGACAGGATGATACAGCGAGCTGGAGGAATGCAGATGTTTGGTGAATCCGGGAAAATGGATATGGGAGTCTCTTTTATTATCCTTATAATTTTTCTGCAAGTTTGAAATTATTTCAGAATAAAAAGTTGCACCCCAAAAAGGATGGCACACATTGCCTAGGAAAGGGGTGGTTTGGGTGTGAACAAAGGGTTCCTATGGCATCTCGGTGCTTATATATCCCGGCTCCCCTGTAAGCACATTTAGCTGCACTGACAGCACCTACATCTGGGCTTTGGCCACTCGCTCATCTTCATTCTCCTGGTCCTCACAACAGCCCTGCAAGCCCCTGCCAGCCGCAGATGGACACGCAGACTGAGGCCCGCAGGACTGTGGGGCCCCGCTGAGGTGACCAGCCAGAAAGGAGCTCAGAACTCAGGCCGGACGGGCTCAGAGCCTGCACCCACACCTCCTGCCTGGGCCGCCCTGTGAGCGGTGGAGAAGGGCTTCCTGTGCCTCAGAAACTGGAGGCCAAGAAGCACGTGATGGAAGGGTGGGCCAGATGAGGCCAAGCTCCACCTTCTACAGCCTTTTCGGAACGTTTTTCTCAGAAAATGTTGAGCTTGATTTGATGCCTTTTTAGTGGAGCTGCCATCAAGTTAGAGCTGCTTATGCGGCAGTGTCCATCCAGGAGTCAGTAGATGGAGTCAGCAAACGGCGCCTCCAGCCAAACCCTGCCCACCACCAGCTTTGTGTAACGAAGTGTCAGTGGGATGGCCATGCCCATTCCTGCAGTTGCTATCGGAGGCCGCTTCTGTCCTAACTGCAGAGACTGCAGTGTCCTAGAAAAACAGAGACTGTGTGTCACCCACTCTCCCCAGGGAACATTGCTGGGCCTCACCTGTGGTGTTAGTGGACATTTCCTAACCCTTGATGACCCAGGAGATCCCCTCAGAGATCGGGCCCTGCTCGGCCTGTGGGCAGGAGGAACAGAGGTGGGCGTGGCACCCCACCCCAGTAAAGGACCACCCTATGCGGTGGGCAGGCTGCCTCCAGGATGCCCACAGGTTTTTCAGAAATATCTGTGAGTTGGCATATTTTACTTGGATGTGAAAATGTTCCTTATGGTTCACAGGTGGTCCAGTTTGGTATAGTTGATTATTTCCTAACTAAATACATATTCCTGGTAACACTAAGTTTGAGTGTTTGAGTGATCACCTGCTTATTAAAAAGATAGGTTTTATATTTGTGGGACAAAAAAATGTTTAATTTAAGTACATATGGAAATAAGACTTAAAAACTATACAAAAAGCCTACAGGTACTTTTTTTTTCTTTGCCATTGCTGGTTTAATAAGACAGGAGTTGCTGAAGTGGAGCAGCGTGTTGGGAGGCCGGGGTTCTGTCTGCAGTGTTTACGCCGCGTGCGCAGTTACCTAGCTGTGCTCTGCCTGCCTTCAATAATTCAGGCTCCGTGGCGGCAGCAGCTGAGGGGCTGCTGTGAATTATGCATGAGTCTTCGGCAAGGCTTCGTGCAACGTCTCCTGTTGGCTTCCCATCCATGAGCCTGAGCGCAGGCAGGGCAGAGCCGTCTTTGTCAGCTGTGTGCTGGGATCGCGGGAGAAACTGCAATAATTTGCTCTCCTGGGAGTGTAAGCTCAGGAACAATGTCCCTTTGTGGGGCCCAGGCCTTTGCTCGGGGCTGCCCGGGCTCTGCCGGCTGACCCTGGTATGGACTCAGAGGGGTGGTTTGCAGTGCATGGTTGGAAGTATTTGGTTAAGTGGCATCACAGTGGCTCTTATCAGCTCTACCCAGGTAAAGTCCCTTGTCCCCGTCTGCGTACCTTGTCGCGTTGTCAGGGGCACACTGACTTGTGTGGTCTTCAGGTATGTTTGCCGTAGCGGGATTGTGTGGGGGGTGAGGGGCCCATAGGGGGCCTGTGCAGTGACGCGTTCCATGATCTGACTTGGAGTTGTGACTTAAACAGTCGGAGTGTTTGAGGTTATGGTTTGAATGAGATGATCATGGGCCCAGGCCGTGTGTTACAAAACTAACTGCAAACTTTTAATCTTACGGTATTAAAATGTGTAACGTAACCTACATGTTTGACCCACCAGTGTAAATGTGGCGGCTTTTCCAGTCAGCAGCAAATCTGAACAGACTTCAAACTCTTTCACCAGGAAAGCATTTCTTTGACTCAGATGGGTCAACTGAAAGAAAAAACCCCCACAACAATACCATAAACTGGACCATGTTCCCTAAAGTGGTGTTGGGATACGGGGTGTGTTTTGTGGATGTCTTTTCTTCTTTGACTTAGCTCACAGGTGTGGGTTTGACTCACGTGCTTAGCGCCGGAGAATCAGGCAGGCCACTGCAAGCAGGCCCGTGAGTTACAGACGTGGTGGTGTCCTCGCCTTCTGGCCTTGGAGCTCGGGTCGGAATGGTGGCTTTTGCAAGGAATTTTATTTTAGGCGAGTGCTGCTCAGGGTTCACGATCAGGCCTGTGACTGTGCACTATTTTCCACGTGACAAGAACAACTCCAGAGCACATGGAAGTGCTGTGAATTGTGAAATCCATAATTGAAAGTGGATGTCAGAGAGGAGGCGACTTTCCATGTGTGTGGAGCCGCGTCGCAAAGAAAAATGGTGCTCACGGGGCTCTGCAGTCGCACCTGGCTCTGCTGTGTTCCTCCGCAAGTCACCTGCACAAATTTTGTCCAAATGGAATCATAAAAATTCACCAGGAGAGCTTATGATTACAAGAATTCTGGGTGGACATTTTCTGGTAGCCAGTTGTTGAAAAACGTGTGTGTTGCTGGAGATACCAGTGTCCTTCGCAAATGGCTGGACTCAGTGCCTGGACTTAGGAAGGTCCATGTGCCCAGCAGGTCCTGTCCATGCCCTTGGGAAGCTGAAGAGCTGGGTCATGAATTTTCTGCCCTGATCCTTAGACAGGGGTGGTGTGGGCAACCGGGGCTATGGCCCAGAAGCTTCTCTTTCTGGCTCCTCCAGGTAATGTGTCTGCTTCCTCCACTCTCCAGGCTCCCGTGCTTGAGCTGAGGCCCCCCTCACATGGGGAGGAATTGCTGGAGCACAATTCCTATGTCAGCACAAAGCTACAAAATGAGATTGTGTGAAGGGGGCGTGGCTCTCACCCCCAGCAGTGCGGGGAGCAATTGGCAAGGTCACGCCTCCTGTCTTTGCAATGCCAGAGGAGAGCAAGGACTGCAGCCTCTCTCCCTTCCTTGGAAATGGTTAATTTGCACTAAAGCAACTCTCACTTGAGCAGGCCCAGGAGAGGGTCTGGCACCCACACCGCCCCCAAGCCATGCCTGCGTCTGCTTTCTGCCGTACTCCTCTGTACCCGAGGCTGTGCTCTCTCTGGAGGGTCTGCCATGTGGGTTCCTGTACACAGCATCTGCCTCTGCAGGACCCTAAGGGCAGGAGCAGGAGCACACCAGGGAGGGAATGCAGATTCACTGCGTGGGCACACCTGGCACAGTGGAGCCGAGCACACCAGACAGGTCATCATTGGCTGTTTAAAATACATTCGTGTTTCTTTCTTGATTAGACTTTTAAAGAGTCAATTATTGATTTGTGAGTCTTATAAAATAATTAGTATCTGCTAAAGCTTTTGAACATGATGTTAGTCAATACACCAGTCATCTTTCACGCAGAATTTATATCAGTCACCATTCATTCATTCATTCCACAAATACACCAGCACGGGAACAGGGAGAGCAGCCCTTTGGGTAGCTTGCCCCGTTGCTGAGGGAGGCAGCAAGGCCTAGGGAGCGGCCAGGGAACGGGAGGTGGGCCCAGGGGCTGGCGTGGGACTTCCATGTGGTACCAGGGAGAGGCCCATCTCCCCTCCACCGGCGGCACAGGAGGCAGATGGTTCACATCACTGTGCTTGTGTGTTGGAATCGAAACACCTTTTGTTCGAGGAGCAAAAGCGTCAGCACCCATTGGGGGTTGAGCTGTGCTGGCTGCAGTGTGCAGTGGGGCAGCCTCCTTTCTGCCTCCCGTCTTCCCGTCCTGGTTCTTCCCAGGGCCCCTCAGCTGGGCCTCGCCCAGGCAGCCTCCAGGCCACCCTCCAGGCAGCCAAGAGACCCTGCAGTCCCTTGCTCATCACTGTCCCCCAGGGTTAACTTCGTGCTGCTCCACGCTGGCTCTCTGCTCTGCCCGGCTCAGCATGCCTTGTCCTCTCGTGGAAGCTCTCCCTTACTCCCCGGAGGCCAGTTAACTTCTGTTTCTCCCTCAGTTCTCAGCCAGCCTTTATTGTCTCAGGAAAAAAAAGCTGGAGGAAAAATGTCTTGGTGCTCATAATGCAGAAACTTCATTCATGAGGATTGCCTCATTTGTCAGCATAAAATATGGCAAGGTTAGCAACACTGCTGCCTCAAATTCTGGGCTCAAGCCATCCTCTGGAATAGCTGGGACCAGAGGTGCGTGCTATCCTGCCCAGCTAATTTTTAATTTATTTTCATTTTCTGTGGAGATAGGGTCTCGCTATGTTGCCCAGGCTGGTCTCAAACTCTTGGCCTCAAGTGATCATCCAGCCTGCATGATCTTATTTTTTAAATAGGTAGTATGTGCCCATGCGCTGGAATGTACACAGAATAGGATCGGCACCCAAGGCTGTTTCTGACGCAGGGCGTGCCACCAGGCCGTCCAGCTAGCTCTGGTCTTCCATCTCCCAGCACCGGGCAGGAGGTCCTACAACTTCACTGTGGCTGATGAACGAAGTGCACTCCAGCAGCAGTAGCTGGCTCTGGGCATTTATACTTTATGTTTTGATCGGTATCATCAGAGGGGTTGATCTGCGTTTGCTCCTCCCAGCAGTGCAGAAGGTGCCTCTTGGCTCAGACTTCACTGCCATTGTGATCTTGGTCAGGAGGATGTGATCTTGGCCTGAGGCTTAGGCTCATGGCTGGTGTTCTGTGACGAGGCCGGTGCACCTATGAGTGTCCAGGGGCCTCCTCCTACTTGGTGGCCGCCTGTACCCTTCTGTTTTCCTTTTGGCTTGTTGATAGTTTTCTTGGCGTGTAGGTGCTCTAATGTAGAAGGGGGAGCCAGCCCGCCACCTGTGTGATGTTTTGCCAGTGCCCCACAGTTTCCTATCTGGGGACTTGGCTTATGGTGCTTTTCCCTATGGAGATTTGCGCCTCTGTGCTGTGCACCGTATCAGTGTTGCCTTCATGGCTCTGGGCTTCATGTCTTCCTTCCGGAGGCTTTCCTCACTTCAATGTTTTAAAAAATTATCCCCCATTTTCTTCTGGTATTTCTATGATTTACACTTAAATCTTTGACTCATTGGGATTTGTTTCAGTGTGTGCTGGAAGGAAGAGATCCAACTAGATAGATTTTCAGAGGTCGTCTTCCCTGCGCACCCCACCCACTACCCTGATTGTGACTTAGACACTCAGGGTCTGTTTCTGTACTCTGTTGTTTCCCGAGGGTGATACCGATGCCGTCCCTTGTGAATTCGGGATTGTGGTCTGTGCTCTTGTGTTAGGCCCGCCTGGCCCTGCGTGTTCGGGATTGTGGTCTGTGTGTGCTCTCGTGTTAGGCCCGCCTGGCCCTGCGTGTTCGGGATTGTGGTCTGTGTGTGTTATCGTGTTAGGCCCGCCTGGCCCTGCGTGTTCGGGATTGTGGTCTGTGTGTGTTCTCGTGTTAGGCCCGCCTGGCCCTGCGTGTTCGGGATTGTGGTCTGTGTGTGTTATCGTGTTAGGCCCGCCTGGCCCTGCGTGTTCGGGATTGTGGTCTGTGTGTGCTCTCGTGTTAGGTTGGCCTGGCCCTGCGTGTTCGGGATTGTGGTCTGTGTGTGTTATCGTGTTAGGCCCGCCTGGCCCTGCGTGTTCGGGATTGTGGTCTGTGTGTGCTCTCGTGTTAGGCCCGCCTGGCCCTGCGTGTTCGGGATTGTGGTCTGTGTGTGCTCTCGTGTTAGGCCCGCCTGGCCCTGCGTGTTCGGGATTGTGGTCTGTGTGTGCTCTCGTGTTAGGCCCGCCTGGCCTGGCGTCTTGCTCATCTCGTTTGTCCCCCTCATTTCCTGCATAAGTTTCCGCAGGAGCTTTCACACTCCACTTGTGTGTTCTAACAAGACACCCATAGGCAAGTGTCGGCGTGGTGTGTCCGTTTAGGGAGAATTCCTGCCTGTGATGTTTTGCTCCTCAGTTCCCTGGTGACAGGATACGAGGCAAGCACAAAGAGTTGGCCCCCTCCCAGGACCCCTGCCCCAGAGAGAGTGAGTGTGTAAGTGAGTGTATGCCTGAGAGTTTCACACCTGGCTTACATGCAGAACGGGGCACTTGCCACATGGGGAAGTCTTGGATGTCGGGATTCTTTAAGCAAGGCATTTCCAGACGGTTCCGTCGACATGGTGGCAGAGGTGCTGGGTGCAGAGAGAGCCTCACATGGCCCCTGTCCTTGTGTCCTTGGCCCCAGGGCTCCTGGCTTGGCCGCCCTGTCCTGAATGTGAGTGCCAGTACACGTCCTCTCGCAGTGCGTGCCGCCCCTTCCACCGCAGCTCGGAGTCAGGGCTTCCGGGTGAGCCCCAGCTGCAGTCCTGTGGGTCTTCAGTGCATGCTGGCTGCCACTGCGATCACACATGTGATCTCACAAATAGCAGATCAACAGCATGGTGGATTCAAGGAAACGTTAACACTGTGTTTCCGATCCTATCCGAGAACTTCCTTTCAGTCTTCTTTTAATTTTTTTCTATAGCAGTTTAAATTATTTGATTATTCTTTAACATTTTCTTTTTTAATCTAAATGCTCTTTGCACTTTGAATGACTCCTGCTGAGTGTAGCCTCTGGCTGCCATGCTGACCATGAGGGACACTGTTGGATCAAATCCCTGGTTTTGTCTCCTGGGCCCTAGGGCTCCACTTTTCTCTGGTTTAGCGGGGCCCACACTGTGGCCTCCTTGGAAGCCTCTGGCCAAGCCTCTGCCTGTCGCCTAGAGCACATCTGCACACTGGGCTGAATCCATAAGGTTTAGTGTCACTTCTGCCCCTGAGAGGAGTTGATGCTGCATGACTGCCCCCTTCCTGGTCTCTTTCTACCTCTGGTCCCTTACTGCTGATAAGATGTGTTCTAATTGCTGGCCTGGAGCTGGAGCCCGTCAACTCATCCAGTGGGATCAGTCCTGTGGCCTTGACTTTACAGCAATGCCAGCCTGGGCGGTTTATCCTGCGCACTGTGCCACAGGAGGCTGGTGAAGGAGCAGGAGGGGAGCATAGCATATTTTATTATGCTGCTGACAACATTCTGTGAGGCTGCTCTGTCAGTCAGCTGCGTTCCTTAAAGCTGTGGCAGAAAAGCAAGCCCAAAACCCAGGGCCTCCTAACAACGCAGGTTTAGTGACCACCTTGTCACACGTCATCTGTGGTCAGCAGGGCATGGCTCAGCTGCAGGCTAAGGACAGCCCCGTGTGGGATGCCCTGTGCTCACAGAGGAAGCACTTGTGCTCCAGCAGAGTGGGCAGCGGCTCCTAAAGCTGGGCTCACACTGGCCACATCCCTTCTTCTTGGGCTCAGACCAGGTCGCCCACTCAGGGACAGGGGTGCCCCCACACTGCTCACGTCAGGAGGGACGGGGTGCCCCCACACTGCTCGCGTCTGGTGGACGAGGGTGATGAACAGGGATTTCCTGGGGACCTCCCTTCTCTTTATTCAAGAGCTCAGGAGATACTGGGAACCAAAGGCCACTGAGGGCCATTTTGCAGACAAGTCAGGCAGGATCTGGTGTCCTGGGATGCGTGCTGTGCCATATCCCACGTCAGGTTGCCTGTAATGAGCCACTGAGCCGACACGCGTGTCTGAGGGCTTAGCTCTGGACACTGTGCCTGAGCGTTTCATGTTGAGAAGAAGCCACATGTGGAGCAGTGCGCAGTCACGGGTGTGTGGGCTCCACGTCCGGAAGGTGAGCCTCGTGCCCCCCTAGACTGCACACTCGTCCCCAAGGGCACCGCGGGTCAGGACATAACACACGTGGCATACACGGCGCCCTGTGCCCAGTTGCTTTTGCTCTAGCAAGTCTGGGAAACGCCTCGTTGCCATGATGGTCTTATGCTCTGCGTGTGCATTTTTCTGTGTAAGGTCAGTTGCTTTTCTTGTTCAACCCTGTGGCTGTAGTTTATTGTTTGGGTGAGTGTGCACGTGTGAGCGTATGAGTGTCGTGCAAGGGTGTTGTGTGGGTATGCACATTTGAATGTGTGTGTGCTCGTGCACACACATGTGCAGCCGCTCAAGATTGGGGTCTGTGTTTTGTCCCTGTGTGTAGAATGCACTGGCAGGTGGTAGTTGTGCCGTGCATGGTTGTTGACTGAATGGGTGTTGGGACAGAGCTTGCTGCGTGTCCCAGGGTCTCCTGTGGGAAGGCAGAGCGCTCGCTGGGCCGGGGCGGAGGGCAGGGGTGCAGGTGCTGTCTGTACTGGTCCCGCAGAGTTGACGGGCGCCGACCTGAAGGACTGCGTCAGCAACAACAGCCTGAGCAGCAATGCCAGCCTCCCCAGCGTGCAGAGCTGCCGGCGCCTGCGTGAGAGGAGGGTCGCCAGCTGGGCCGTGTCCTTCGAGCGCCTGCTGCAGGACCCCGTTGGTGTCCGCTACTTCTCTGTGAGTAGGGAAGAGCCCAGGGCCAGCGGAGCAGTCTGTGCTCTGCCGAGACTACCGAGCAGAATCTGCGGGCTGCCCTAGAGACAGCGGCACCCTGCGGGCTCTGAGCAGGCCCGTGGCAAGGGCCTCCCCTCCCTGGACCGCCACCCTCTCAAGAGCTCAGAGGAGGGTGGGTTGAATCCTGCCCCTGGTTCTGTCCCCAGGAAGAGTCCCTGGCCCTCCCGCGCTCCACCGGGGTCTCTGCAGCCCGCTGCACTGGAGCTTCCTATGTGCATTGAGAAGCCAGGTGCCTGCTTTCAGCTCTTCAAAGAAATGTTTTGCTTTTGGGGAAACAGCTGGAAGCGGCAGCGCGGTTCCCTAAAGTGCTGGGCAGCAATGAGCTTTCTCTCTCCAGGCGCTTGGGCAGCTCACTGAGCAGCCTATGACCCCATGGTTTCTGTAGAAGGGAAGTAAGAAAAAGGAGGACCGTGTGTCAATGTTAATAAATGGTATCTTTCTTAGGATTTTCTAAGGAAAGAATTCAGTGAAGAAAACATTTTATTCTGGCAGGCCTGTGAATATTTTAATCATGTTCCTGCACATGACAAAAAGGAGGTAAGTCTACACTCGGGAAGTGGGGGCTGTGAGAGGGCGCAGGTGAGAGGGCGACGTGTGTGTGAGGGCGGTGCGTGAGGGTGGGGCGTGTGTGTGAGGGCGGTGCGTGGGGGTGGGGCGTGTGTGTGAGGGCGGGGCGTGTGTGAGGGCGGTGTGTGTGTGAGAGAGCCGTGTTGTGTGAGGGCAGCACGTGTGAGAGGGCGGTGCGCGTGAGGGGGTGGCGCGTGTGTGTGAGGGCGGCATGTGAGGGCGTCGTGCCTGCGTGAGGGCAGCACACGTGTGTGAGGACAGCACGTGTGAGAGGGCGGCGCGTGTGAGAGGGCGGCGCGTGAGAGGGCGGCGCATGTGTGTGAGGGCAGCGTGTGTGTGAGAGAGCCCTGTTGTGTGAGGGCGGCGCGCGTGAGAGGGTGGCGCGCGTGTGAGGGCGGCACGCGTGAGGGTGGCGTGCGTGTGAGGGCAACGCGCGAGAGGGCGGCGTGCGTGTGAGGGCGGCGCGCGTGTGAGGGTGGTGCGTGTGAGGGTGGCGCGTGTGAGGGCGGCGCGTGTGTGTGAGGGCATGTGTGTGAGGGCGGCGCGTGTGTGAGAGAGACGTTTTGTGTGAGGGCAGCGCATGTGAGAGGGCGGCGCGTGTGTGAGGACGGCGTGTGTGTGAGGGTGGCGCGTGTGTGTGAGGACGGCGTGTGTGTGAGAGAGACGTTTTGTGTGAGGACGGCGTGTGTGTGAGGGTGGCGCGTGTGTGTGAGGACGGCGTGTGTGTGAGGGTGGCGCGTGTGTGTGAGGACGGCGTGTGTGTGAGGGTGGCGCGTGTGTGTGAGGACGGCGTGTGTGTGAGAGAGACGTTTTGTGTGAGGGCAGCGCACGCGCGAGGGGGCGGCGCGTTGCGTGAGGTCGGCGCATGTGTGTGAGGTCGGCGCGTGTGAGAAGGCAGCACGTGTGTGTGAGGGTGGCGTGTGTGAGGGCGGCATGAGCGTGAGAGAGCCACGTTGTGTGAGGGCGGCGCACGCATGAGGGCGGTGTGTGTGTGAGAGAGCCACGTTGTGTGAGGGCGGCGCACGCATGAGGGCGGTGTGTGTGTGAGAGAGCCACGTTGTGTGAGGGCGGCGCACGCATGAGGGCGGTGTGTGTGTGAGAGAGCCACGTTGTGTGAGGGCGGCGCACGCATGAGGGCGGTGTGTGTGTGAGAGAGCCACGTTGTGTGAGGGCGGCGCACGCATGAGGGCGGTGTGTGTGTGAGAGAGCCACGTTGTGTGAGGGTGGCATGCACGTGAGGATGGTGCGCATGTGTGAGGGCAGCGCATGTGTGAGGGCGGCGCGTGTGTGAGGTCAGCGCGTATGTGTGAGGTCGGCGCATGTGAGGGTGGCACGTGTGAGAGGGCAGCGCGTGTGTGAGGGCGGCGTGTGTGAGGGTGGCAGGTGTGTGAGAGAGCCACGTTGTGAGGGTGGCGCGTGTGTGAGGGCGGCGCGTGTGTGAGGGTGGCGTGCGCGAGAGGGTGGCACATGTGTGTGAGGGCGGTGCGCATGTGAGGGCGGAGCACGTGTGAGGGCGGCGTGCGTGTGTGAGGGTGGCGCGTGTGAGAGGGCGCCACGCACGCAAGAGGGCGGCGCGTGTGTGTGAGGGTGGTTGGTGTGTGTGAAGGGGCGGCGTGGCCTCATTCGAGGCTGGCTTGGTGCAGGGAGCATCTAGAGCAGTTGGAAAGTGGATGTTAAAATATTTTCACATGGCTTGAAAAAATCATTTCTTTTTCAGAGTAAATTTTTAAATATACATGATATTTAATTTTGCCTAAACGTGGTTTGTATAAACGCCCTCAGCCCCAGCTTTCACCAGCAGATGGGTTGTCTTTCAGTGTGCTGGAATTCTGAGGAGGGAATGTGTATTTAGGGGAATTTGAAAGCAAATCAGAGGCAGGAGTCATCCCAGGCCATAGGTTTCACCGTTTCTCCTCCCGCGCCTCGTGGGAGGTGCGGGAGAGGCCTGGGAGGGAAGCTTTGGCTTGGCCTGGCTGCTGTGTTCTCAGTCGGCCTGTGGCCTCGCTTCCAGGCTCCGGGGCTGCTTTCATCTGCTCACGATGCTCAGAGGGCGCTGCTCTCCTGCGCTCCCACCTTGCCAAGACCAGGTGTGTGTGGACACACGGCAGTACTGCCTGTGTGCAATTGCTGCTTGGCTCGCATCGCCCGGGTCTTTGGGACACTTTTAAGTATCCGTTTAAACAATCGTAGAGGAGCCCACCTGTGCTGCTGCATTCTGGCCACACTTGTATTTATTTATTCAACTAAGAGGTAATGACTGGGTCCCGTGAGAACACATCTGTAGTGCCCGGGGGTGTCAGGCCTTGGCAGGCAGCAGGAGTGTGGGGAGAGGAAGCCGTGCCAGGCTGCTCAGGTGCCTTTTCTGTCAGCTTTCCTACAGGGCCCGGGAGATTTTCAGTAAGTTTCTGTGCAGCAAAGCCACCACCCCGGTCAACATCGACAGCCAGGCCCAGCTAGCAGACGATGTCCTCCGTGCACCTCACCCGGATATGTTCAAAGAGCAGCAGCTCCAGGTAACCCCAGGCCATGGGAGCTTGTGGGGAGTCCAGGCTAGGGCTCGGGGTATAGGGTCCACCTTCAAAGAACATGTGCTATCAGGCAGGCCGGTGGATTGAGAGCATCACAGACACAGGTGGAGAAACGCAGGCAGAAAGTGGAGCTTTCAGTAGGGCCGTGAAATAAGTCCCGAACCACTGTGTGCCTGTCTGCAATGTGCTGACTGTTCACACTGGCTCATGTCTCAATGCATGTGCATCTGTGTGGAGTCACACCTGCACGGGTGATGGCACAGCTGCGTTTGAAGTTTTGCATTGTAGGACATTGCTGTGGTGATGTGCGTTAGGTCCCATGCCATTGGAGACATGCCTTTGCATGTCACTGCAGTATGTGGGTCACATTCACAGAAGCATAGGGTGGCATTTTCAAAGCAGTCTGCTGTTAGATTTCTAGTCACTTTTGGTTTTAATCTTATTTAACGAAAGTTATCTGGAGTCTGCTCGTACTGATGGCTTCTGTAAGTTGTCAGAATTCACTAATTGTAAGAGTGATAAAGGGTGGTTTGCTATGAGAAAGAAGACTCAGATATAGGGGCACACTGGACATAACTCTTAAGTACTCTTAGGGCTGGCGGGGGAAAATGGACTGAAATGATGTCCTTTCAGGATGGCCAGTGGTTGCCTACAGGTCGCCAAGCAGCCATGCGCCTGAGGCCGCATGTCCAGGTCCCTCCTGTGACTGTCCTGCCTTACATCCCCTCCCCAGATCTTCAATCTCATGAAGTTTGATAGCTACACTCGCTTTCTGAAGTCCCCACTGTACCAGGAATGCATCTTGGCGGAAGTGGAGGGCCGCGCACTCCCGGACTCCCAGCAGGTCCCCAGCAGCCCGGCTTCCAAGCACAGCCTCGGTTCAGACCAGTCCAGTGTGTCCACGCCAAAAAAGGTGACCTCCCTGAGGCTGACCTCACGCCCCTGTGGGTTGTATGTCATCAGCTGAGAGCTGTTCTGTGGGAAGTGAAAAGAGGCCCTGTCGGCTTCTTCACCAGTGGTGGGCGATGCTCCATGCTGGGAAGTTCCAGCTGCTGTTTCTGGAGTCCTGTCAGGGCCACACTATGACCTATAGAAGTGATACCATCCCATAGAGTGCTTGTATTTACAGCTCAGTATTGCCTCCTTTGCACTTAATGTCAGAGTAAAATAACTTCACATGGTTTTAACCAAGGTTTCCATTTGATGACAGTTAAGTGGAAAATCAAAATCCGGCCGATCCCTGAACGAAGAAATGGGGGATGAGGATAGTGAGAAGAAGCGGAAAGGCGCGTTTTTCTCGTGGTCACGGACCAGGAGCACTGGGAGGTCCCAGAAGAAGAGGGAGCACGGGGACCACGCAGACGGTTTGTGGGGTGGCTCTTGGGCTGTGGTGTCCAGGCCAGGCAGCCATGTCCCCGTTCTGGCACTGTTTTGGGGGTTGGTGGTGACCTTGGGCCATGTGTGCAGTGAGAGGCCCTGTGGGTGGGTCAAGGAAGCTTCTCTGAATGAATAAGGAATGCCACTGTGTCTGGGGGGCACGACCTGTCAGCCAGCCAGAGGGCAGCAGGGCTGCTCCAGAATCTTCCAGAGAAAAGGGCTCAGTCTGTTCCAGCCCATGCCTACCTCAGGCCTCCCCCACACAGTGGCGGCTGAACATCTGTGTCCTCTCCTGCTTTTCACTACAAAAGTTATAGGTGCTTTTGGTAGAAAATTTGGAAAATACAATCAAGTAAAAATAGGAACACACAAATGTGCTATTGGGCGTCTCCCCCAGTGGCAGCTTGGTTCTCTGCCAGGGCTTTTTCCTAGGTAGGTGTCAGTGTCCATGTGCCTTTTCCATGTGTGTGGTTTTAGAATGTGGTAGCGTAGTCGAAGTTGTGAGCCTTTTCCACGTGTGTGGTTTTAGAATGTGGTAGCGTAGTTGAAGTTGTGAGCCTTTTCCACGTGTGTGGTTTTAGAATGTGGTAGCGTAGTTGAAGTTGTGAGCCTTTTCCACGTGTGTGGTTTTAGAATGTGGTAGCGTAGTTGAAGTTGTGAGCCTTTTCCAAGTTAAGATTGGTATTGGATATCGGGGGCTGCCCATTCTGGCTGCTCTGTCCCTTTTTTCTCTTGTGCACGTCTGAAACTTCCTGTAACAAAAGTGAGGCAGAGAGACGCCTCCCAGGGCGCCAGGGGGTGGGGCTGCGGGGTCCTTGGTGGCTCCTGGCCGAGCTCCAAATACCAGCTGGGTGGTGTTGGCAGGCGGCAGGGCAGAGGGCCTGGAGATGCCCATGCTGAATGCGGGCGAAGATGAGGCTGCTCTGTACCAGGTGCTGAAAAGCACAAAGGGGATAGCTGAGAAGATTTTCTTCTCTAGAGATTTTTGGGAAAGGTATTAATTTTCAGGAATGAGTGTCCTGCCTGACAGAGGACTGGCACTAAGCCTGTTGTCTCCTAGTTTAAATCAGGCAGTGAGGTGATTGCACTAGTACCAGCTGGCGTGGCCCTGTTGGAGGCAGGTGAGCAGGGTGCTCTGTGCTCTGCCGCTGCGGCTCCTGTGTGTGCCCTGCAGTGCCAAGCATTTGTGCATGGCTGCTCCCTGCCTGCAGGGGGGAGCGTTGTTCCTGGGGCATGGAAGGAGGTGTTGGTGAGGGCTTGATGTGGGCAGCCCTGAACTCCTGGCCATGCTGTGAGGTGCTCTTCTCCAAGCAAAGGCACCTGAGAGTTGTAGAGCTCACCTTTGTAGGAGGCCACCTGGGAGATGGACACTATGGCATTAGGTGGGGCCAGGCCTCCTGCGTAGCTGGGAGATGGGAGTGTTTGCTTCAGACAGTCCATCTACTCGTGCCCACCCCCACACCTGGCAGATCTGCAAAGGGCCTTTAAAACCTTGATAGAGCCGGGTGTGGGAGCTCACGCCTGTGATCCCAGCACTTTGGGAGGAGGCTGAGGCAGGCGGATTGCCTGAGCTCAGAAGTTGGTGACCAGCCTGGGCAACATGGTAAGGCTCTACTAAAAATACACACACAAAAAAAAGGCGGGGGTGGGGGCCAGGCACGGTGGCTCATGCCTGTAATCCCAGCACTTTGGGAGGCTGAGGTGGGCAGATCAACTGAGGTCAGAAGTTCGAGACCAGCCTGGCCAACATGGTGAAACCCCGACTCTACTAAAAATACAAAAACTAGCCAGATGCGATGGTGCATGCCTGTAATCCCAGCTACTCAGGAGGCTGAGGCAGGAGAATTACTTGAACCCAGGAGGTGGAGGTTGCAGTGAACTGAGATTGTGCCATTGCACTCCAGCCTGGGCAACAGAGCGAGGCTCCATCTCAAAAAAAGAAAAAAAAAATTAGCTGGGTGTGGTGGTGGGCACTTTTAGTCCCAGTTACTCAGGAGGCTGAGGCATGAGAATCACTTGAACCTGGGAGGCGGAGGTTACAGTGAGCCGAGAACTGCACTCTAGTTTGGGTGACAGAGCAAGACTGTCTCATAAAACAAATAAATAAAACCAAACCTTGATAGCAGTGGGGCACGGTGGCTCATGCCTTTAAATCCCAGTGCTTTGGCCAGGGGCAAGGTGTGAGGATCATTTGAGCCTAGGAGTTCAACACCAGCCTGGGCAACATAGCAAGACACTCATCTCTACAAATAAAAATAAACATTAGCCAAGTGTGTAGTGGTAGCACACGTGTAGTCCTAGCTGTTGGGGGGACTGAGGTGGGAAGAAAATTGCTTGGGTCCTGGAGTTGGAGGCTGCCGTGAGCTATGATGGTGCCACTGCACCCCAGCCTGGGGGACATAGCAGCGCTCTGTCTCTGAAAAACACAAAGCAAACCAAAAAATAAAACCCGAACTGCAGGCACTCCCAGAACTAACACGTTCTGATCTTGGCCCAGGATGTAGCCTGGGCATCTGTTCCTGTGGAAGGTGGCTGCAGTCTGGAGGCCAATGGGTCTGGGAGCTGCCTTCCCCTCTCCCCTCAGGTCCCAGAGCCCATGCACAGTGGCATGGTTTGGGAGCAAGTGCTGTTTGAAAAGCCCTTTCTGTGTCAGAATCTTCATGATTGGTAGATTAGCCTAAGAATATAGTTCGTTGAGGTTAGTGACAGTTGACACTTCATTATGGTCCATGTCAGGACGTCAGAGAAAAAAGTGAGTCTGGAGGCCGCATCCGGCTGAGAGCGCAGGCTGTTGCCACAGTGGGGGGCTTCCAGTTAGGCCCAGAAACTACATTTGAGGATGAAAGCTCCAGACGGAATGGAGGAAAGGCCCTGGCCGGGACGTACACCTGGGTCCGTGCTGTGGAACTGCATGTACTGATGTGACTTATTGGGCACCTGCCGTGAGCCAAGCATGTTTTGGAGCCAGGATGTGGCGGTGGACAGGGCAGAGAGTGGCGTCTCCACTTCGTGGTGGGTAGAGCCGCACTGGTCCCTGACTGGCTTCCAGGGTTAGGAAGACACGTGACTTGTCTCCACCAAGCGAGGCGAGGCGGTGCCTTGGGGGGAGGGCTTCCTGGCATCTGCCCTACGTGCTGTGTGTCTGTCTGCTCAGCCTAAAGGGGGCAGAGGGTTGGGAGATGTGACCAAATAAATAGGGTTTTGATTGACATGAGTCACTGTGTTTCCCTTGTCAAGACCCCCTGCATGCCAATGGAGGCCTGTGTCGCCGAGAGTCCCAGGGCTCTGTGTCCTCTGCGGGGAGCCTGGACCTGGTGAGTCACTGTCTCCCCTTATCCCACAGGCTTCAGGCTCAGGGCTGTCCCCACCAGCTGACTGATGACACCTCTGCCCCACGGAAACCTGCGTTTACAAAACCCAGCGTTCACTTTGCAAAGCTGGGGGACGAGGCTCGGGTGCCGGCCCCGGCACAGTGGCTAAGTGCAGGGTGGCCCAGGGCCCCATCAGGCCCCAGCCTCATGGTCCCCCAGCCTAGGGCTCCTGAGAGGGCACGAAAAACTATTAGTTATACGAGGGAGGGAGTTCAAAGTATCTTTGGATTTATTTCTTAAGTCTTTTTGTTGTAATTTAGTTTTTGTGAACTCCCACTAAGAATCAACAGAAGGCGTCGAGAGCAGGCGCTCCGTGTCTCACCGCGTGAGCATCACACCCACTGCCGCACTGCAGGGTTTGCCCCTCTACCTGCGGGCCGCCTGTCTCCCGCACCCGCTCATGCCTGCTCGCTGCTTGGCTGGTGCTCTTCCTGGCCCCAGTTTCCAGCAGATGAGGGAGATGAGTGGGCGCAGGCAGGACTCGTGAGCTCATTAGATATTGTTTGATAGGAATTTTGGAAAACCTCACTGGTTGCCAGCATCCTAGTCATTTGAAATTTTCAGGCAGGAATGAATGTAGAATATAATTTCTTCTTCAGTTCCAAATAACATTGAAAGCTGTAAGGATTTACCAGGTGTCAGTTACCTCCTGCTGCCTAATACCTCCCCACCCCCAAACGCAGAGGCTGGAAGCAATTACTGTTGTGCTGGGTCTCTGGGTCAGCTTGGTTGTTCTGCCCATTCTGGCCAGCCTGGCCTGTGTGTTTCTGGTTACCTGGCACATGAGCCAGCTGGCTGGTCCCAGAGGCCCTCAGTTGCATGACTGGCCCTTGCTGGCCCTTGGCTGGAGCAGGAGCACTGACAGGACCCTTCATTTGCCTCACCCAGCAGGCCAGTTCACCCCATCCCACAGCTGTCTCAGGGACCCCAACAGTTAGCAGAGGAGGACGGCCTCTGCAGGCCCAGGCTTGGAGACGCTCCTTCTGCCCACTGAGGTCTGGGCTGGGGCTGATGCCACCTCTTCATGAGAGGAGCCACAAAGCCATATTACGAGGGGCACGGAGACAGGGAAGGGGATGGTTGGGCCATTTGTGCAGCCAACCTACCACTGTACAAACTAGTTTCCTGAAATAATGCTCAGGGAAAAGAGACTTCAGACTACCAGAAGGCAGTGATGATGAAGTAACAGTCCAGGCGAGGTTTACAATGGAAAGATGTGCTCGGGGAGCTGTGTATAGAGAGGATAGTGTGCTGGAACCCAGAGCCCCAGGAGGGAATGGTCCTCACAGGGCAGCTTCAGTGGGCCCCGCAGGACGGCCCTGCTTCTGGGTGGAGAAGCCCAGATGTGCCTTCTAAGCAGAGCCGCGTCAGGTCCCATGCTGTCCTGAGCACAATGGCCAGTGAGGCCCAGAGCTGAGAGAATGATGACTGCTCTCCCGTGTTAATTCACAAAACCCAACGCCTCAGGCAGTGTGGACTGAGCCTGAGATGTGTGCACCTGGGGAGCTGCAGGTAGGACAGTGGCAGGGCACCAGCCTCCGCAGCACGTGAGGCCTGGGCCAGCTGGGCTGCTCTGGGAGATGCCCCACACCCCTGTGATGCTGGTGCCCGCTTGACTGCTTGTCTCCCCACTCCCCAGTCAGAGGCCTGCAGGACTTTGGCACCCGAAAAGGACAAGGCCACCAAGCACTGCTGCATTCATCTCCCGGATGGGACATCCTGCGTGGTGGCTGTCAAGGCGGGCTTCTCCATCAAAGACATCCTGTCTGGACTTTGTGAGCGGCATGGCATCAACGGGGCAGCCGCGGACCTCTTCCTGGTGGGCGGGGACAAGGTACGGGGCCCGCCTGACCCTCACGCTGCCCTCAGGCCATGGCCTCCCTGCTCCCTGGCCCCTAGCTTTGTGAGAGTCCTCAGGCTGTCCCCTCTTGCGCTCCTCATTTCAACAGTGCCTGGAGTGGAGGCTAGATTATCTGAACTATTTGCTGGGAGCACTTTGCATGCGGGTGCTAGGTTGGTGTGGAAAGAGTGATCACTTTCTTTGGATGGCTATTTCTGAAGCCGCTCTTTTGCTCTGCACAGCTATGCACCTGGGGCCCATTGTTCTGCCTTTCGGGGGTGCCTCTGTGCCCACACTGATTCTGGTCTTTGTTCCTCAGCCTCTGGTGCTGCACCAAGATAGCAGCATCCTGGAGTCAAGGGACCTGCGCCTAGAAAAGCGCACCTTGTTTCGGTAAGAGGAAGATCGCTGTCATTCACCTGAGGCTCCCAGAGCCAATCCCATGTGCCCACCACCTGCTGGTCTCTGCACTTAGCGGGTAGCCTGTCATGCTGGGCTACGATGGGGTGTCGGTGGGGATGGCGGGGAATGGAGGCCCACATGAGGCAGCCCCACTGCAAGCCCGGGGGTGAGAGGGGCCCTCTCCTTCCTGCCCCGTGAACAGGGACTGCCCTGGCCTGGTGAGCACAGCCCCCTAAGATGCCAAGAGGGAGGGGCAGGAGTGCTGTCCATAGGGCAGATGCCCCACAGGTAGCCAGGCTGCTCTGCAGGATGCTGCTGTCCCGGGAGGAGGAGGCCACAGACCTTGCTTGGCCTGGCTTTTCCCACGTGGAGGAAGGCACTTTCTGATCAGCTGGGGCTGAACTGGTGCGGGGCACACCGAGGCCTTGAGGGCGGCCTGGGGCTGTGCTGTAGTTCTGCTCATGAGACTGATCTAATGAGAGCTGACATGAGTTTGTAGTGAATTTTTTCATCCCCCACCAGGCTGGATCTTGTTCCGATTAACCGGTCAGTGGGACTCAAGGCCAAGCCCACCAAGCCTGTCACGGAGGTGCTGCGTCCCGTCGTGGCCAAGTATGGCCTGGACCTCAGTGGCCTGCTGGTGAGGCTGGTGAGTGTTGCATGGGGCCCGGGCGTCATCACCACGGGAACTGTCTGTTCCCTTTGGCAGCCTCTGTGTTGTTCACTGAAGAGGGCACACCAAGAAGCGGTGTCTTCCCCTGATTTTGTTGTCCCCCTTGGAGGAAAGGAAACAGCCTCTGCCATCCCCAGTTTTCATTCTGTTCAGTGGGAGCCATCATGGTTTATTTGTACCTTGGTCATTCCAAACAGAATTGATATTTGAGATGTGGTTGTGCTCCAGGGAGGCCAAAATGAGAAACGAACCAACCAACCCCCGGAATATCCCCCGCTGTTGGCAAATGTGATCAGATAAGAGAGTGCGGATGGCCCTGCCCCCACGGCACCTGCTGGGCCGGGCCGGGGCACTGTGCTGATGCCCCCAGGGCACGGTCACGTGGAAATGTCCTGATTCTCACCTGCACTTTGGAGATGGAAGAACTCAGCTGGCACTTCCAGACTGTACCGTTATGGTGTGAATGGGATGAAGAAAGAAAACACTGCCTGGGGTGGTGACAGCAGGCACTGGGCAGGCCATGTGAGACAGGGAGAGCTGGGCCCCGCTGAGCGTGCTCCAGAGCATGGGGGTTTAGGGGCACAGTGTCCGCCTAGTCTTCTTTCCTTGTCAACTTTATTGGAGCAATGATTTCAAGTATTTTCAGGATTTTAATTTTCCCTGAAACTACACTCAAAATTATTCAAGGACTTTGAAGTGAACAAGAAGAACTTATTAAATTATTTACAGATACCACCTTGAGGGTAACCGGAAACCTCTTTCCCGCACTGCAGGCTCCATCCTGGAGTCCAGAAATCTGCTGGTCAGAGGCAGACCTGGCCTGGCTCCCAGGTGTGCCCCTTTGGCCAACTCTGTGGAGATGCCACGCAATTACTTAGCCCCTGTGTGTTGCAGTTTCCCTGACTGTAAAGTGGGGTTGGTCGTGGCAGCATGCTCGTGGCATGGTTTGGGGGCGCCAGGGTGGAAGGGCTGGCTGTGGTCAGGCTGGTTGTCTGTGAGCTGCTGAGGGCTCCAGGCCAGGCAGGGTTTGGGCTGTGTGGGCTGTGGAGGATTTGTGTGGAATGGGTTGTTTGGGATGTGGCTTTTCCTCAGATGCTTTCTGCTGACTCTCCAGTGAATTCTGTGGCCCCCCTGTGCCCACGAATGTGGTGGAGAAGGCGGGACCTGGGGCAGCTCCTCTGCTTCCCCCCGCAAGGCCCACCGCGCCTGCCCAGCAGGCTGGCCCCTTCAGGAGCTTAGAGCCTCTCCCGCCTGGCATTGGGCGGCTGTCATTCCCTGACTGACAGAGTGTGAATGCCAAACACGTTCAGGTGTCTTTTCTTAACAGTGATTATGGCAGGTGAAGAGTCAGATTCTCTGCCAGAGGAGAACTCACACAGACAAGAACTCCAGCCCTGTGGCTAGTGGCACTTCATTTCAGCCTCAGACCTGGTCCGAAAGTTGTCTGTCTTTCCTTCCTTGTTTACAAAGGAGAACATCTGCTCTCAGTGTTCCCCTCGTAGCAGTTTCCAGGGTCAGTGTTCCCCTCTTAGCAGAGTCCGAGGGTCAGTGAGTGGGTTCTTAGGGCGGCCACCATCGAGGTTGTGAGCAATGTGGAGACTTATACGGGCTTCACTTCCTATTTCCAAGTATTTTACATGCATTTTATAGCATTAGATGTGTGGGTGAAGGTGCTTCCAGTGTTGACATGTCACCCTGCCCCTGGGCCTTGGAGGGGCCGGTGTGGAAGGCACTGCCCACGCAGTTCCTCAGGGCACTTCTTACCCATGTCAGGAGCCCGGCTCAGCCCCAGCACGTGTGCCTCAGTCAGGCAGGCCTCACCTTAGGGCCATCTCCTGCATGATTCCATCAAGCCTAGGACAGTCACGCAGTCTGGTGGGATCACACACATCTGTTCCCTAAAGTTCCAATCTGGGTAAATTATTCAGTGCCCATCTGTGCCCTAGAGTGGAGAGAAGGAGCCCCTGGACCTTGGAGCCCCTATATCGAGTCTGGATGGACAGCGGGTTGTCTTGGAGGAGAAGGATCCTTCCAGAGGAAAGGGTGAGTAGGGCTGGCACAGCGGTTGGGGAGGGTGAGTGGGTCCAGTGCAGGGGAGAGTGCTATGGAGCCGGTGCAGGGGAGGGGGCAGGCGGGGCTGGTGCAGGGAAGAGGGTCAGTGGGGCCAGCGCAGGGGAGGGGCGGATGGGGCTTGCACAGAAGTGGGGGGCGGGTCCTGCACAGGGTAGAGGGTGAGTGGGGCCAGCGCAGGGGGGCTGTGGGGTTGGCGTAGAGGAGACAGTGAGCAGGGCTGGTGCAGGGGAGGGAGCTGTGAGGTTGGCATAGGGGAGAGGGCGAGCAGGGTCAGTGCAGGGGGTGCTGTGGGGTTGGCATAGGGGAGAGGGCAAGTGGGGCCAGTGCAGGCGGAGCTGTGGGGTTGGCATAGGGGAGAGGGTGAGTGGAGCCAGTGCAGGGGAGGAGGATGTGAAGTTGGCATAGGGGAGAGGGTGAGCAGGGCCGGTGCAGGGGAGAGGGATGTGGGGTTGGCATAGGGGAGAGTGTGAGCGGGGCCGGTGCAGGGGAGGGGGATGTGGGGTTGGCATAGGGGAGAGGGTGAGCCGGGCCGGTGCAGGGGAGGGGGCTGTGGGGTTGGCATAGGGGAGAGGGTGAGCGGGGCCGGTGCAGGGGAGGGGGATGTGGGGTTGGCATAGGGGAGAGGGTGAGCGGAGCCAGTGCAGGGGAGGGGGATGTGAAGTTGGCATAGGGGAGAGGGTGAGCAGGGCCGGTGCAGGGGAGGTGGATGTGAAGTTGGCATAGGGGAGAGGGTGAGCGGAGCCGGTGCAGGGGAGGGGGATGTGAAGTTGGCATAGGGGAGAGGGTGAGCAGGGCTGGTGCAGGGGAGGGGGATGTGGGGTTGGCATAGGGGAGAGGGTGAGCGGAGCCAGTGCAGGGGAGGGGGATGTGAAGTTGGCATAGGGGAGAGGGTGAGCAGGGCTGGTGCAGGGGAGAGGGATGTGAAGTTGGCATAGGGGAGAGGGTGAGCAGGGCTGGTGCAGGGGAGGGGGATGTGGGGTTGGCATAGGGGAGAGTGTGAGCGGGGCCGGTGCAGGGGAGGGGGCTGTGGGGTTGGCATAGGGGAGAGTGTGAGCGGGGCCGGTGCAGGGGAGAGGGATGTGGGGTTGGCATAGGGGAGAGGGTGAGCGGAGCCGGTGCAGGGGAGGGGGATGTGAAGTTGGCATAGGGGAGAGGGTGAGCAGGGCCGGTGCAGGGGAGGGGGATGTGGGGTTGGCATAGGGGAGAGGGTGAGCGGGGCCGGTGCAGGGGAGGGGGATGTGGGGTTGGCATAGGGGAGAGGGTGAGCGGGGCCGGTGCAGGAGAATGGGTGAGCGGGGCTGGTGCAGGAGAGAGGGCAGGTGGGGCCGGCCCAGGGGAGGGGGAGACTTTCGAGTCAGTACACAAAAGGGAAATGGTCTGGGTCGCTTGGTCCCTCCTCGGTACCCTGATCTGGCGCCCTTCCCTCCGGGCACAAAACAGGAAGCCAGGGCAGTAGACGGCTGTGCTCTGCCCAGCAAAGTGGAGGCTGCAGGCTCAGTCGTTTGGGCTGGTTCTGCATTTCCTTGTGTGCAGGGAATCAGGTGGTTGACAGAGCTCTTTTCCATGTGTTCCTTGGTCATGACAGTCCTGCCCTGGGGAAGCTGGGGTCCGGCCAGCAGCCTTCAGAGATGGGCTCGTCTCCCGGCCCCCACCTCATCCTGACGCGCAGGAGCCGGCCCTGCTTAGAGCCCTGGCTGAGAACCGTGCGTGAGGAAGGTCACTCGGACCCAGGAGGGTGGGTCCTGTTTGTAGCTGTCCCCAGGGACAGGCAGAGGCGTGGCCTTAGCGCCTGCAGGTGCAGGTGCCATAGGGAGCTGTGTCTCTTGGGATGAGCTTTCTCGAAACCCACCTGCAGACATTCTAGGTAGAGAGCTCACTTTGTGAGGAACCACTTCAGGTGACATTGGGCTGCCCCTCTGCTTTTCAGGTTGTTGGCCCTGATGATGTCATGCAGGGCATACGTGGCTCCCTTGTCCCCACCCAGGGAGACCTGGGCCATGGGTCCCAGTCAGAAGTAAGCGCTGAGGTTATTAGCCCTGGAGCTCCAACCCTTGCTTCTCTCCCCAGCTCCTCACAGAGCAGAGACCCTTCCCCTAGCCCACACTTTGCTCTAGGGAAAGCCTTGCCCCGGACCCTGACACCCAGGCAGGTGGGGCAGGCACAGCATGTGTAACCCAGCAGGGCGGCCAGCAGCTTTGCCCCAGCTGACCCTCGGAGCCTGTTTATGTACAGGCAAGGCCTGTGGTGGAGCTTGGCGCTCAGCACTTTTGTAGGGTTGTATGTGGGGCAGGAGCGTGACTCCTCCAGTCACATCTGGTTCAGAGAAAGGGGCTTGAGACCGTTAGTGCTGGCAGTGGCCAGCCTGTGGCCCTGATATGGGGCAAAGGCTGTATTTGAAAATATGTCACAGACTGGTGCAGTGGCTCAAGCCTGAAATCCCAGCATTTTGGGAGGCTGAGTCAGGCAGATCACCTGAGGTCAGGAGTTCAAAACCAGCCTGGCCAGCATGGTGAAACCTTGTCTCTACTAAAAATACAAAAATTATCTGGGCGTGGTGGTGCATGCCTGTAATCCCAGCTACTTGGGAGGCTGAGGCAGGAGAATTGCTTGAACCCGGGAGGCGGAGGTTGCAGTGAGCCGAGATCACGCCACTGCACTCCAGCCTGGGTGACAGAGTGAGACTGTCTCAAAAAAAGAAAAGAAAGTAAAAGAAAATATGTCATAAATATAAGACTCTGACTTTCTAAAGAATATTTATGCCAAATAGTATATGAAATGAGCTTTTCAATTTCAACATCACTCCTCCAGCAAGTCCTAGCAAGTCCCTAGTTCGATGTACAGAGCCCCGCTGTGCGCGTGGAGATCGGGTCCTCTCTCCTGTCCCGTGGGGCCTCCCCTCCGGGCTGTGCATGGTGAATAAGGGCAGCAGATGCCTTGTGGCTTCTCTACAGCTTTGCTCTTGGAGGCAGTAGCAGCAGGTTGTCTACGAAACATTCAGATGGATTTGCGAGTCCCTGAAATCATAAAGCTTTCTTATGTTTAGCATCCACAGATAAACAGAAAGGTGTGCCAGTCAAACAGAACATAGCTGTAAATTCCAGCTCCAGAAACCACTCGGCTACGGTAATTCCCCGCCCTCGCCCGCCCTGGGCCCCGCCCCTCTCGCTGTGGCCCTGCCTGCTCTGCGTAGTGCCCTGGCACTTTCCTCACCACCTGCTTATCACGTGCGTCTCCCCACGCTCCTTGGTGGGGCTCTCTGGTCCCTGCCGACGCCCAGCTCCCTCTTACCTGTCAAGGACTGGCTTTCTTCTGAGGTGGGAGTGGTTGTGCCTTAAATGCTATTCTTGTTTGTAATCTTTATCATTGCAATGGTTTTTCTGCAATGCATGTAAATTCTGTATCAATGCAATCTATTTCATGAGCCTTCTAATCTCTAACTAATGAATGATAAATTGTCGTGTATTGAAATGAAAGTAGAACTTTGACTTTCCTTCTAATGCAGGGAGAGGAAAGAACACTAGGCAAGTCTAATTCTATTAAAATAAAAGGAGAAAATGGAAAAAATGCTAGGGATCCCCGGCTTTCAAAGAGAGAAGAATCTATTGCAAAGATTGGGAAAAAAAAATATCAGAAAATTAATTTGGACGAAGCAGAGGGTATGTGAACTTTTTAAAACTTCCACGTTTTTAGTAAATGCACAGTTAGTTTCCAGTATAGTCCATAGATCTGCTCTGAGCTGTCAGCATCTGGGTGACTGCAGTCCGTCCCTGTGGCCTGGAAGACATGTTTCTCCTGGGGGCAGTCTGTGGGCTGTTGGGATCACTTCACCAAAACCCCAGTTTTGAGACTCAGTGCCAGGCCTCCTAGGGCGTCAGGGTCAGCCGATGTGAGCAGCACTGTCTGCCCTGAGATGCCAGAGGCCCCTGCAGGCTCCACCTCCCTCTCACCCCGGCTCCTTCCTATTGCCCCACCACTGGCTTGTGCCGGGGTCCCCAGCGTGGCTGGAGGCACAGTTAGCATTAGAGAGTCCACCCCAGGTGGAGCTGGGCGCCCAGGTTAGGGGAGGCGGAGCACCCTGGCCTGGAAGGGCCGTGGGCTTGCTGAGCTCTGTTGGCCACGGGGATCAGTGAGGAAGGTCAGCCTGCACACCCCCAGCCTCCAGGAGAGGCGACAGGCACACTGGAAGACTGAGATGGAGAGATGAGTTCTTTCTTGAAGCTGCTTTTTCTCCAGAAGTTTATAACAAAGAGAAGCATTGAAAACAGAATCAAAACCAACAGCGGTCACTGTGACCTGAATTTCATCCAGGGCGTACTTGCCAGTCCACTTGGTTTGTCACAGCTTTGTCACAGCTGGCTGTGGAGTCCGACCTCACAGTAAAACTAAAACACACCTTCAGCCTTTGTCGGCCACCAGACACAAATCACACGCCCTCTTTGAAGCTTGTATGTTTCTGAGAACCAGTGAAATCAGAGATTTTAGATTCCTTGTAGTTGTTAAGAACTCAGAGTGTAATTCCAGTGCTAGAGAAAGCCCAGTTTAGATGCCATCTACCTCGAATGGTGGCCTTGGGGCCTGCTATACTAGAAAATCCAGCCCAGGTAAGAAAAGGAGAGTTCTGGAGGAGCCAGTGAAGAAGCTGGAGGCACCTGCAGGCCTCCACAGTGGGTGGGTTGTGGGGCACCTGTCCTGGCGCCTCGGGGCTGTGGAGCTTCAGCGGGGAGCGGGAGAGCACATGTTGCGCCCTCTACCCTGGGCTTGGGAGGACCACCCTCTGTGCAGAGGCAGTGACCCCGAGAGGCAGGCGTGGATTTGAGGGTTCCCCTTCCCAGACCACCCGTCTCAGAACCTTCCTCTCCTCCCCCTCCTTGGGTTCATCCTGCTCCCGACTTTGAGGACTGCAGCTGCAGCTGGGACTCAGGGGGGTGCCTCAGATGCTGACCAACCGGAGAAGGGGGCCAGTCCTCAGAGGGCCCCAGGTGTTAAATTGAAAGCCCAGGCCATAGAGTCCCACAGTATCCCACTCAGACAGCATCAGCGCATAACCGTGTTGAGTCGAGTGTCTCGTTTGTTCAAGTCTGTCTCGTTTGTTCAACTCACACAGCGTGGTTTTCAGGGAGTACACAGCGTTTTCAGACTCCTGAAGACAGAGTGTGCTAGAAGCCACAGGGGTCTCCCTTCCGCTGTCTGTGGGAAGATAGTGTGGACGGAAAAGGGCTCTTGTTGACCCACAGCCAATAGGGCATTAGGACAGCCCAGGATGAGAGCTTTCTAGAATGTTCTGCTGTGATGGGCATTAATGTGAAACTCTCTAAAACATGGTCACTTTGGGTTTTCTTCCAATAGAGTTTTTTGAGCTTATTTCCAAAGCTCAGAGCAACAGAGCAGATGACCAACGTGGGCTGCTAAGGAAGGAAGACCTGGTGTTGCCAGAGTTCCTCCGTTTACCTCCTGGTTCCACAGAACTCACCCTCCCCACTGCAGCTGCCATGGCCAAGGGCTTTAGCAAGAGAAGCGCCACAGGCAACGGCCGGGAGAGTGCCTCCCAGCCCAGCGAGCAGTGGGAGCCAGCCCAGGAGAGCAGCGACAGCCCATCCACCAGCCCGGGCTCAGTCCCCAGCCCCCCTGGGCCTCCCGGGATGACCCCCTCCGGGCAGAAGTCTCCCAGCGGGTCCTTCTGCACTCCCCAGTCTCCCGTCTCCCTCGCGCAGGAGGGCACCACGCAGATCTGGAAGAGGCAGTCTCGGGAAGTGGAGGCCGGGGCCATCCAGACGGTGGAGGATGAGCACGTGGCCGAGCTGACCCTGATGGGGGAGGGGGACATCAGCAGCCCCAGCAGCACCTTGCTGCCGCCACCCTCCGCCCCCCAGGACGTGCCAGGACCTTCCAGACCAGGTACCTCCAGGTTCTGATCCCTCTACCTTGGCCCCATCAGCGTGGTCTGCTCAGCTTCCAGTCAGAAGGACAGCGGGCCCCCGGCTACCACTGTTTGCTGGTGGTCTCTGTGGCCCCTCCTCACCTGCTGATTGGGGTCTTCCTTGGCCCTCTTGGAAAGCAGGAGCTTGTGTGGCCCCAGGCCAGTGTCTGTCAGGATGGTCCCCCCGAGGCGCTCCAGGCAGGCATCCTGGTGTCCTGAGAGGCTCTTGCAGGAGTGATGCGTGGCGGTGCCTGCAGCCAGGTCTGGGAACACCCTGGGCGAGGCCTGGGGGTTTCTGAAAATGGAGGCATTCCTTTCCAAATCTGGACAGCTACCATTTTTAGTGTTTCTGTCTCAAGACTGGAAAACAATAGCATTTGTCTTGAGTGAGGAAGTGAAGCCCTCTGTGTTCATAGCAGGAGAGGGCTCCGAGACACAGGCCCGTCCTCGGGAGAGCCTTGAGAGTGCAGCTCGGATGCACCGGCACCCCCATAGCAGGTGGTGTGGGTGCTCCGGAGCGGAGGTGACATCAGCACCCCCATAGCAGGTGGTGTGGGTGCTCCGGAGCGGAGGTGACATCAGCACCCCCATAGCAGGTGGTGTGGGTGCTCCGGAGCGGAGGTGACATCAGCACCCCCATAGCAGGTGGTGTGGGTGCTCCGGAGCGGAGGTGACATCAGCACCCCCATAGCAGGTGGTGTGGGTGCTCCGGAGCGGAGGTGACATCAGCACCCCCATAGCAGGTGGTGTGGGTGCTCCGGAGCGGAGGTGACATCGGCACCCCCATAGCAGGTGGTGTGGGTGCTCCGGAGCGGAGGTGACATCAGCACCCCCATAGCAGGTGGTGTGGGTGCTCCGGAGCGGAGGTGACATCAGCACCCCCATAGCAGGTGGTGTGGGTGCTCCGGAGCGGAGGTGACATCAGCACCCCCATAGCAGGTGGTGTGGGTGCTCCGGAGCGGAGGTGACATCAGCACCCCCATAGCAGGTGGTGTGGGTGCTCCGGAGCGGAGGTGACATCAGCACCCCCATAGCAGGTGGTGTGGGTGCTCCGGAGCGGAGGTGACATCAGCACCCCCATAGCAGGTGGTGTGGGTGCTCCGGAGCGGAGGTGACATCAGCACCCCCATAGCAGGTGGTGTGGGTGCTCCGGAGCGGAGGTGACATCAGCACCCCCATAGCAGGTGGTGTGGGTGCTCCGGAGCGGAGGTGACATCAGCACCCCCATAGCAGGTGGTGTGGGTGCTCCGGAGCGGAGGTGACATCAGCACCCCCATAGCAGGTGGTGTGGGTGCTCCGGAGCGGAGGTGACATCAGCACCCCCATAGCAGGTGGTGTGGGTGCTCCGGAGCGGAGGTGACATCAGCACCCCCATAGCAGGTGGTGTGGGTGCTCCGGAGCGGAGGTGACATCAGCACCCCCATAGCAGGTGGTGTGGGTGCTCCGGAGCGGAGGTGACATCGGCACCCCCATAGCAGGTGGTGTGGGTGCTCCGGAGCGGAGGTGACATCAGCACCCCCATAGCAGGTGGTGTGGGTGCTCCGGAGCGGAGGTGACATCAGCACCCCCATAGCAGGTGGTGTGGGTGCTCCGGAGCGGAGGTGACATCAGCACCCCCATAGCAGGTGGTGTGGGTGCTCCGGAGCGGAGGTGACATCAGCACCCCCATAGCAGGTGGTGTGGGTGCTCCGGAGCGGAGGTGACATCAGCACCCCCATAGCAGGTGGTGTGGGTGCTCCGGAGCGGAGGTGACATCGGCACCCCCATAGCAGGTGGTGTGGGTGCTCCGGAGCGGAGGTGACATCAGCTCCCCCATAGCAGGTGGTGTGGGTGCTCCGGAGCGGAGGTGACATCAGCTCCCTGACTGCGCGTGTCACAGGCATTGCTCCAAGGAAGCAGGGGTTTCAGTGGGTGTGAAGTGAACAGGATGGCCTGGCAGGCAGCAGGGATATTTCCAGGAGCCACAAATACCAGAAACTGAGGCGAGGCTCCCAGCAGCCAGCAGGGAAAGGTATTTCCAGGGGTCCGAGGGCCGTGGCCTCTGTGGCCTGCGTGGCCGTCCCCTGGAGAGAGGAGCTGCTCAGGGTGTGTGTCATGGAGCGTGCTCAGGGGTGCGTGGACACCTCTGCTGTGGTTTGCTGCTGGGGGCGAAGGGAGAGCCTCTCCGTCCTGCCCCGGTCCGGGATGCTGATGGCAGTGAGAGGCGTGCCACAGGGTTGGTTTTGTCAGGCCTATAGCCTGGACCTCGCCGGGGGACCAGGGTGTGCACGTCTGTAGATCTGTACATATCTGGGCCTTTGGAGGCCACATGTGGTGTGGGAGGGGCTCCCTGGCCCCTTTCCCAGCCAGGACATGCCTGGATGAGAAAGCCTGAGGTGCCCAGCATTCCCACCGGTGCCACTCTGCAGCCTCCGCCCCTGGCCTGAGTCCCCTCCACCCGTCTCGGTGGACACCCGTGTGGCTCTCACCTGCGTTTTGAGTCTGTTCTTCCAGGAGTAATAAATTCTGGACATCATCACTGGACTGGCTTACAACTTTTCTTTCTCATTTGAAACTTGGTTTTCACTTCAGAAAATAATAAAAGTATCTTAATCTAGGGGAAATATTACACATTTTTAGGAGATTAAGTGGATTTACCTTAATCTACTGGCTTTAAAAAATATACCATCCACTGAACAAAACTCTTGAGCGCCTGGTGTGCTCCCAACAGCACAGCCATGCGGCGGGATGGCAGAAGGGCTGGTGGCCCTGTGGGCGGGTGCTGAGATGAGCTGGCCCGCTGGCCCTCGGGCTGCAGTCCTGCACCCGCACCCCGGCCACGCAGCCCTGGGACTGTGGCTGGCTCTGTGCACAGGTGTGGCATGTGTCGGGCTGCCTGGGAGGGCCAGACAGACCCATGTTGGGGGTTAGTTCTTCTGCCTGCCAAGGGCCATTAGCACGGAGGTGGTTTGCAGTGCAGGCCCAGCCAAGCACCCCAGCTGATGGTTTACAGTGCAGGGCCCAGCCTAGACGTCCCTGACACGTTTGTGGCAGGAGGGTGGGTGGTACCGGCCTTGGGAGGAGCAGGTCCCCCTGCACTCTGGTGGCTGCCCCTGACTGCCACTGGCCAGAACTGGTTCCCTGCCCTGCTGGCTCCTCAGCCCCTGGGCAGGTGGGTACCCTGGACCCTTGGCTCTTGGGCTCTGTCCTAGGAGGAGAGCCAGTGGGAGAAGGAGGTGGGAGTGACCTTGGCCGTAGGTCCTAGGTCTGTGTCCTCCACATGGCTGTCCCTGGCGACACAGGACAACTGCTGAGGACCTGCCCAGTCTTTCTGGCGGTGCTGGCTCTGGCCTGCTGGGGGCCTTGGGACGGAAACTGCTTTGTGCAGCTTGCTTTCTGGAACCCCTGCTCTAATGGGATTCTCTGTATTGGAGAGTTCGCCCGCCCATGGCGGCAAAGGAAACAGGCTGTGAACACCATGGTGGCCTGATGGAACTTCTTTCACGTCTGTGGGCCGGGGCGAGCCTGGACTGAGTGCTGAGCCGTCCATTGTCAGGGTTTAGGAGCTTGGGGGTCATCGCGGGCCAAGCTCTCCGACGCTGACAGTTGCTGTGGGATGCTTCCTCACAATGTGGCAGCCACCCTGGACCCAGTGTCCGGGGTGAGAAACACAACAGGAGGTGCAGCCAAGCCCACAGGCTCCCGCCCTTCCCGTTGTCACAGTGGGCAGCATGCCAGCTACGTGTGGGGGCTGCCAGCAATAGCCCTGAGGTAGGGGGAGTCACCACAGAGCTGTGCTGTGCCACCCCGCCCTTCCAGCTTCAGTGCCACGCACTGTGCCACCCTGTCCTAGTCCCAGTACCACGTGCCACACCACCCCATCCTAGCCCCAGCGCCACGTGCCACACCACCCTGTTCTAGCCTCAGCACCACGTGGTGCGCCACCCCGCCCTTCTAACCTCAGTATCACACACCGCACTGCCCCGTCCTTCTAACCTCAGTATCACACACCGCACTGCCCTGCCCTTCTAATCTCAGTATCACACACCGCACGGCCCCGCCCTTCTAACCTCAGTATCACACACCGCACTGCCCCGTCCTTCCAACCTCAGTGTCACACACCGCACTGCCCCGTCCTTCCAACCTCAGTGTCACACACCGCACTGCCCCGTCCTTCCAACCTCAGTGTCACACACCGCACTGCCCCGCCCTTCCAGCCTCAGTGTCACACACCGCACTGCCCCGCCCTTCTAACCTCAGTATCACACACCGCACTGCCCCGCCCTTCTAACCTCAGTATCACACACCGCACTGCCCCATCCTTCTAACCTCAGTATCACACACCGCACTGCCCCGTCCTTCTAACCTCAGTATCACACACCGCACTGCCCCGTCCTTCTAACCTCAGTATCACACACCGCACTGCCCCGTCCTTCTAACCTCAGTGTCACACACCGCACTGCCCCGCCCTTCTAACCTCAGTATCACACACCGCACTGCCCCGTCCTTCTAACCTCAGTATCACACACCGCACTGCCCCGTTCTTCTAACCTCAGTGTCACACACCGCACTGCCCCAGCCTTCTAGCCCCAGCGCCACACGCCACGTGGCACTCCACCCCGTCTGTCTAGCCCCAGCACCACGCACCGAGACCCGTCAGGCCCTGCAGGCCGGCCAGTGCCCCCATGCGTGTCTGGTCCCCAGTGGCACGCAGGTGGGTCTCCTTTCCCGTTGGCCACTTGCTGCCAGACCGCCCAGTCTAATGGCCCTGAGCGTTAGCGATCTGACACACACAACAGAGGCTGCAAGTGGGAGAAGTGCCAGGCCCCTCGCGAGGCTCCAGGGCACGCTGACGGGTGTGTGTGTCCACACAATGCTTTGTGTATGAGTCCGTTCTCCTGCTGCTATGAAGAAATACCCGAGACTGGGTAATTTATGAAGAAAAGAGATTTAATTGACTCACAATTCCACATGGCTGGGGAGGCCTCAGGAAACTTATAGTCATGGCTGAAGGCACCTCTTCACAGGGCAGCAGGAGAGAGAATGAGAGCCAGCAGGGGAAATGCCAGACGCTCATAAAACCATCAGCTCTCCTGAAACTCACTATCATGAGAACAGCATCAGGGAAGCCACCCCCAGGATCCAGTTTCCCTCTACCTGGTCCCACCCTTGACGCCTGGGGATTATCACAATTCACGGTGAGATTTGGGTGGGGACACGGAGCCAAACCATATCAGTGTGTCAGGCAGATATGCCCACATGCGTGCACGCCTAGTGTGTGTTCCTGTGGCATGTGTCGGCGTGTGCACCTGCCATGTGTCTGCATGGCACATGTTTTGTGCATATCTGTGTCTTGACACAGGAACCCTCCAAAATGCTCACCTTCCGTTCTCGTGGGGAGGGAGCAGATGTCCCTCCAGCACTGCTGCGTCCCGCCTTTAGTCATCTTCCATCCCTG
This sequence comes from Chlorocebus sabaeus, assembly GCF_047675955.1. Classification (NCBI taxonomy): domain Eukaryota; kingdom Metazoa; phylum Chordata; class Mammalia; order Primates; family Cercopithecidae; genus Chlorocebus; species Chlorocebus sabaeus. The sequence goes on along the minus strand of NC_132930.1, from coordinate 46,291,160 downwards.
CACCGAAGCAGACGTCTGCGCTTTGTGCTTTCACAAAGGAGAGAGGCATTCAAAAGGTCACGTGCACCCACACCCGAGTTTGCAACACGCAGTGCTCCTTCCATACGCGCAGTCTTAAAACGGGTTCTGACGGTCGTGTTGGTAATAATTCCCAATGGTCTTCTTAACCAGATCTGCTTGGTTTCCAGCACCAAGCCCGGGAGCTGGGTGGTCTCACTGCTGCCCAGCTGGCTACAAAGCCACAATCAGGGGTCCCGGCCAGGGACTGGAGGCCAGTGGCTCCTCCCAGCCCCTTTGGTAAGGCTGAGTGCCCAGCCCCATGGCCAGGCTGAGCTCCTGGTGCAGACGTCCCAAAAGGACGGACTCCACCTGCCAGCAGAGAGCTGCCAGGCACCGCCTCAGGAGGGGTCCCCACATAACTGTCCTGGGACTGGAGTCCCCTGGGGCAGCTTACTGGGTGGGGGCAGGGGTCACTCAACCTGGAGGCGCCAGTGTCCCTAAGGGACACATTTGGGCCCAGTGGCTGCTCTCAGGGCACCTGGAGCTCAGCTACCCACCAGGTGTGCGATACTTGCTTGCTGGGGCTTCTGCAGCCTGGAAGTGAGGTCACACCCCTCACTCTGGGGGTGAAAGTACGCCCCGTGGCATGGCCACTGTGTTGTACCTGCTGAGGCCCGGGTGAGGATGCAGCCCCGCCTGGCTCCTGCTCTGTCCAGAGCCACTCCTGTGAGAGAGGCCTCCTCAGCAGCTCCTGTGCCCAGCCCTCTGCAGGAACAGATGCAGCTTAGATCCCCTCACTCTGATGTGGATTGAGAGCTCTGGCTTTCTTGGGGACACAGCCCCAGGAGCCTGCCACTGGTCTCAGGCCTGCAAAGCTGCTGAGGGCATCTGCTAGGTGTCTCTCCAGAGCCCCCTCTCCCCAGAGCACCTCCTGGCTCCTGCCCAGCTCCATGGCTCCCCAGGGGCTTCCTGAACTGACCAGCTGGCCTGGGCCCTCCTCCACAGCCCCTAGCCCGGTTGTGACACGTGGTCCTCCTGGATCCCACCACAAGCCACCCTAGGTTGCTCCCTCTCCTTCCCTGAAGTGTCTGCCCCACCTGAGTCTAGCCAGGTCTTGCAGAGTGGAAGTCTTAGGCCTGCAAGTGACCATGACCTGGCCCACCCTCATGTTCCCTCCAGGACTGGCCACCTCTGCCCATCTCAGCTGGTACTGCTGGAGCTCCAGCCTGCAGCCCCTCCCTGGGGTCTACCACATGCACTCCTGTGCCCTGAGTTATCCCTACTCCCCTATTCCCCACGCACCACACCATGCACCCTGCTGGGCGCTGTCCACTCCCTCGCCAGTGCCCAGCAAATATTTGAGGAGCTCTATCCCAGCCCCAGCCCATCACAGACACAGTCATGATCCTGGCTGGGGACCCACATGGACAGGGGGACCTTGGGGGGTCACACTCTAGTACTAGGGTTCTGGGGATACTCTCTTTCCCATGGGAGCCCATCAGCAGGAGTGCACAGGCCTCGGCAGGAGCCCGTGGGGGGCGCTGTGCTGGGAAGGCTGGGAGGAGAAGGGGCCTTGGGAGCCAGAGTGGATTGTGGGGTCCCCGCCTCTGGCTCCCCCTCGCTCCCCACTTCCTGCCATGTTCTCAGTGTGAGCCGGCTCAGCCATGCCTGGGTGTCCTTGTGCCCTGCAAGCTTCCAAGGGGCGCTGGGGAGGCTTAACAGGAGGTGACTGTGCTTGGCAGCACAGATGATTTGGAGCATGGAGGCAGAGGCTGAGCAAAGTGCCTGGAGGACGGGGTCCCTCTGGGGGCAGGAAGGGCAGTGGGATAGGTGCCAGGCCTGGGTCTCAAAGGAGAGCCTGGGAGGGCTCAGGCCACGCCCCTGCTCCCGCTGTGCCTGCTGGGGTTCCTGACTCAGCCTTGAGGACCAGGGTGGGGCAGGGGCCTGACCTCTGTGGCCCCAGGCCTAGGCCAGAGCAGCTGGCAGTGGCTGGCCAGAGACATTCATGGACAAGTGTCTGGGAGGCCTGGGGGCGACCGGCAGCCGGTGAGGGGCCTGCCCATGCGGAAAGAGGGACCTTCCTGCTGCGTCTTGTGGGGTCTCCAGCAGGACCCCCTCCCGGAAAGGCTGGACAGCACGGTCGGAACCAGCAGGACCAGCCAGCTGAGAGCAGGAAGCCATGGGGCAACAGGGAGGGGAGAGGTTCACAGATGGCCCAAGCAGCAGGAAACGAGGTCCCAGTGTGGACTCAGGTCTGGATGTTTGGAGATGTGGCACCAGGAGTGAGACCAGGAGGCCAGGCCCCTCTGGAGGCGGCCCAGGCTCTGCTGGGTCCTCTGTGTCGCCATCCCTGCCAGGGAAACGCTGGGCAAGAAGGTGCTCCCTGGGCAGGCCCTGGCAAGCAGGTGGTGAGGCTGTGCACTGCTCAGGGCTGGGCCAGGTGGCTGAGTCACAGGCCTGGGGCTGGCTGCCCTGCACAGGAGGGCAAGGCTGGGTCCCGTAGGCAGGAAGGGCCTGGCTGTGGCCCCCTCCTTGTGATGTGGACGTCCTTGGTCCATACAGAGCTGTCCTATCTCCAGAAACAAGTGTTTCTCCCATCCTGAGCACGCTATCTGCCTGGGGCCCACAGGGGCCTGTCCTCCCATTTGTCCATGTGGGACTGGTGGGGAAGAGCCGGGCTTCTGGACACGTGTGGGGTCGCAGGCCCCTTCGGAGCCCGATGAACACTCCAGGCAAACGCCCAAATGCCCACGGGATTGATCGGCGAATGCAAACCCCTGCCTCTCCCCACACCTGTTACCTCCCAGCCCTGCAGCCTGGCATTCGGAGCCATGGGGACCTGGAGACAAGAAGGAGATGGGCAGAGCTGTTCCCTTGTCCCCCGGGGGCAAGGCTAACTCATAGCCCTGGCAGAACCTAGCAGGATACTTGTTGAATGAGCAGAGGCCTGATTGGGAGAAGTTTCTAGTCTCAGCTGCTCCACATGGACCCCTACGCCTCCAGACGGCATCTCCACCGGGCCTGGCTGAGTAAGACATACAGGCCCAACGAAGCTCCCACACACTGGCTGGGCACCCTGGTGCTGCTGCGTCAAGGCCAGGATGAGGGCCTCTGGGGCCACCGCTGGGGCCCGTTCCAGAGAACAGTCTGGGCACGCTCAAGAGGGGAGCCAAACCTTCTGCCCGCAGCCCGGACTTGTTCACAGATGCCTCATGGAGGCTGCTTCTGGAAGCTTGGACTGAGGGTGAGGTGGGGCACACTGGGGTTGAGGACCTTGGTGGCCACAGAGCCGCTGGAGCAGCAAGGACCCTGCGGCCTTCTCAGGGACCTCAGAACTGTAGATGGAGGAGGGTCTTCACCTTCCCAGGCCTTCGGTTCACCTGGGGAGGGCAGCAGTTGGTAGCAGGGACCCCCTGTCCCTGGTTCTTATCGGCCGAGGGCTGGCTCTCCCTGCAGCCTGTCTGCTGTGGGCCCAGGTCTGGTGCCCCTGCCACCCCATAGGCGCCTCAAGGCCTCCACTTTGGCATACATGTGACCGTCCCAGGGCCTCAGCCCCAGGCTCACTGGGGAAGGAAGCTCCTGGACCCTTGCCCAGGAGGCACGCTGGGCACACAGGAACCTGTCCCCGAAGCCCGCTCCTCTGGGTCGGTAATGTCACCCCCACTGTGCAGATGGGGAGGTGGAGTCACTGAGTGGGGAAGGGCTTCTGGGCTCTCCCAGCATGGGGCCTTCACTGCCCCTGCCCAGGCCCTGGGGTCCTGCCATGGAGCTCCGGGCGGCACGTGAACCAACCTGCTCTGTGCGCACCGTTCACTTTCCTTGGCCCCACTCTGCGTTGGCCCCTGAGGACTCCACCCTGGCTTAGACATGACTCTGTCCTCCACGGGTCCACGTGGAGGTCCCCGGATGTGGCACGGCAGTGACGCCCTGGGTAGGGAGGCCTCCCAGGGGTGCTGGCAAGGAGATGGCCTGCCCACATGGGGTCTAGAAGCTTCCAAGGCCGGTTCAGGCAGCCGGGATCTCCTGGGACTGGAGTGGGCATTGGAGCCAGAGGCACTGACCAGCCCAGAAGAGGGGCCTCAGCAGGGGGGCCAGGGATGAAGGGGGAGGGGACATGTCAGGCAGGCCCAGAGCAGGGTGTGTGCGGTGAAGACGGTGCTGAGGCAGCGAGCCAGGTGGGTGAGCAGGTGGCTAGCCTGGTAGAGTGGGATGGAGCAGCAGACGCAGGGCTCAGGGCCCGTTCCACCAGGCCAAGAGGGTCCAGCCTGTCTGGAACTGCTCCCACCTAGTGCTCGACCCCCTGGGGGTGGGCCCTGAGGATGGGCCCTGGGCCTGGGGGTGGGCACTGAGGATGGGCTCTGAGGATGGGCCCTGGGCCTGGGGGTGGGCCCTGAGGATGGGCCCTGGGCCTGGGGGTGGGTCCTGAGGACAGCCCCCAGGAGGAATTGGGGGGCAGTCGGGGTGGGGGCTCCACCGGGGGCCCAGCTCTGTTCCTGAGCTGCAGTAGGGAAGCAGGGTGGTGGGTTTCTGAGTGGATCGGCTCCCCCACTTGGTGGCAGGTGTTCTGTGGAGGACTCGGAACACTGCACCTCCCCTAGGCGCACCTGCCTCAGCCCGGAGGCCCACAGTGGGAGGCCAGCTGCCTCTGGGATGTGTTTGGGGTGTTTCAGGAACCCCTCCCATGCCCAGTGTCTGTACAGGGGCCTTCGGGGTCAGGGGTGGGTTCCGGGGGCCCAGGGCCGGGTCAGGCAAGTGACAGCTTCTCTTCTCCCTGTGACAGGAAGCGGGACCCACGGCAGCCGAGGCCTCCCGGTCAACAGAATCATCGACGTGGATCTTGTAACTGGCCTGGCGCCCGGGGAGGATGGTGGCATCTCGGGGGCACGGGCTGGCCCTGGGAGGTCGCAGGCCGGTGGTGGGCCTCCTACGTCAGACCTCCCTGGCCTGAGCCCCGTCCCAGGTGAGCCTGCGAAGCCCAAGGCCAGTGCGCACCACGCCACCTTCGTCTGAGCTGCCCTGGCCTGGCCAACTCTCCCGTGGACATGTCGGGGTGGGGCAGCCCCCGTGGATTCTGTGAGCCTCAGAGGGGCCACCGCAGCCACCAACACCCTCAGGAGCCAGGAGGGCAGGGGGTGACCTCGCTGGAGGCACTGGCCCCGGACATTCACCATGCTGGCCCTGGCCCCTGCTGCACAATAAAGCGTTTCTGAGGACCCGAGCGTCGGCCTCGTGCTGGGTGCTGGGGACACAGACTCATTCTCTGAGCACATCCCCAGGAGGTCGTGCAGGAGACAGAGGGGCCTGAGGAGGAGAAGTGCCCCAGGGTCAGGTCAAAGGGGCTTTGAGGAGAGGCACGCTTGACTCCTGGGGTCTGAGGGCCAGGACCAGATGGCAGAGACTGTGGCTCTCGCTGTCACGTGGGGACCCTAACCCGGCCTTGTTTAGCAGGGTGGTCTGAGGGCCTTTCTGGGGAGGGACCATGTAAACTGCAATTTGACGGCAGAGGAAGTCTAGAAAGAGCCCTGGGCCTGTGCCAAGGCCCTGGGGCTAAAAAGGGTCTGATTACGGAAAGGGAGCCAGGTGTGGCTGCTGGGGAGGCTGGGCCATGGGGGCTGGGTTGAGTTAGAAGAGGCGGGGCCATCCCCCAGGTTGCCTTGACGGAACCCCTAAAGCTGAATACCCTTGGTACAGGGTTGTCGGTGAGCTCCTCAGAGCATCCTAGAGGCCTGAGAGCACAGCCAGTCCCCGGGGCTGTTCTAGAAGCTTCCAGGGAGTGGATGCACCCCACTTAGTGGTGCTCTAGGAAGGAGGCTGGGGGACAGGTCGGAATGGAAGATGAAGACCAGTACCAGCTGTGTGCACCACCCACCACAGTGCCCACCGTGGCCCCAGGACCCACCACAGTGCCCACCAGGTCCCCCTGGACCCACCATAGTGCCCACCGTGCCCCCAGGACCCACCATGCCTCCATATCCATTGTGCCCCCAGGACCCACCACGAGCCCATATCCACCCTGCTCCCAGGGCCCACCGCGTCCCCACCTTCACCGTGCCCCCGGGACCCACCACGCCTCCCTCCACGTCCACTGTGCCCTCTGGGGCCCACGGTGTCAAGCTGGGTGGTCAGTGGGTGTCCATTTTCTCTCCCTTTGCACAGATAGGCAAATAGGGGGCAGAGAGAGGGGGTTTGGGGTATACAGGGAGGCAGCTTCAGCCCTCGCTGGTCTCCAGGCCACAGTGGTTCACTCACCCCTCCTCCCACCTCAGCAGCCCTGGGATGCAGCTGCTGACTCAGGGAACCCGCGGCACCGTGGCGGCTGCTCCAATATTGCAGAAGGGGTTCCTCAGGCAGCTCTGCCCACAGCCCCAAGTCACGAATTCCGTGACTCCAGCTCCATCTCCATCCGGGTGGCGGTGGCATCCCCATCCCAGGCCCCAGGGTACCTGGCCCAGGGTTGTGCTGTGGCCCGGGGCCGGGCTCCGGCTGCAGGGTCCAAGGAGGCAGACTTGGCCTGGACCATTCGGGTGGCGGTGGGGAGCCAGGGTTGGAAAGGTTTCTTGGAGGGGACTCCTGGGTCTGTCTGGGAGACGGGGAAGAAGGGACACTCTGAACATCACCAGGGGCTGCTGGGGGGCCCTGGCCACCCCCAGAGTCAGGATAGGCAGGTGGGACAGGGTCTTGGGTCATCATTTGCTGCACTCAGCCATTGCATGGCCCCTGTCCTCCCTGTGCCTGGCCTTTTGGCCAGCCCTGGGGCCACCGAGAGGAGGCAGCACCAAACCCTCCAGGAACCCCCAGTGCTGCCGTCTGTGGGACAGGGACAATGCCAGCCCCACCGCCACTGTCTGTGCTGTGCTGGGCACAGGGCTGGACACCTGCAAGGCTCAGCACCCGTAGCGGCTCTCATCATGGACAATTCACAGGCAGATGGTGGCCATCTCAGTGGCCTGCAGGGACTGGGAGCTGTGCCAGACCATCTAGGCCCCAACCTATCTGCATTATCCTGGAAGACTTCCTAGAGGAGGCTTCTAAGCTGAGGCCCAAGGACCATGTCAGGTCCAGGACTAGGACCAGTGCAGGCCGAGACCAGAGTGGGACAGCTGGGCTTCCAGGTAGGGTCAAAGAGAGGTGGGCAGCAGGTGTGGGGGCCAGGGGACTCAGGGACTTCCTCTCCGGCTGGGCCCGCCCGATGTGGGAGGCAGCCAGGGTTAATCATTTCCACAAAGCCTTGACCCCACCTGCCCTGGCCACTCTGCTCCCGCCTCCCGCTGCCTTCAGACCAGCTCAGGAGCCATGGGGCGCTGGGCCTGGGTCTCCAGCCCCTGTCCCTCCCTGGGGCTGGGCCCCTTCCTCCTCCTCCTCCTCCTCCTGCTGCTGCCGCGGGGGTCCCAGCCCCAGCCTGGCGGGGTGAGCACTGACCTTGTCGCAGTGCGACCAGAGGTTCCCTGTGGCTACTCAGGGTCCTTGGGAGGAGGCCAGAGGGAGGGTCACTGCCGAGCACTGGGGTTTGAGGGGTGGGGGGCCGCGCAGGGGGCTCAGGTTGAAAGCTGGCCCTCACGGGCCAGGTGGGTGCTGGGCTGGCCTGGAAGCTGGGGTCTGGGCTCATGGAGCCCTGCCTGGGGACTGTCATCCCTGTGCAGCCTGGCCTGGGCCCCTATGGGTCTGGGGGCTGCCCCCTCTCTCTGGGTCTCTGTCGGGTCTGGATGCATGAGGTTGAGGGAACCTCTGAGGGTCTCCTAGCTGCTCCCATCACCGAGAACTGACGTCAGGGTTTAAGCCTGGTGGGTAGCAGTGCCTGGGCTTGGGCAGTGACCCTGAGCAGGTGCTCAGTAGGGACCCAGGGTGGGGAAGGTGTCAGGGCCTGACTGAGGCCTCAGGGATGTCATGTGTCTTCCTGGAACCTGCTCCGAGATCTGGGGGCCCCAGTATGGAAACAAGCTCAGGGCTGTGACCTCCTGCCCGGCAGGACCTGAACATGAGGGTCCGTCCCACACTGACACCCTTTCTGCTCCTCCTAGAACCGTACGGAGTCCCCAGAACCTAATGCCACAGCGACCCCTGCGATCCCCACTATTCTGGTGACCTCTGAGACCCCAGCAACGAGTGCTCCAGAGGCAGAGGGACCCCAACGTGGGGGGCTCCCGCCCCCGCTCAGGGCAGTTGCCTCGAGCAGCAGCCCCCAGGCCCAAGGTGGGTCAGGTGGGCCTGGGTGGAGGTGTCGTGCTTCACCTTAGGGCTGGGTGGGAGGAGCAGGACTTCGGCTGGAGGTCCCCAGGGGCTCGGGTGCCCCTCAAGGGAGCCCTGACCCTGCCACCTGCTCCCCACAGCACTCACCGAGGACGGGAGGCCCTGCAGGTTCCCCTTCCGCTATGGGGGCCGCATGCTGCACGCCTGCACTTCGGAGGGCAGCGCCCACAGGAAGTGGTGGGTCCCGGCGGCCGGAGCACCCAAGCTGGGGTCACCGGCTGGCCCCACGCTGCTTACTTTTCTGGGAGCCGGGCACACAGTAGGCCCTCACCACGCAGCAGGCGGACCCAGTGAACCCAGACCCTCCAGGGTGGTGGGGTGGGGGGGGGGCCTCTGCCTGGGACCCCCATGCACACAGGTGTCGCCCCCAGGTGTGCCACAACTCACAACTACGACCGGGACAGGGCCTGGGGCTACTGTGTGGAGGCCACCCCGCCTCCGGGGGGCCCAGGTGGGTGCTGGGTCGGGGAGCCTGGGGTGGGCAGGGGGCGCTGGGCCCGGCCAGGGAGGCCGAAGGGAGGACGGGACAGATCCGGGCAGGAGTCCTGGCTCGAGGGGAGGAGAACAGGAGCTCCGGGGTTAACCCCAGTGGGTGCCACTTAGGGCCGGAGCCTCTCCCAGGCGGGACCTGCGTCTCACGGTGGCCGCGCGGCCATCACTGGAGCCAAGGCACCGCCTGGTGGTGAGGCCGGGCCCTGCAGCCACACAGACATGCCCTGGGCAGAGGACAGGTGGGCAGGGTCTGTGTGGTGCAGTGCCAGCCACCCTGCTCACACGGGTCCCGGACACATGGGAGGGGCTGCTGCCTGACAGTGTGGGTGTTGGGCTTCCAAGAAGCCACATGCACAGCTGGGTCAGTTACCCAAGTGCTGAGTGGGGGACGCTGGGAGGAAGCGGAGGTCTGTGCCCCTCCCAGGGACCTTGCACCCCGAGAGGCATTAGAGAGGGCCCCTTTGCTCTCAGAGCCCCTCACCAGGGCCTGATGGAGGCCTTGGCAAACAGGGGATGTCACAGAGGGACCCTGAGGCTCCCAGCCCGCCCCTCACGGCCCTTCCCGCATGTCCTCAGCTGCCCTGGATCCCTGTGCCTCCGGCCCCTGCCTCAATGGAGGCTCCTGCTCCAGTACCCAGGACTCCCAGTCCTACCACTGCAGCTGCCCCCGGGCCTTCACCGGCAAAGACTGCGGCACGGGTGAGCTGGGCCTCGGAGGTCCACAGGGGTCCAGGGGCCAGAGCGAGTTCCGGGAGGATGAGAGAACAAGTGGCTGCCTGAGTGCAGGGCAGGGGCCCTGCATGGGGACAGCGTGTGGCCAGGGTGTGAGGGCTTACTGTGCACCCCTCAGAGAAGTGCTTCGACGAGACCCGCTATGAGTACCTGGAGGGGGGCGACCACTGGGCCCGTGTGCGCCAGGGCCACGTGGAACAGTGCGAGTGCTTGGGGGGCCGGGCCCGGTGCGAAGGTACCCGACATACAGGTGCGCCATGGGGTGTGAGCCATGCCACTGACCCCTGATGGGTGTCCCTGTCCCCACCTGAGTGGGAGGAATGGCCTGAGGTCACCCAGAAATGAGGGACAAGGGGTGGACCCCAGCCCCGACTCCACTGCGTGGCCCCTGGCCCAGCTCCTTGACCCTGCCCCCAGCTTGCCTGAGCAGCCCTTGCCTGAATGGGGGCACCTGCCACCTGATTGTGGCCACCGGGACCACCGTGTGTGCCTGCCCACCAGGCTTTGCCGGGCGGCTCTGCAACATCGGTGAGTGCGTCAGCCCCCCTGGGTGCCCTGGGGCAGTGCCGGGTGGACCCCCCAGTGGGCTGGCCTCACTGCCCCTCTGCCCGCAGCGCCTGATGAGCGCTGCTTCTTGGGGAATGGCACTGGGTACCGCGGCGTGGCCAGCACCTCAGCCTCGGGCCTCGGCTGCCTGGCCTGGAACTCCGATCTACTCTACCAGGAGCTGCATGTGGACTCGGTGGGCACCGCGGCCCTGCTGGGCCTGGGCCCCCACGCCTACTGCCGGTCAGCACCACCCCACTCCAGGCCGCCACACACGGGGCAGGCAGGGTTTGTCCTGGGGAGAGGCCCCCCGGCTCCCTAGGACCCAGGCGGGGCCAGCTCCATCCAGACAGGCCCCGGTACCTCTGCTTGGGAGGCTGCCCGAGGGAGGGCCGTGCTCTTCCCACTGCCCCAGGTGTGGGAAGCCGCCCTGCTGGGGGCTCCGATGCCCCCTCCCCATGCCCTCTTGGCAGGCAGTGTGACTCCCCGCCAGCCCCCGCTCGTGCACCACAGGAATCCAGACAGTGATGAGAGGCCCTGGTGCTACGTGGTGAAGGACAGCGCGCTCTCCTGGGAGTACTGCCGCCTGGAGGCCTGCGGTGCGCGGCTGGCGGGGGAGGCTGCCTCGGGCCCCACCGAGGTCACGGCAGTTTTCCCCATGACCCTCCTAGCCCCTCCCCACTCCTGGCTACTGCACCTCTGACAGATGGGGACACTGAAGCTCACAGGAAGGCTGGTCCGAGGTCACGCGGTGGGTCGGTACTGGGGTCACAGTGGGGAAGCAGAGCCCGCTGCAGGGGACTGGTCACCAGGCGACGGCCTCGGGGTGGCACCTGCCCAGCCTGCACCATGCCCAGGATGGCCCCAGAGGCCTCTCAGGGAGGTGCAGGAAGGAGAGTGTGCAGGCTCCGCACAAGCACCCCTGGCATCAGACCCCGGGCGGGCAGCCCCCTAGAGGCCACCTGCTTCCTGCCGTGGGGAGAGGCCCCCGGCTCCCTAGGACCCAGGTGGGGCCAGCCTGGGGCTCTCATATGGGGGTATCTGGCCGTGCTGGGGCTGGCTGTGGGGTTCCAGGCTGCTGAGGCGATGACAAAGGCCTCTGTGTGTCCAGCCACTCTGGCCCTCACAGAGCCTCGGGATTGGGCACCGAACCCCATTCTACAGATTTGGAAACTGAGGGCAGAGGTGGGCGGGCGCCAGGGCCTGAGCAGCATGGACAGGGGGTCCAGCCATGGCCCTCTGCAGCGCCTCCTGCCAGGTAGGGCCACTGTGTGGAAGGGGGCCTGCCCTGCGAACCCCAGGGGTGTGACCCGGTGCCCTTTGCTCCCAGAATCCCTCACCAGAATCCAACTGGCACCAGATATCCTGGCAACCCTGCCTGAGCCAGCCTCCCCGGGACACCAGTCCTGCGGCAGGAGGCATAAGAAGAGGACGTTCCTGCGGCCACGCATCATTGGCGGCTCCTCCTCGCTGCCCGGCTCACACCCCTGGCTGGCCGCCATCTACATCGGGAACAGCTTCTGCGCTGGGAGCCTGGTCCACACCTGCTGGGTGGTGTCGGCCGCCCACTGCTTCTCCCACAGGTGCACCTCCTCTGGGCCCCAGTCACCTGCCCTGAGGCCCCGAACGCCGTCCAGCATCACCATGCGCCTGTCCCCACCGTTTGCAGACCCCATCCCGGTGCCTCCGCTGACTCCTTGCAGGGGTCCCCGGTCACCCCCTCTGACCCCTCTGGAACTAGGGGCTCAGCCCTGAGCTGGGCATGCTGGAGACTCCAGAAACCCTGTCCCTATTAAGGGTGCCCAGGGGTCGGGGTGTTCCCACAGAGGAGGGTGCGGTGGGCAAGGTCCTGTCCTCCCCACAGGCACTGCCCCTCCCAGAGTCCTGGCTCTCAGAAGGGAGCCAGGGAGAGCAGTGACAACGCCTCAGAGCCCTAGGAGCCCAAGCACAGCCAGGGAAACCAAGGCACAGCCCACTCAGCCAGCTCCCTCAGTGGGGGCGCACAGCCACCCAGGCCCACACTCTGGGAGGCCTCAAGTGGGGAGACCCTGAGATGGAGCAGCCTGGGTCAGACGCCCTTCCACCTTCGATGGGCACCCCGGTAATTAGGGGCAGAGGTCTGGCCAGCTGAGTGTCTGGTGGCCTTTCAAGGACCACAGCTCCCAGGGTGGGGCCCTGCGTGGCCCTGCAGGCGGCTCCTGGGCCTGCAAATGGGGCCAGAGCCCTCCTCAGTGTGGAGAAATGGGGTTCCCCACATGGAGCCCAGGGCAGGAGGCTGAGGCAGGATGGAGCGACCTCCACACGGCAGATGGGAGCCAGGCTGACCCAGGGGCCCAGGCTCTGTGCTCAGCAGGAGTGAGGGCTGCATCTGGAGACCCCACAATGTGGATGGAAGCTGGGGCAGGGCCCTAGCAGGCCAGGTCTCCACCTACTTGGGTCCAGCCTTGCAGCCGACCCTGCCTGGGCCTGGCCTGAGACTCCCCCCAGGGCTTGTGACCAGTGTTGTCAGGAGGGATGGCACTGCACTTCAGCTCCCATGCCCGGATCTGGGGGTGACTGGCCATAGCCCCTGCTTGGTGACCCCTGTCTCCCCAATATCAACAGCCCACACCCAGGCACCTGCTCAGACCTCTCCCCGGGACCAGGACCCCACACCATTGGCCTCCGTAGGCCGGGTCGGGGGTCGGGGGAGTTGACCCTGGTGGCCAGGGGGGGCTGGTCCATGCACCCGCCAGCCTCCCTTGCACAGTCCCCCCAGGGAAAGCGTCTCAGTGGTGCTGGGCCAGCACTTCTTCAACCGCACGACGGACGTGACGCAGACCTTCGGCATCGAGAAGTACATCCCCTACACTCTGTACTCGGTGTTCAGCCCCAGCGACCACGACCTCGGTGAGCTCCAGGGCATCGCGGCCGCACTCCGGGCAGGTGGGCCCTGTGCCCCCCAGGCCAGGCCCGGACAGGGGCAGGAGCTGGGCAGACATGTGCAGGGAAGCTGGGACAGGGCAGGGAAGACAGGGCACCTCTCCCTTCTGGATCTCCCAGGCGCCCCATGGGACCCACTAGCTGCCCTCCCTCCATCACGCGCCCCGACAGCCTCCCGTTCAGCCCGCACACCACAGGCTGACCCTGGCCGCTCTCCCGATCAGTCCTGATCCGGCTGAAGAAGAAAGGGGACCGCTGTGCCACACGCTCACAGTTCGTGCAGCCCATCTGCCTGCCCGAGCCCGGCAGCACCTTCCCTGCCGGACACAAGTGCCAGATTGCGGGCTGGGGCCACCTGGACGAGAGTGAGTTGGGAGGAGGCACCCAGCGCCCCGCCAGGGTGGACAGTGGCCAGCCACTGTGTGCATGTCATGCTGAGGGCATCATGTCCCACAGACGTGAGCGGCTACTCCAGCTCCCTGCGGGAGGCCCTGGTCCCCCTGGTCGCCGACCACAAGTGCAGCAATCCTGACGTCTATGGCGCCGACATCAGCCCCAACATGCTCTGTGCCGGCTACTTTGACTGCAAGTCCGACGCCTGCCAGGTGAGCTGGTGCCCGCCCCACCAGGACCCGATTGCTGGGGCTCAGCTGGTCCTGAGTCTCCGAGATGCTTGCCCCTGGGGAGCCCAGAGCCCGGCAGCACCCCAATCTGGCAGGGCCAGCCAGGGACCCCTGGGCAGGGAGCACACTCACGGTCGGTGGCCAGCACCCCAGGTCACCCAGACCCCTGCCGGAAGGGTGTCCTCCTCACACAGAAGGGGAGACCCAGGCTCTGAGAGGGGCCTGGGGTCCCACAGAGCCCGGACAGATCCCGGCCGTGCAGCCCAAGGCAGTGCTGTCCGTGTGACACCAGGCACCAAAGGCCCCTTTGCCCTGAGTTCTCTCAAGCCAGCTCTTCAACCTTCAGTAACCCCAGCAGCCCAACCACGTCCTGGGCTCTGCAGGGCTGTGCGCTCAGGCGGCACGGCAACCCTGGTATGCAACAGCTCTTTTATGCCCCATTTTATATAGAGCTGGGAAGACTGAGTCCCAGGCAGTCAATTCACTCTTCCAAGGCCACAAAGCCCAGAAGCAGTAGAGTGGGTGGGGCTTGTCACTGGACCAGGCTAGGGGAAGTCAGGATGGCTTCCTGGAGGAGGGGGTGTTTGCACTGGTCCTGAGGGATGCGTAGGAGTTTGCCAGGGAGTGAAGAAGTCATTTCAGGAGGTGCTGGGACACAGGGTGGCTGTGTGGTCCACACGGGCTACGTGCTGGTGGGGAGAGGGGGACCATGGCTTCAGGAAGGGGAATAACGTGGTTGGAGGCCCTGGCCCAGCCAGTGCTGCCCCCAGGGAATGAGACACCTTTTCACGAGGTTCAGAAGAGCGGACCAGCTCCCTTGCTCAGAAACGCCTTTGTCCTCTGTCCCCGAGCTGCCACCGGGGGAGCATGGGGGTCCCTGAACCAGGCCCCTGGGAGAGTGGCTCTGACGGGCATCTCTGCCTAGGGGGACTCAGGGGGGCCCCTGGCCTGCGAGAAGAACGGCGTGGCCTACCTCTACGGCATCATCAGCTGGGGCGATGGCTGCGGGCGGCTCCACAAGCCAGGGGTCTACACTCGTGTGACCAACTATGTGGACTGGATCAACGACCGGATACGGCCTCCCAGGCGGCTTGTGGCTCCCTCCTGACCCTCCAGCGGGGCACCCTGGTTCCCACCGTTCCCTGCCTTGCTGACAATAAAGATATTTCCAAGAACCCAGCCCATGCTGCCTGGCCCCTGCCTGCGGACCCACCTTCCCCTCCAGGCCATGACTGGGGCCCAGGTCTATTCGGCAGACCTCAGGCTGCTGTCCTGGAGCCCACGCAGACCTCAGTGGAGATGGAGCCTGTGGCCCCACAGGGGGATCTGGCCCCACAGCCCAGAGAGTTGTCAGAGGATCAGGTCTGGGCTTCTCCAGGCCCCGGCAGAGTCCAGCCCTCTCCCAGGCCAGCCCCAGGCTGGGGCTCAGCACCCAGGTTGTCCCAGGGCAGGAAGCGGAAACCAAGTCCAGGCCCCCAGGCCATGGAGGGGTCTGATCCATGTGGTGCACGGAGTATTGAAACCTGAAGGAGAGAGGCCCCACGGGAACACCCGCAGGCCCCACTGGCCTTCCAGATGGCAGCCCGCCTGGCCGAGCCTCTGCTGCACTTCCCGGGGAGGAGGCTGCAGGCTGCCTCTGAGGGGGCTGAGGGAGGGAGGGGCCGACGTGCCAGATGGGGCCCAGTTAGAGTCACCGCTGGGCTGGCAGAGGCCGCACCCTCCCTCCAGCCAGGGAGGACAGGAGACAGAAGGAGGTGAGGCCAGAGGGCAGAGAGGGCAGGAGTGTGGTGGGTCGGGGGCAGGTCTCCTCCCTGCTCCGAAGCCCCCAGGACCTTCTCTCCTGGACCCCACCTCCTTCCTGGAGTCCTGGTCTCAGGGAGGCTGTGGTTTGCGTTACAGCTGCTCCCTTTTGTCAGGCGCCCCTTCCCCAGCAGACTGGCACCGCCCTGGGCTGCACAGGAGGCTGGGAGGGCAGGAAACGGGGCATCCGGGCTACACAGTTATTGCCCCAATGAAAGCCAGGTTCTGAGCAAAGAGGGAAGAGAGACACAGCCAGGCCCTTCTCCCCACGGCCCCTGCTGCCCTGCGTGGGCCTCGGAGCCTTCGAGCTCATGGAGCGAACCCGCCACTGAAGACCCCTGTCCCGGCCACAGTGTTGGTGGCAGCCTGGACAGCGGCTGGGGGACTGAGGCTGGTGCCCGTGCCCCAGGATCCTGAGAGTGGAGCCGCTCCTCCTCCTGAGAGTGGAGGCCTCCATCAGCCGGTTCTTGGGCTGTGAACTGCATGGCTTCAGCCCCACCTCACCCACATCCGATGTGAGCCATCCCTGATCCTTCACCTGTGAGCGGCGAGCGTTTTCCCATGATTCTTTGGCCTCTGTTGAGATAAATGTCCACATTTTCTCTTTGGCTCCACTAACATGATGGCTTCCGTGATAGGTTTCCTTCCTTCTTTTCTTCCTTCCTTCCTTCCTCCCTCCCTCCCTCCTTCCCTCTGCCACTCCTTCCTTCCTTCCTTCCTACCTTCCTTCCTTCCTCCCTCCCCCACTCCTTCCTTCCTCCCTCCCTCCCCCACTCCTTCCTTCCTTCCTTCCTCCCTCCCTACCCCCCACTCCTTCCTTCCTTCCTCCCTTCCTTCCTTCCTTCCTTCCTCCCTCCCTCCCCCACTCCTTCCTTCCCTCCCTCGCTCCCTTTTTTCTTTCTTTCTTTCTTTCTTTCTTTCTTTCTTTCTTTCTTTCTTTCTTTCTTTCTTTCTTTCTTTCTTTCTTTCTTTCTTTCTTTTCTTTCTTTCTTTCTTTCTCTCTCTCTCTCTTTCTTTTCTTTCTTCTTTCCTTTCTCTCTCTCTCTCTTTCTTTCTTTCTTTCCTCTTGTTTTTTTTGATAGGGTCTCACTCTGTCACCCAGCCTGGAGTGTAGTGGCGTGATCTCGGCTCACAGCAATCTCTGCCTCCTAGGCTCAAGCAATTCTTCTGCCTCATCCTTCCGAGTAGCTGGGATTATAGGCACCTGCTACCACGCCCAGCTAATTTTTGTATTTTTAGTAGAGATGGGGTTTCACCATGTTGCCCAGACTGGTCTTGAACTCCTAACTTTAAATGATCCACCCGACTCGGCCTCCCAAAGTGCTGTGATTACAGGCGTGAGCCACTGCGCCTGGCACATGATAGATTTTCTAACTCAGGTTGGCCTTTCATTCCTGGAGTGAATGGTATTGAGCTGGAGTGCGAGCTGGGGTCTTCCCTTTGCCCCTCCCACTTGTGCCCTGCTTGTTCCCCTTGTGCTCTGCCTGGTGAGGCTGACCTCTGTGGTCTGCAGTGGGCTGTGCATTCTGTTGTTTCTTGTTGGGCTATTGGGAGCTTCAGCAGGAGATCGGGGCAGGGGAGAGAGACTAGGCATGTATTTTCCTGGCTCCCTTTCTTTGGGGTCACCTCAGTGTTTCAGGTGGAATTATGTCCTAAAATTCATTTGATGGCTGGGCACAGTGGCTCACACCTGTCATCCCAGCACTTTGGGAGGCCCAGGTAGGAATTCAAGACCAGCCTGGGCAACGTGACAAAACCCAGTCTCTACAAAAAAATTCGCCAGGCATGGTGGCACGCACCTGTAGTCTCAGCTACTCAGGAGGCTGAAGGGGACGGATCACCTGAGCACCGGAGGTGGAGGTTGCTGTGAGCCGTGATCACGCCACTGCACTCCAGCCTGGGTACAGAGCAGGATCCTGTTTAATAAATAAATTAATTAATTCAGATGTTGAAGTCCTAACCCCTAGTAGCCCAGCATGGGACTGTATTTGGAGATAGAATGTTTAAAAAAGAAGTCAAGTTCAAATTAGGTCATTAGGATGGGCACTAACTCAACATGACTGGTGTCCTAATAAGAGGAGGAAATTTGGACTGTCCACCCAAAATAATCGAAAGGGTCAGAATCCAGTTTAAAAGAGCATATGCAGGCACGAAGCTGAAAATAGCCACTCGGGACACACAGACTCCAGAGGATTACGGCCAGTGCCCCAAAGCCAAAAAGTTAAGGTCTTGCTTATATAGGCAGAAAAGAAACAAATGTAACAGGGTTACAGTGTTTCCCATGCAAGGCTGGTTTATGAGTCACAGCAATTTGAATAATCACAGCTTCTTTTCCTTTTCCAATGTGAAAGGGTATATTAAACGTTCTGTCTTAGACCAGGCGGTGGCCAGTGAGGTCTCTGTGTAAGAGAAGTCAGAAGGGAGCAAATCTACAGTGAACAGTGAAGATCAACATGAAGAGGGAAGGGGTCTTCCCTGGTGTCCTGTAGTCATTTATAACATTTTACAAAACCATGTAGGTAAAGAAAAGGCTAATCTATAAATCAGAGGAACAAAGGTTACAGCTGCCTAAGCTACAGCTGCCTGTCATATGCAACTCAGGTCCTATAATCATGTTCCTTGAAAACGCAAAATAATTTAAAGTTCCAACAGCTTTGGTTTTGAATGGCTTCTTTTTACAGGACACAGACGTGTACAGCGGGAAGGCGATGGGAGAGTCCCCGGGAGAAGATGGCCGTCCATACACCAGGGCCAGAGGCTTGGAGCAGGTGTTCCCTTCCGGCCTCCAAGGGAGCCAAGCCTACTGCCACCTGCGTTTTGGACTTCTGGCTTCCAGAACTGCGAGGTGATAAGCTTCTCTTGTCGAAGGCTCCCAATCTGTGGTAGTTTATTATGGTCCCCGTAGCAAACAAATACCCTCAGGTTGGCTGCACCCTGGGACTGAAGGTCAGCGCTGCTCTGAAGATGTAAATGACTTTCTCCTTCTGAGGCTCCTGGGTCCACTCCCGCCATTGCCAGGATTCTGGAACTGGTGTGGCCCCTCCACCTTAACCAAGCCCAGGCTCCCAAGTTTCTGACTGTGATTGTCCACGTTTTGACCACAGCTTTGTATATAAAAACCCTTCTTGAACTGTTCCACCATGTATACCCCCCTATTGGTACCCTGACTGATACGTGCTGTATTGGTTTTTAAAAACTTTTTTAAATTTATGTTTTATTTAGGATTTTGCATGTATGTTTATGAGATTGGCCTGTAATTTTCCTTTCCTATATTCTCTGAATGACTGTTATCAAGGCTATCCCAGCCTTATAAAATAAGTTCTTCTTTTATCAATATTCACTGGAAAATTCTGTATATAGTTGGAAGGATCTATCCTTTGAAAGTTAAATGGAATTCACCCATAAAATTACCTGTCTTGGTGTTCTCTTTACAGGATTATATTTAACTACTGATTCAATATCTTTAATAGTTATGGGACTAGTTTTATTTCTTCTTGAGCCAGTGACAGGAGGTTATACTTTTATAAATTTATCTATCAGCCGAGTGTGAGGGCTCATGCCTGTAATCCCAGCACTTTGGGAGGCCGAGGCAGGTGGATTATAAGGTTAGGAGTTTGAGACCAGCCTGGCCAACATGGTGAAACCCCATCTCTACTAAAAATACAAAAATTAGCCGGGCATGGTGGCAGGTGTCTGTAATCCCAGCTACCTGGGAGGCTGAGGCAGGAGAATCACCTGAACCTGGGAGGTGAAGGTTGCAGTGAGCTGAGATCCTGCCACTGCACTCCAGCCTGGGCAACAGAGCAAGACTCTGTCTCATAGAAAAAGAAAAGAATTCATCTGTCTAATTTTTTTATATTCATTGACATGACATTGTTCCTAGTTGTGATGGTTAATATTAAGTGTCAACTTGACTGGGTTGAAGGATGTAAATTATTGTTTCTGAGTGTATCTGGGTGTTTCTGGGTGTTGCCAGAAGAGATTAACAGTTGAATCAGTGGACTGGGAGAGGAAGATGCACTTTTAGGAAGGTCCACTCTGATGTTTAGTACTGAGTGTCAACTCGATTGGATTGAAGGATGCAAAGTATTGATCCTGGGTGTGTCTGTGGGGATGCTGCCAAAAGAGATTAACATTTGAGCCAGTGGGCTGGGGAAGGCAGACACACTCTTAATCTGGGTGGGCACCATCTAATCAGCTGCCAGCGTGGCTAGAATATAAGCAGGCACAAAAACATGAGAAGACTAGACTGGCCTAGCCTCCCAGCCTACATCTTTCTCCTGTGCTGGATGCTTCCTGCGCTTGAACATAGGACTCCAAGTTCTTCAGTTTGGGACTCGGACTGGCTCTCTTTGCTCCTCAGCTTGCAGATGACCTATTGTGAGACCTCGTAGTCCTGTGAGTTAATATTTAATAAATTCCCCTTTATATATGTATATCTATCCAATTAGTTCTGTCCCTCTAGAGAACCCTAATACAGATTTTGGTACCAGGAGTGGTTCTAGAGGAACAGAATATTAAGGATAGAGTTCTTTTGTTGGTTTTGGGGTTTCTAGAGTTGCCTGCTTAATATGAGTAGACCCCAAAATGCTAAGGACTCTACTTCTAATGGTATGGAGAATGCTGACAGTCCTTGGCATGAACTGTTTAGAGAATTATGCAAAAAAAATGCATTTGACACTCCTGATTCATTGGTCGTGAGAGGCAAGGAGTTTAGTGACTCTATACATAATACCTTTGACCATATGTGGAGAACCAAGGAAGATAATGAAGCTGGTTGGTTGCTCCTAAAGTTCAGTGGACAAAGTGATGAAAGCAAATGATGAACTCAGAGATTCTAACTCCCAGCTTCAGAAGCAGAGACCGAGCCTCAAATCTTCTAAGATTGCCCTCAGTGAGAGTCTTTTCTCCTGTAGAGAAAGAGCTGAAATCATGGAAAAACAGACACAAGCTCTTACCATGCGAGTGACTGACCTGCAATGAAAGGTATGTGCACAGCCTCGCCAGGTATCCACTGTTAGAGTGAGTGCATTGATTGGAGAAGAATGGGACCCTGCAACTTGGAATGGGGACGTATGGGAGGATCCTGATGAAGCTGGGGATGCTGAATTTGTAAACACTGATGAACCTTTATTTACTAGAAGAAAGAGCTTCCCCATCCCCAGTAGTGACATTTCCTCCCTGACCCATGCTGCCATCAGTCTTTCCACATGGGTCTGAGGAGATAAACCCTGTGCTACCTGAGGCAACAGTGATGGCCACCCCTGAGGCAGTTGCCAGGCAAGATAATGTTGATTCTCCTGAGGGACCACCCCCAACATCCCTGTTTGCTTCTAGACCTATAACTAGACTAAAGTCCTGGTGGGCCTCTAGAGGTGAGGTTGAGAGTGTGACCCACGAAGAGGTGTGCTACACTCGAAAAGAACCATTTGAGTTCTCTAACTGATATAAACAGAAATCTGGAGAACCGGCATGGGAATGGATATTAAGGGTGTGGGATAATGTTGGAAGGAACATAGAGTTGGATCAGGCTGGATTTATTGATTTGGGCCCACTAAGTAGGGACTGTGCATTTAATGTCACAGCTCAGGAGTTAAAAAAGGTTCTAATAGTTTATTTGCTTTGTTGACTGAAATATGGATTAAAAGATGGCCCACTGTGAGCGAGCTCGAACTGCCTGATCTCCCTTGGCTTAATGTAGAGGAGGGGAATCCAAAAGCTTAGGGAGACTGGGATGGTGGAGTGGATTAGTCACTTTAGACCTACTTATCCCAGCTGGGAGTGTCCAGAAGATATACCCTTGACCAATGTCTTGTGAAATAGATTTTTGAGGGCAGCACCTGCATCTTTGAAGGACCCTGTAATTGCTCTTCTCTGTGTGTCAGATCTAAGGGTGTGAACCGCAGTCACTCAACTACAAAATTTAAATATGATGGGAATAACTGGATCCTGAGGTGGCAGGGGCCAAGTGGCAGCACTCAACCATCAAAGGCAAGGTGGGCATAGCTACCATAATGGACAGCAGAGGCAAAGTGGCAATCAGAATAGTCTGACTCATGTAGAGCTCTGGCATTGGCTAATTAATCACAGTGTTCCTAAAAAGTGAAATTGATAGGAAACCTACTGCAATCCTACTTAATGTATGTAAGCAGAAAACTTCTAGGTTGAATGGACAAAAGACTAATATGAATTATAAAAACAGAGAATCACAGCACCTCAATCAATTTCCAAACTTGAGACAGTTTACAAACCCAGAACCCCTTGAATGAAGGGGAGGCTGGGTCCCCTTGAGGAAGGACTCCACTACACTACCAGCTATTTATGCTGTTAATCTTTCTTTCTTTCTTTCTTCCTTTCTTTCTTTCTTTCTTTCTTTTTTGAGACTGAGTCTTGCTCTGGCCCCCAGGCTGGAGTGCAGTGGTGCAATCTGGGCTTACTGCAAGCTCTGCCTCTCAGGTTCGTGCCATTCTCCTGTCTCAACCTCCCAAGTAGCTGGGACTACAGGCGCCCGCCACCACTCCTGGCTAATTTTTAATATTTTTAGTAGAGATGGGTTTTCACCATGTTAGTCTGCATGGTCTTGATCTCCTGACCTCGTGATCTGCCTGCCTCGGCCTCCCAAAGTGCTGGAATTACAGGTGTGAGCCACCACGCCTGCCTATGCAGTTAATCTTTCTCCCCAAGGAGACCTCCAGCCTTATACCAGGGTAACTGTGTTGGGGAAAGGGAAATGATCAGACATTTTGGGGACTACTGGACACTGGCTCTAAGATGACATTGATTCCAGGGGACCCAAAATGTCATTGTGGTCTTCCAGTTAAGTAGGTCCTTATGGAGGTCACGTAATTAATGGAGTTTTAGCTCAGGTCTGACTTATGGTGGGTCCAGTGGGTCCCCGGACTCATCCTGTGGTCATTTTCCCAGTGCCAGAATGCAGAATTGGCACAGACATACTTAGCAGCTGGCAGAGCCCCTACACTGGCTCTCTGACTGGTAGAGTGAGGGCTATGATAGTGGAGAAGGCCAAATGGAAGCCATTAGAGCTGCGTCTACCTAGAAAAGTAGTAAATCAAAAACAATATTGCATCCTTGGAGGGATTGTGGAGATTAGTGCCACCGTCAAGGACTTGAAAGACTCAGGGGTGGTGATTCCCACCACATTCCTATTCAACTCTCCCATTCAGCCTGTGCAGAAGACAGATGCATCTTGTAAAATGACAGTGGATTATTGTAAGCTTAAGCAAGTGGTGACTCCAACTGCAGCTGCTGTACCAGATGTGGTTTCATTGCTTGAGCAAATTAACTCATCTCCTGGTACCTGGTTTGCAGCCAATGACTTGGCAAATGCCTTTTTCTCCATTCCTGTCCATAAGGCCCACCAGGAGCAATTTGCTTTCAACTGGCAAGGCCAACAATATACCTTTAATGTCCTACCTCAGGGGCATATCAGCTCTCCGGCTTTATGTCATAGTCTTATTCAGAGAGACCTTGATCACTTTTCGCTTCCACAAGATATCACACTGGTCCCTTAGGTTGATGACATTATGGTGATTGGATTAAGTGAGCAAGAAGTAGCAAACACACTGGACTTACTGGTGAGACATTTGTGTGTCAGAGGATGGGAAATGAATCTGACTAAAATTCAGGGAGCTTCTACCTCAGTGAAATTTCTAGGGGTCCAGTGGTTTGGGGCCTGTCGAGATATTCCTAAGGTGAAGGATAAGTTACTGCATTTGGACCCTCTTACAACCAAGAAAGAGGCACAATGCCTAGTGGGCCTATTTGGATTTTGGAGGCAACACATTCCTCATTTGGGTGTGTTACTCTGGCACATTTATCAAGTGATCTGAAAGGCTGCCAGTTTTGGGTGCGGTCCAGAACAGGAGAAGGCTCTGCAACAGGTCCAGGCTGCTGTGCAAGCCGCTCTGCCACGTGGGTCATAGGACCCAGCAGATCCAATGATGCTTGAGGTGTCAGTGGCAGATAGGGATGCTGTTTGGAGTCTCTGGCAGGCCCCCATAGGTGAATCACAGCAGAGGCTTCTAGGATTTGGGGGCAAAGTCCTGTCATCTTCTGCAGATATCTATTCTCCTTTTGAGAGACAGCTCTTGGCCTGTTACTGGGCTTTGGTGGAAACTGAACGTTTGACTATGGGTCATCAAGTCACCATGCGGCCTGAACTGCCCATCGTGGACTGGGTGCTTTCTGACCCATCTAGCCATAAAGTGGGTCATGCACAGCGGCATTCCATCATCACATGGAAGTGGTGTGTATACATGTTCGGGCTCCAGCAGGTCCTGAGGGCACAAGTAAGTTCTACATGAGGAAGTAGCTCAAATGCCCATGGTCTCCATTCCTGCCATCTGCCTCCTCTCCCCCAGCCTGCACCAATGGCCTCATGAGGAGTTCCCTATGATCATTTGCCACGGTTTGCCACAGTTACTACAGGACTGAACGAAGGAGGATGAACGTAGAAATGAAAACAAGAAACAAAAGAAACTATTTTAAAGGAAGGGGCTGGGGGAAGAAGAGGGCACCCAGCTTCTAGAGAGCAAGGGCAGCCACGGTGAACTTCTAGAGCCCTTCATATTTATTGAGTAGAAAGAGCAGAGACCAGGAGGTAACGATTGGTCAGCTGCTTCATTGATCACAGGTTCACATGATTGCTAACAGGCTTCAGATTTGCCTAATCACAAGAAACACTTGTGCCTCGGCCGTGACTGCCCTCAGCATTCCTTCTGAGCGGTGTATGCAGTTTGTCAGTTTGCCAACAACCTGCTTTTAGGAGACTAGTTTGCTGTTTACTCATCTAGCCTCCAGTGGTATACGGAGTTGATCATGACCCTCACTTTTTGGGCCTGCAACAACCATTTGACAGAGGAAGAGAAGACCAGGACCTGGGTCACAGATGGTTCTGCACAATATGCAGGCACCACCCAAAAGTGGACAGCTGCCGCACTACAGCCCCTTTCTAGGATGTCCCTGAAGGTCAGCGGTGAAGGGAAATCTTCCCAGTGGGCAGAACTCCGAGCTGTGCACCTGGCTGTGCACTTGGCATGGAAGGAGAAAAGGCCAGATGTGTGATTATGTACTGATTCATGGGCTGTAGACAGCGGTTTGGCTGGATGGTCAGGGACTTGGAAGAAGCATGATTGGAAAATTGGTGACAAAGAAATTTGGGGAAGAGGTATGTGGATGGACCTCTCCGAGTGGTCAAAAATTGTGAAGATATTTGTATCCCATGTGAGTGCTTACCAATGGGTGACCTCAGCAGAGGATTTTAATAATCGGGTGGATAGGATGACCTGTTCCGTGGACACCACTCAGCCTCCTTCCCCAGTCACCCCTGTCATCAGCCAATGGGCCCATGAACAAAGTGGCCGTGGTGGCCGGAATGGAGGTTACGCATGGAGATTCAGCAACATGGACCTCCACTCACCAAGGCTGACCTGTTTACAGCCACTGCTGAGTGCCCGATTTGCCAGCAGCAGAGACTAACACTGAGCCCTCAATATGGCACCACTCTTTGAAGTGATCAACCTGGTGGCAGGTTGATGATATCGGACCTCTTCCATCATGGAAGGGCAGAGGTTTGTCCTCACTGGAACAGACACTTATTCCTGATATGGGTTTGCCTGTCCTGCACGCAATGCTTCTGCCAAGACTGCCATTCTGTGGACTCACGGAATGCCTTATCCACCGTCATGGTATTCCACACAGCATTGCCTCTGACAAAGACACTCACTTGACAGCTAAAGAAGTATGGCAGTGGGCTCATGCTCATGGAATTCACTGGTCTCACCATGTCCCCCATCGTCCTGAAGCAGCTGGATTGATAGAACGGTGGAATGGCCTCTTGAAGTCACAATTACAATGCCAACCAGGTGACAATACTTTGCAGGGCTGGGGCAAAGTTCTCCAGAAGGCCGTGTATGCGCTGCATCAGCATCCAGTATATGGTCCTGTTTCTCCCATAGCCAGGATCCATGGGTCCAGAAATCAAGGGGGTGGAAGTGGAAGTGGCACCACTCACCATCACCCCTAGTGATTAAGTAGCAACATTTTTGCTTCCTTTTCCCACGACATTACGTTCTGCTGGCCTAGAGGTCTTGGTTCCAGAGGGAGGAACGCTGCCACCAGGAGACACAACGGTTCCATTAAGTTAGAAGTTAAGATTGCCACCTGGACACTTTGGGGTCCTCCTACCTTTAAGTCAACGGGCTAAGAAGGAGTTACGGTGTTGGCTGGGGTGATTGACCAAGACTATTGAGATGGAATCAGTCCCCTACTCCACAACAGAGGTAAGGAAGAGTATGCATAGAATACAAAAGATCCATTAGGGCGTCTGTCAATATTATCATGCCCTGTGATTAAGGTCAATGGGAAACTGCAACAGTCCAATCCAGGCAGGACTACAAATCACCAGACCCTTCAGGAATGAAGGTTTGGGTCACTCCACTAGGAAAATAAAACATGAACTGCTGAGGTGCTTGCTGAAGGCAAAGGAAAATGGCGGAAGGTAAAGGAGGAGCAAAGGCACATCTTACATGGCAGCAGGCAAAGAGAGTGTGTAGGGAACTGCCCTTCATAAAAACATCAGATCTTGTTAGACTTATTGACTATCATGAGAACAGCACAGGAAAACCCCACCCCCATGATTTAATTACCTCCCAGCAGGTCCCTCCCACAACACATGGGGATTATGGGAGCTATTCATATTAATACAATTCGAGATGAGATTTGGGTGGGGACACTGCCAAACCATATCAGGCATCCTATGGGCAGGCCAGAAGTGTTGGTCACCCCTTCCACCCATGCCTTACTGGCCAGAACTCACTCATATAGCCTTACCTGATCAGGAGGGTGGTACTGGGAAATAAGGATGCACGAATGGGTGTGACCACAGGGCACAGTGTTTGCCACGCTCAGCTGACCTGTTTCTCTCCCACACACCAGGCCACTTAGAGATGCAAGACAAAGCAGCCCGCCCCTGGTCCCCATCATCCCCTTGGAATCCCCTTGGAAAACCTGGGATCATTTTGAAAGATGCTCATGGACATCATCTCACTGGGGGCTCATCACAGTATCAAGGTAGAAGAGGAAGCTGAGACCAGTAAGATCACATGGTGGCTAAAGGTGGTGTGGCTAGTGAGGGACAGGTCCCTTGGCTGCAGAGCCACTGGTGGGCAGCAATGCACCATGGCAACAGGGTCTGGCAGAGATGGCAGTTTCCCTGGCCACAGTGTCCAGCAGCAGCATGGCTCTGGCTGTGGTCAGTCAGGGGTGCAGCTGTGACCTGAGACTGTAGGCTCCTTTAAAGGTGGTGGCCCTGCCCCTTGTGTGGAGCACAGCTGTGCTGTGGGGCTGGGCTACGGTGTCCTCCTGTCTCAGGATGTGACTCTGCTTTCACTGCCCACCAGCTCTTCAGCCTTCCCTTTGGTTCTTGGAGACCTAATTTGCTTCCAATCAACCCCTTCCTACTCAGTGGCCAGCCTATTTCTCCATCTGCAACTAGCAACCCTGACTATAACTTCTGGGGAGACTTCTGGCTATAACTTCTGAGGCACAGAGCAGGGCAGGGGCTTGCCCAGGGTCACAGAGCTCTCGGTCAGTCTGGGAGTGGCAGCCAGGCCACCTCCTCCTCCTGCAGGAAGCTTTCCCCACCTTTCCGCAGCCCTGGAGCCACATGGAGCAGAGAAGGGAGTTGTCTGCCCTCCGGCATCCTGTGTGTTCCAGGCTGTGTGGGAGCAGGTGCAACTGCCAGGCATGGCAGGAGCCTGGGCCCAGGCCAGCACTCAGGAATGCAGCGGGGCCCTGCCCCTCCCTGCAGGGATGAGCAAGTGCCAGGCGCCCAGGGCAGCGGATGTGTCTGTGGCTACAGCCCCAGCCGCCCCCGCCTCCGCACCGGCTGTCCTGGGCCAGCCCCTTGGGGGCCTGGGATGTGTGGGGAGCATGAATGGGGCTCTGTGGCCCAGCAACTGTTCTGCGGAAAGCGGCTGGTGGCTGCACAGGTGACTGCAGGGGTGGGTGGGGGATGCAAAGATCTGCTTCCTGGGCCTGGTGTCCCCTGCCTTGCGTGAGGCCCTGACAAGACATCACTGAAGCATCAAAACCAACCCTTGTGGGCCACCCGAGACCTGCCTCTTGGATCACAGGGGCAGTGGGGAGGGGTGCCCAGGGCTCCCGATGCCTCTGAGCCTTGCTCTCAGGTCAGTCCATGTGGCTCAGTCCTGGCTGTAAGGCCTCACGCTGCCCTGATTCCATTTCCTCTTCAGTACAAGGCAGACAGAGCCCAGCCTAGGGTCTGGATGGGATGAAATGAAGATGCCTCCTCCCTAACAGGACACTGTGTACCCCTTCCCTCTTCTCCCCCGAGAACCGTCAGCCCCGTGAGGATGGGGTCTGGGGTAGGGCATGTGGACGGAGTTTCGCTGCTTGTCCACGTGCTTATTTTCCGGGGCACCATCGCCCCTCCCCACGGCTGTTCCTGTATCTTCTGGGTGTCCCTGACCCCAGGGTGGTGGAGGCCGTCTCTCGGAAGGGGCTGACACCCAAGGGGCGGACCTGCCAGGTCCCCCAAAGCACATGACCTGTCTGCAGAAGAACCTGGATGTAACATCTAATGCCCAGGCCAGAGCCTGGGGACAGCTGGACTGGAGCCACAGGGTCAAGGAGGGGGAGTCCAGAAACGCAAATCACCCAGCTGGGAGGGCTGCTGGCAGGTCCTTTACGAAGCGGGCAGCTCCCCTACCCATCGGACCAGGCTGGCCTAACCAGGGCCTGCTCTTCTCTGGGGATGGGGGCAGAAGAGGTGGAGACTAGGGGCATCGAGGTGGCACTGTGGGTCCTGAACCCACCCACCTGCACTGGGGTCCCTGCATCCTTTTAATGGGAACAGAAATGTAGGAAGAGATGGAGGCTGCCAGGGCTCCCGGACCCCTACTGTCTGCCTGGGGAGTGGTCACCTCAGTGTGGGGGAAGCCTGGGGACATGAGAGTGTCCTAGGCCTGGGCTGCCTGTGCCCAGTCTGTTGTGGGGGTGTCTGGTGACCCCTGGGGTGGTGGGAGGGGCAGATGCCAGTCTGGGAGGCGGGATTGGTTGAAGACCAACTTTAAAGTCGGGAGCAGTGCCCAGAGCGGGGCCAATTTCTGCTGGGTGGTTATCTCTGCTTTTTGAAAAAGAAGCCCCCGCCCGACCCCCGCAGGCGCTGGTCTGGGCGTCCGAGCCCAGATGGTGCGCTCGCTCCGCCGCGGGACGCGGGACGGTGGGGCCAGAGGGGCCCGTGGGGGTGGGGGAGCCGCCCGCAGGAGAAGGGGCCCCGCCCGCGCCGGCCCTGGAGTCGCCGGTGTCGCCGCCCTGCCCGCGGGCCCGCCCTCCTGGCCCAGCCCAGGGCCCTGGGAGCTATTTTGAAAGTGACCCTGGGCTGGGGCGCCGGGGCGAGCGCGGCGGCGCGGAACCATGACAGAAGATGACCGAGGCGGCGCTGGTGGAGGGCCAGGTCAAGCTGCGGGACGGCAAGAAGGTCGGGGCGCGTCGGGGGCGCGGGGGGGGCGCGGGCGCGGGCGGCGGCTCACGCTCCCCCCTGTCCCCGCAGTGGAAGAGTAGGTGGCTGGTGCTGCGCAAGCCGTCGCCCGTGGCAGGTGAGCGGGGCGGGCGGGGGACGGTGGGCGCGGGGGCCTAGTGACCCGGGTTACCGAGGCCCCCGGCAGTAATGCTCGCTCGCCCGAAATCGCCGCCGCTGTCACCCCTCCGGGAGCCCGGAGAGCCCCGCGCCGACCAGGACCCCACGGCGCCCCTGGGAGCGCAGTGGGGGCCCGGACGGAAGAACCCTCTTTCCAGCAGGGCAGACTGAGGCCCGGGGGCTGCCTGGTGGCCCTGGAGGCGGAGGGGATGCAGGCCCTGAGCCCCCCAGCAGAGCAGCAAGGGGCGCCCCAGAAGCAAAACCCCACGTGCCTGAGGGTTGTGCTGTGCTTGTGGAAACGCTCAGAGCAGGGTCCCGGAACCCAGCCTCCAGGGGTGCTGTGTGGGTGGGCGCTGACCCTGGGCCCCTCCCAGGCAGAGGAGAGGCTGGGCTGTGGTGGGGTAGGGGGCAGAGTGACTGCCATATTGCTGGGGGAACAGTCCTCTGGGAGGAGGCAGGGGTCCCCCGCAGTCCCCACCC
The DNA here is from genome assembly GCF_047675955.1 of Chlorocebus sabaeus. Lineage (NCBI taxonomy): Eukaryota > Metazoa > Chordata > Mammalia > Primates > Cercopithecidae > Chlorocebus > Chlorocebus sabaeus. The sequence goes on along the minus strand of NC_132930.1, from coordinate 46,261,637 downwards.
TGAGCCAGTACCCCAGCTTGGGGAGGGTCAACACGGAGCCCCCAGGTCTGGCAGCCCAGGCCGCCTGCAGCGCTGGGCCTGTGGGGAGGGCTGAGCCGGGCCTGCAGCTGCTCCAGAGGACAGGTGCGGTGGAGCCGGCCAGGCCCCGGTCTGGGTGGGATGCTCGGCCTGCGTGCACCGGGGGGCTGTATGCCATAGGCCTGCCAGAGCGTCATCCAGGATGGGAGTCTGTGGCTCCCAGGGAGGGTGTGGAGCAGGGTTCCGTCCTGGGTCCCCTCTGCAGGGCCTCAGGTGGTCCTGGAGGAAGGCACTTCCTGCCTGCCTCCACCTCCCCTTGCAGGGCCTGGGCTGCACACCAGTCACTTCACTCAGCCCTCCGTGCCCAGACCTCCTGCCTGGAACTGTGGGGGCACCATCAGAGCCTGGAAGGGTGTCTTTGTCCTCCTGGGCTGCAGGGGACCTGGTATAGGAAGGGGTGGGGTCTGGGCAGAGTGAGAGGCCCTGCCAGGCTGGGGCGGACGACAGGCTGTGGTCAGCTGTGGCTGGGCCAGGGCTGTGGTGGGGCAGGTGGTGCTTGATGGGTGGATGGTGCTGGGTTGGAGCCGGTGCAGACCCTCCAGAGAGGCCACAGCCCAGGAAGGCACACTGGACAGCAGCCCAAGAGGAGCATTGCAGGAGAGGTCTTTGTCCCTCTTGGGAGGCTTTTCTTTCTGGATCAGACAGTTCCAGGAGGCAGGGCCTGCCAGCCTCAAGAGGGTGTGCTCCCCAGGCCTGGTGAGTGCCTGAGTGGAGAGATGGCTGCTGGCAATGGGTCCCCCAGGTGGGACAATCTGTGAGTCTGTAGGTGAACGTGGTGGCTCCCGAGCGTCTGCTGGGTCACCCCGTATCCCGCGCAGTTGAGATCTGCAGCCTCGTGGGACTGGCGTGGGAGGTGATGTGGGGCAGTGGAAGGTGCCCTGCCCCCTCTGGGTGGATGTTCATTCTGAGCCTTGTGGCCAGGTGTCCCTAGCACCCACTGACTCCCTGGCCCAGGACCCATTCCTTTGGACACCTGATGTCTGTGTTGGTCACTCCAGCAGCCTGGGACTGAAACGGAAACCCTGTGGGGTGGCCCAGAGGTCAGTCAGATGAGGCGATGGGACAGAGCGGAGTTCTCACGCCCACCTCCCCACCTTGACCAGGCCAGCCTGGCACCTCCTCTCTGCTCAGAGGCCCTGATGCCTCTTCCTCCTGGCCCCTCATGAACCTCTCTGGATGCCGCCCCCTTTGCCTTCACTCAGCTGCCTTCCCGCTCAGCGCTGGAGACCACCTCCCTTGTGGATGGGCCTGGCCTGGCGGGAGCAGGCCCCAGCCCTGGAGGAGCAGACAGCACTCTTGGTGTGAGGGAGAGAGAAAGGGTCCTGTCTGCTTCCTTGTAAGACAGGCAGGGTTCTTTTTGTTACCAGCGGTGATTTCCTTCCGGGAAGAGCCCAGATGCACGTGCACCTTTTCCACGGGCACCTTTCTCCTCCTCGTGTTTTTCTCAATCATAAGCATGTCTTTCTCTTATGGCAAAGTTTAGTTAGAGAACAAAAGGGAAACACCTTTTATCAAAAGGCAGCTCGGCCACAGTGCCAGGCATGGCCAGTGGATGTCGGGCCATCTGCCTCAGTGTGGGACTGTAGGGTGCCCTGCAGTGGGACCGCGTTCCTCAAGGTCTCCACCGAGTCCTGACTGCAGGATGCGTGTTTGCGTCCCCTTCTGGGCAGGGCCCTGGGGGAGGAGGGTGGTCTGTGTCCAGTCGTGGCCCAGGACTGTCTGCTGGTGACCCGGCACGCCAGTGCCTGGCCCAGCCCCTCTCTTCTTCCTCCCTGGCGCAGCGGCTGGGGGTGGCAAGGCAAGTGTTCTTGACATCCTGTGGAGGGTGTGGCCCTGGGCCAGACGCTTGGAGGGACTCGCTTCCCACAGGGGCTGTGCCTGGGGCCTTCATCCAGCTCAGAAAAGCTACTGGAAGGGCCTAAGTCCTGGGGCTGGCAGGGTCTTGCAGTCACCATGGAAGGGAAGCTGAGGCGCAGAAACTCGAGGAATCTGGCCCAAGACACGGACTGCTGGGCAGAGCCCAGTTCCCCCCAAACAGCCCAAACCTTGCCCCCGCAGCTGGCTGGAAGTTCTGCACCTGCCCCCAGGCTGACGACTGGGTGCTTGCTTAGTCTCCCCCATCCTTGCTCTTGGTTCTAATGCTGAGTTCTTGGAGAGCAGGGTCCCCTTTTCCGTGTCGCCCTGGAAGGCAGCCTGGTGGGACTGAGCCCATCCTGCAGGAGGTACCCCACGGAGACAGCGCAGGAGCCAGGAGCCCCTTGGCAGGTGCCCCATAGGCCCCGGAGCTGCCCCACGGCTGGTGCTGTGCTGGGGCCCTGCCGCCCACAGTGGGCAGCGCTGCTAACGAGGGGCCGGGGGTGGAAACTGGGTCGGCCCTTCCTGAGCAGAGCCTCCTGGTGGTGGATTTCCTGTGCCTCTGCCTCCTTCCCCAAGGGACTGGGGCTGACATCCCAGCTCTGGGCTGAAGACTGGGCGTGGGTGGTGGCCAGTTATCCTCTCCCCACAGAAACATCAAGAACAGGGCGAGTTTCCCGCAGCCCCCGCCTCAGGACAGGGAATCAGAGAGCCGGGGTTCAGCTCTCAGCTCCACATGTGGGAACGGTGACTTGGGACGGCTGCTTCCCTGCCTGCGTCCTCAGCCACTCACAGGGCTCTTGAGGGCCATGGAGAGGTGGGCACGAGGGCCTGGGCCTGGCATCCGGAGCCTCGTCCTGGGCTGCCCCTGGTGATGTCTGGGGGGCCCACTTGCACCACACCTCCAACACCTGTGCCAGGCAGGGGCGCCCTCATGTTTCCTTCCTGAACCAGATTGTGAATGGGGCCGGGGCTAGGCACTGGATCTTGGTCCCGTGTGTCCTGGCTGTAGCCTGGTCTGAGGAGGCACCAGCAGTCCGGCCTGGTTGATGGCTGCCTCCCTCGCCCCTGCCCAGCTTCTGGGCACGGCTCCAGGCTGCTGCACCCCCAGCAGGGTCCCCTCAGGCTGCTACCACCTGCATTGCTAAGGGCATGGCCTCAAGGTCACTGTGACCTCCAAGGGCTGTCCCACAGCCGCTTCTGTGGACTCCCATCGAATTCATTGTGGGCGGGGCTCCCCCACTATGTCCCTGGCCTGCACGCACCCCTGCCTTCCCTGGGCCACCACGCCTGCTCGCTCCATCTTCCCTGTGGCTTCTCCCCCTCCTCCTTCTCCCCTCCCGCCCTCCCCGGCTCTCCGCCCTGGCTGTAAGACCTTCCGTGTGCTCATGACTCCACAGTTATTTTTACATCTCCAGACGCCTGCGTCCAACTGCCTGTGTGCATCGCCGCCCGGTGTCTGGTGGGCTTCTCACCCCTACGTGTCCAGGAAAGACCCCCAACCCCAGCCCCCACCCAGAAGGGTCCCCAGGCATCCCTCCCCCACCCAAGCCCCCAGGCTCATCCTGGATGCCTCATCCCCTGTGGCTGTGGAGGGGAATGCAGGGGGAGCGCGTGTGCACGTGCGTGTGTGTGTGTGAGCATGCACGTGTGCACCTGTACACACCGTGGGAGTGTGTGCACGTGTGAGCAAGTGTGAGCATTTGGGTGTGTAAGAGTGTATGTGTGAGTGTGCGCTTGTGTGGCTGTCTTAGCTCAGGCGGCTCTTAGCAAATGCCACAGCCTAGGCGGCTCAGACAGCCAGTCATTGCTCACCGTTCTGGGGGCTGGAGGCCCAAGATCAAGGCAGTCTCGGTGTCTGGTGAGGACTATGTCCTGCTACGTAGATGGTGCTTTCTCTGTCCTTACCTGGTGGGGGGGGAGGAAGCACCCTGCGCCCTGGGGTCCTCTCATCAGGCCCTGGTCCCATTCTTGAGGCTCCACCCTGAGTACCTCATCACCTCCCAAAGGCCCCACCACCTAACCCATCGCCTTGGGGGTGAAGATTTCAACACCGAAATTTCAGATTCAGACCCCAGCAGTGAGTGCATGAGTGCACGTTTGTGTGTGTGTGCACAAGAATGAGTGCAAGTACATGTCTGTGCCCACATGTGTGTGCACGTGCATGTGAATACCTGTGTGTGGGAGTGTGTTTATGTGTGCACGTGTGCACGTGTGTGAATACCTGTGTGTATGTGCGGGTGTGTTTGAGCTCAAATGCCTGTGCACGTGTGTGTGTGCGCAAGTGTGTGCGGGTGTCTGCATGGGTGTGCATCAGTGTGTGCACCTGTGTGTGAATGGACGTGTATGAGTGTGTGCGTGCATGTGTGCATGTATAAGTGTGCCTGTGTGTGCATGAGTGTGTGTGCCTGAGTGTTCGTGTATGAGTGTGAGTGTGCCTGTGTATGTGTGTGCTTGTCTGTGAGTATGTGTGTATGACTGTGTGTGTGCCTGTGTGTATGTGTGTGTATAAGTGTGCCTGTGTGCATGTATGAGTGTGTGCCTGTGTGTGTTCATGTATGAGTGTGCATTTGCCTGTGTGTGCATGTATGAGTGTGCGTTCGCCTCTGTGTATGAGTGCGTGTGCGTGTATGAGTGTGTGCGCATGCCTGTGTGTGCGTGTGTGCGCATGTGAGTGTACATGTGCCTGTGTATGTGTGCATGTATGTGTGTGTGCATGTATGTGTGTGCCTGTGCATATGCGTGTATGAGTGTGTGCATGTCTGTGTGTGTGCGTGTATGAGTGTGTGTGTGTGTGTCTGTGTGAGTGTGCATGTATGAGTGTATGTGTGTGCGTGTCTGTGTATGAGTTTGTGTGCCTGTGCATGAGTGTACGTGTATGACTGTGCCTGTGTGTATGCATGTATGTGCATGCCTGTGTATGAGTATGCATGTATGAGTGTGTGTGCCTGTGTGTGCTTGTGTGTATGAGTGCGTGTATGAGTGTGTGTGCGTGTCTGTGTGTGTGTATCAGTGTGTGTGTGTGAGTGTACATGTGTGCCTGCTTGCTCCACGTTGGTCACTGTGCCTTGGTTGGCCTCTCTTGGTGTCTCCTCTTTGTTTGTTGTCTTTCACCATCATGACCTGGTGCCCTCCACCCAGCCCAGTGCTGCCTGCCAGAGCCCCGGGAACCCTCCAAGTCCTGCAAAAGCCTTCCCTGGCCAGGTTGCAGCCAATGCCCAAGAGTGTGGAGCAGCCGGAGGGTGGGTGGGCGGGGCTGACGGTGGTTCCTCAGCCGCTGGATGAGAGACCCCCAGGTGCCCAGGCCTCCTGGGAGGGTGTGGCTGGGGCCCTCTGGGCCTGGCCCCCGGGGAGCTGGCCAGTGGCCATCTGCTCCTGAGTCCCTCAGCCCCGCGTCTCCCTGGCACACGTGCTGTGTCCCAGGGAGAGCCGCTGTGTCCTGGGGCTCTGGTGTCCCGGCCCTGACCTGGCTTGGTCTCAGCCCTGGGCCTGGAGCTTCCGTCTTTCTGGTGCCAGTTCCTGCAGCGTTTTGCCCCGTCACTCATCTCTAGATGCGCTTTTAAAACAGGATCGATTTATCATCTGCAATGAGGAGGGGGTGGCCTGAGCATGAGGCGGTGGGCGTCAGCTGCCGGAGAGGCTTCTGCCAGGCAGGAGGGGCGAGTCGGCCCCCAGCTCTGACCTCCCCGCTTCTGTTCATGTTTGAAAATGAAATCGGTGACTTGGGTGGTCATCAGTTTCCTGTGGCCAACAGAATAAAGCACCACAGTTGGGCCTTCGAACAACGAGAATTCGCCCTCTCAGTGCTGGGAGTCAAAGCTCTGCAGTCCAGGGGGCCGCAGGGCCACACTCCCTCTGAGCTTCCCACAGGGGCTCCTTCCTGCCCCTGTGTCCAGCTCCTGCTGGACACAGGCGTCCCTTGGCTGTGGCCTCAGCACTCCAGTCCCTGCCTCCGTCCCCATTCAGGTGACCTTCCCTGTGTCTGTTTCTCCTGTTCTGCCTTTTACAAGGACACTTGCTGCTGCACTCAGATAATCTAGGATCCTGAACTTGATTACATATGCAGAGACCCCGTTCCCAAATAAGGACATACAGGTTCCGGGGTCGCGAGTGGACACATCTTGCTGGGGGCCACGCCTAGCCCCCTGCATGCAAGCGCTCCTAGATTCTCAGGCGTTCCCAAGGTACAGGGTGTGAGTCTGCTTTTGTAGACAGAGTCCAGAAAAATCAGACAGGCTGAGGGGTGGCGTCCGTGAATCAGAAAAAGGTCTGAGGGTTGAGCATGGGTTCAGCACGTTCCCCACCACCAACGTGGCAGGTGCAGACGTCTAAGGTGGGACCGGCTGGCTCGTGCAAGGTGTGAAAAGCCATCGTGGCAAATTCAACTCTCGGCCAGGAGTTGGCTCACTGTGGTCTCTGGGCCAAATCCCGCCAGAACCTGTTTTTGTAAATAAAGTTTTATTGGCTCACAGCCATTCCCACACGCATTATCTGTGGCTGCTTTCCAGCTAAGTATCGTAATGGAGACTTTAAGCCCGGTAAAGCCAGAAGGGTGATGTCGGGCTCTTTCCAGGCAAGCTCCTGACCCCAGTCCTGACTGGATTATTGGGAATGTAACTTGTTGAACAAAGGAGGCACAGGTTGGGGGCAATGGCAGGAACTGGTTGTCAACAGGTGCCAGAGCTGTCTGCCAGGGTGTGGCCAAGGTGCCACCATCACAGAGCAGAGCCACAGGGGAGGAAAGGTCTCTGCCTGGCTTCTGGGCGATCAGGCCACCAAGGCTCCAAGGAGGCTGAGGCCCTTGAGGTGGAAGGTGGCGGATGGTTGGCCAGTGTGTGCCCCTTGCTGAGTACTGAGGGTGAGCCATGGGTCACCTGGTCCCTCTGTGCATGGGCAGCCAGATTGCAGGGAAGCCGGCCTGGCCTTACAACTGGTCATGCAGACGGACGTGTACCTGAATATGCAAGCATGTATTGAGCGCTTACTGCATGGAGGCCTCCACACCTTCCTGCAGTTGGTCCTTATGGCATTGCTGCAGGCGGGGCTGCCCCTGTCCCCAGGTCACAGATGAGAAAACTGAGGCCAAGAGCCCAAGGCCATGAGGCTGGAAGATCAGAGCAGGGATCTACAGGGGCCTCGCCCCTTAGGGGAAGGGTGTGAAGGGGTGCTCTGGGTGGGCTGTGATTATCCTCAGTGGAAGTTTCTACCACTCTCCACGTGGGTGTGGCTGAGCTTTTTAAGGTCCCTTGAGGCAGAGGTGGCCCAGGTCCCTGCAGCCATCTCACAACACACTTCAACTGCAGAGGTGGAGGCTGTGCCGCGGTCACAGAGTCGGGGGCTGCGGGCCGTCCTCAGGCTCAGGCAGCCCTGGGGCCCCCGTCCCGTGCGGAGCCACCCCCATGTTCATGCTGTTCCCACACGCCGTCCTTTCTTGGGTGCTCTGGTGACGCATTTGGGGGACACTGCTGTTATGGCAAATTCCAATTATGCCGCCATGTTCGATTTCTCTCTCTGGGGCAGGCGTCCTGCTTCCTGCCTTGGAATTTCCACAGAGGGGCAGATTGTCTGGAAAGGGCAGGCGGAGTTCTGTGGGTGCAGGGATGAGTTCTGTGGGTGCAGGGATGAGGGGGCTTCTTTCTCAAATCGGGAATGCCTAGCTTTTTTCTAGCTGTAAATGTTTCAGACACTGCGGACAGATCCTCCAATGGGAAGTGAACGTGCTGTCGCTGCGCCCACACTGCGCCTTGCTTTTGTGAATCGAGTTTCCTGGCATGCAGCTGTGCCCGTGGGTCCACAGGCGGTCTGAGGCTGCTTTCACCAGCAAGGGTGGCGCTGCTGGGTAGTGGCTGCAGAGCCCGTGTGGCCCTGAAAGCTGCATGCTTGCCGTCTGGCCCCTTGCAGAGGAAGCTTGCTGACCGCTGGCCCCCGTGGTCACACAGGCCCCCCTGGCTCTGCGGGCTGCGGCCATGTGGCCCGGGGAGGTGGGCACGGCTGGGGAGGGAAGCTGAGCACCATGTCTGCTCTGGATTCCATTGCAAAAATGAGCATCTGAGTCGAATTCATCTGGGATTTTGGTTGTCACGTGGCTTTGCGGGGCCTGTGTGAAGAGTGAGCACCCACTCTTCAGAGCTTCAGAGGACACATCATTCTGCAATCCTCTTCGGGGACATTCTCCCCCATCCCCTCCTGCATGCTCACAGGAATCTGGGGTGTTTGCATGAGGCCCCAAAACCTACAGCCTCGCCGAAGCCGGGTATCCTGGGGCCCGGCTGCCGGGGCCTCGGTGGGAGGAGGCCTGGTCGTCAAGCCTGGAGCGGTGCCGGGAGGGCCGGGAGTCTTCCTGCGCCGTCCTCTGCTCTCTCGGGCAGACCTGCTGCCCCTGCCATTCACAGGAGTGTCCCCGGGCCAGGTGGTTCGCCCAAGGCCACACAGGGACTGTGCTGTGCTGGGTTTGAACTGCACCTGGCGGAGTGGACGGCACCCGCTAGTTGCTTGCGGTGACAGTGACGTTGGAAAATGGGAACGTGGGGGTGGGGACGGGGACCCGAGTTGCCCTGGAGGCTCCGGGAGGCAGAACGCAGGCAGGTCCCCAGCAGCCGAGGAAGAAACCAGGACTTGCTGTGCTGGGCAGTGGCCGGGTGGATGGGGGTGGGACCCACGGCCCACTGACCTCCCCGACTCCCTGGGGCTGAAGCTCAGCCACACCCTGGGAACTAAAGGAACCAGGAGGGGCGGTGGGTCTTGAGGCGGCAGGGAGTGGGCACAGGTGTGGCTGGCAGGGCGGCAGGTCAGGGGCAGGCTGGCAGAACCAGGGCAGGAGGCCACAGCCACCGGGCAGGCCCCACGCTGGGCCCCCAAACCCCTGACCACAGATACTGCAGGCCTCCATGTGGCCCAGGGGGCTCCAGGGCCTGGGACAGGGCGAATCCGCTGGCGAAGCTCCAGAACCCAGTCATGGGAGCCAGTGTAGGGGGCCGGGCACAGACATGAATATTCTGGGTTCGTTTCTGCTCTTGCGGCCTGTGGGTCCTGCCATGGGAGGGGATCGCCCCATTTTGTATGCCTTGGCATGACTGAGTGGCTGGCTTGAAGTCACGCCCCCAGTCCGGGTCTCTGCACTGTCACGGCCTCCTCGGGGACACCAAGGGCGCGGGCGGGCGGTGCTGGCTGGCGTCCCTGACAGCCACGCTCCCTGCAGACTGCCTGCTGATGCTGGTCTACAAGGACAAGTCGGAGCGCTCCAAGGGCCTGCGGGAGCGCAGCAGCCTGACGCTAGAGGACATCTGCGGGCTGGAGCCCGGCCTGCCCTACGAAGGCCTGGCCCACACGCTGGCCATCGTCTGCCTGTCCCAGGCTGTCATGCTGGGCTTTGACAGCCACGAGGCCATGTGTGCGTGGGACGCCCGGATCCGCTATGCACTAGGCGAGGGTGAGTGACTGGGGCTGGGTCCGAGCAGGGGGCTCCCTGCTCAGGTGTGCCAGAGCCCCTCACCAACGTGGGCTGCAGAGGCGGGAGCAGCTCCAGGGAACCATGCAGGAAGATGGGACACTCATGGGTGCCTTAGAGTGGACTGAGCTCCAGCCTGGGGGTGCCCAAGAGGGTTTGGGAGGCGGAGTCTGCTGGACTGTGGTGTCTTTGGAGCTCCCTAGCCTGACCGTTAGTTACAACTGGAGCCTTTAACCCAAGCTGGTGGCCTTTGGAGGGATGTGGCCTCCCAAAGTCCCGCCCTTTGCTTCCCACACTGGACAGTGGAGCCCAGAGCCTGGGTAGGAAGGAGAGCCCCAGGCTGGGTGGTCCCACCTTAGCTTCCCCGACACAGGATGGGAGGGAGGGGAGGGAACAGAGGGAGGGAGAGAGAGGGGAAGGGAGTGCTCCCCTGCGGAGCTGGCCCTGGAAGAGGTGGAACCTCAGTCCCAGCCCTACAGGGGCTTCGAATGGGTGCCTGGGGGCCTCTGGGGGCTGAGCTGCCCTGGGGCTCTGAGCAGAGGTGGGTGGTGATGGGGCCTGGCCACTCAGCAGCAGAGCAAGCATAATCCTGCGTCTCCTAGGAAACCAAATCAGTGCCACAAAACCCGTAATGAGCAGAACAGTAGAATGTCAACCGAGTCGAGTCCTGGTCCTACACTGGCACCCACCCAATAATCCCAGCAGCCCTAGCTGCCCTTGCTTTAAAAACTTGCTATTTTAGTCCAGGTGTGGTGGCTCACACCTGTAATTCCAGCACTTTGGGAGGCTGAGGTGGGCAGATCACCTGAGCCCAGGACATAGAGACCACCCTGGACAAAGTGGTGAAACCTCGTCTCTACTAATAATACAAAAATGATGGCCAGGCGCAGTGGCTCATGCCTGTAACCCTTGCGCTTTGGGAGGCTAAGGCGGGCAGATCACCTGAGGTCAGGAGTTTGAGACCAGCCTGGCAAACATAGTGAAACCCTGTCTCTACTAAAAATACAAAAATTAGCCTGGTGGCAGGCACATGTAATCCCAGCTACTCAGGAGGCTGAGACAGGAGAAGCGCTTGAACCTGGGAGGTAGAGGTTGCAATGAGCTGAGATTGTGCCACTGCACTCCAGCCTGGGCAACAGAGTGAGACTCCATCTCGAAAAAAAAAAAAAAAAAAGAGCCGGGAGGTGGAGGTTGCAGTGACCTGAGGTTGCACCACTGTCCTCTAGCCTGGGAGACAGAGTGAGACCCTGTCTTAGAAAAACAAACACGGCTGGGCGTGGTGGCTCACACCTGTGGTCCCAGCACTTTGGGAGGTCAAGGTGGGAGGATCACGAGGTCGGGAGATCAAGACCATCCTGGCTAACATAGTGAAACCCTGTCTCTACTAAAAAAAAATAAATACAAAAAATTAGCCGGGCGAGGTGGCGGGCGGCTGTAGTCCCAGCTACTCGGGAGGCTGAGGCAGGAGAATGGCATGAACCCGGGAGGCAGAGCTTGCAGTGAGCTGAGATAGCACCACTGCACTCTAGCCTGGGCGACAGAGCGAGACTCCACCTCAAAAAAAAAAAAAAAAAAAAATTAAAAATTAAAAAATAAAAACACGAAAAAACTTGCTATTTTGATTAGCATGGACTCTGCATAACTTTACTTTTTAAAATATTGATTAAAATATCCTGGCCCTTGATGGCTGAGTTCTTTGGCCTTGGAGGTGAGTGTCCCGCTCCCTCAGTTTTGGCACCAGGGCAGCAACCCCTCCTGCTCCATTGAAGGGGAGAGAAGCTGGGGGCTTAGTGGGAAGAGGTATGGTCAGCTCTGCGGGAGGGCGCAGGGGAAGGAGACGTTAGGAGAGAAGAACTGCCAGAACTTTCCAGGAAGTTCTTCCGTTGGGGGTTCCCTCCAGCCTGGCTCAGCGGCATGGCTCTGCTTCCTTCATCTGATGGGGCAGGGCCATCGCACAGAGGCCACTGGGCACCGCCCAGGCAGCGTAATCTTGATAGAACATGGCCTGACAAGGATGCGCCCAAGGCCACAGCTTGGAGCAGGTGGAGGAGGCAGAGGAGTGGGAGGTGGAATGGAAACAGGGGTCCCTTCGGCTCTGGGGGCTGGAGATGGAGCAGGTGGGGCCCCTGGTGGTAGGCTGCTGTCTGCCTGGGGTGCTGACCTGGGAAGAGGGGGGAGGCGGGGACAGCACTCAGGACCACTGTCCTCTCTGAGGCTTTCAGGGGCAGGGGCCTGGGCAGAGTCAGTGGACAGGACCATGGGAGTGCTCAGGGTTCAGGTGAATGGCCACCTGGATGGAGAGAGGGCCTGTGGTGTCCTGAGGTTCCTGTGGCCAGGCTGGGGCTTCGATGCAGACCCCAGACTCTCCACACCCTAACTGGAGGCTGGGGGTCCCTGAGCCTCGGTTTCCCCTTCTGTGACGGGGCCACGCAGCTGTGGAGGGAGCCTTTCTGGAGAGGCGGTGCTGGGGGTGGGAGCCCAGCCAGGGCACTCACCAGCCCTGTCCTCCCCAGCAGCTCTGTGGTGGGAGGGGAGGGAGGCGGAGGTCCGAGGTCAGGCCCCTCTGGGACTTGCTTGCGCCTGAGCAAAGGTAGTTCCTGGGAGGATGGGGAGGAGACAAGTGCGGCCCCCTGGACCCCTGGCCCCCTCGGGGCTGTGGGGAGAGCCATTTGCTCATCCTGCCGCCGCTGCCTCCCCGGCTGACACCTGGGTGGCTGCCCGTGCCCGCCCCAGCCTAGCCCCTGCCCCTGCTGTCTCCTCTCACGATGCCCTCTCACCCCTCCCGCCCGTGATGCCCTCTCGCCCCTTCCACCTGTGATGCCCTCTCGCCCCCCCGTGATGCCCTCTCACCCCTCCCGCCCGTGATGCCCTCTCACCCCGCCCACCCACAGTGCACAGGTTCCATGTGACAGTGGCTCCAGGCACCAAGTTGGAGAGCGGCCCAGCCACCCTGCACCTCTGCAATGACATCCTCGTCTTGGCCAGGGACATCCCCCCTGCTGTCACGGGGCAGTGGAAGCTGTCCGACCTCCGGCGCTACGGGGCCGTGCCGAGCGGATTCATCTTTGAAGGCGGGACCAGGTGTGGGTACTGTAAGTACGGATGCATGGGCTCACTGGGCAGCGGCAGCACCCCCACTTCCCCGAGAACTGCTGGCTTCGGGCCGACCGACCCTGCGTGCAGGCCAGCCTGCTGGCATTTCCAGAACGCACCAGCAGGTGGATGGCGTCTCCCCACGCTCGATGTCCGAGGTCCTCTGCCCGCAGGAACCTCAGTGTGGAGTGCCAAGTATGGGGCCTCAGCTGCCTCTGCTCTTCCTCACTGCAGGGAGAGCGTATGGGGATGGGAGGAGGGGCCCGAGGCCACAGAGCCTCAGAGCTGCTCATATCCAGATTTCATGAAAAGGAAAAAACAAAGAACAAATGCATTTAGCAGCGGGGAGCGTGAGCTCCCGCATGAGCACCACGGAAACACGTTCCTGGACCAAGAATTCCTGGTGGACACGCCAGCCGCCCCGCCTGTGGGTCGCCCAGAGCTGCCCTAATGTCCCCAGTGAGGTGGCCAGGCCGTGGGTGGGGATGGCCTGAGTCCTTTGGGCGCGTGAAGGCCTGAGAGCTGCCCTCAGCCAGGGGAGTGAGGGAAATGGGAGCAGGAAGGCACCCAGCCCTCCCCAGAGAGTCTGAGGGCTGCTGCAGGAGCGGGCTGTCCCAGCGACCCCCTCCACTTTCTCCCATGTTGGGTGCAGATGCGCCGGGCTGCCCTGTGGACCTGCAATCCCCGCGGAGGGCGTGACGCCTCCTCTCTTCCCTCTGGAGGGGCAGCTGCTCATTGGCCGGGCTGGTGGCGGGCAGAGGGGCCTCCTGTGGGCCTGGTGTGGGGCTGAGAGGACTGAGGGACAGCACTTGGTTCACACTGGCCAGGGCTCTGGCTCACACTGGCTCACACTGGCTCACACTGGCCGGGGCTCTGGCTCACACTGGCTCACACTGGCTCACACTGGCCAGGGCTCTGGTTCACACTGGCTCACACTGGCTCACACTGGCCGGGGCTCTGGCTCACACTGGCTCACACTGGCTCACACTGGCCGGGGCTTTGGTGGAGCCTGGATGTCTGGGCGGAGCAAATGCAGGCAGCAACACAGGCCACGCTGGCCGCTTGGGGCCTCATCCTGCAAAGGCCCGCTGGGGCACGGGCGCAAGCCCATCTGGGTGCCATGTTACACCACCTTCTGCGCTGGGTGCTGGGAGCAAACCCAGTGGGTCTCGCTGCAGGAGCCGGCCTGTTGGGGCCTTTGAGGCGGCAACATCTGACCCTTGAAAGGGGAACAGGGCGGCAAGGCTCAGGCTCCACGGAGGCCGGGGCGTACACAGCCAGCTGCAGGAGGCACAGCTGGCCCGGAGTCTCGGCCCCTGGGGCTGGCAGGGACCATAGCCAGAGTCCAAAGGGCCTTGGCCCCTCCAGGATTGGACAGCCAGTATGGATGGGCAGGGTCGCTGCTCACGCCAGCTGTGGGCTGGTGTGGGGGGTGGGGGTGGTTCTCGGGAGAGCTAGGACACCTGTTGGGGTCCCATCTGCTGGATAGGCCCCCAGGCGCCCCTGCGGCAGGCCGGAGGTTCAGCACGGGGGCTTCAGGAGCCACTGGGGAGGGGGCTGGCAGCGGCCGGGAATAGTGGCTGGACCCAACGTCCCTGTCCTCTGTCGCATGGGAAGCCAGAGCTGCAGGCTCTAGTTGTCCTGGCACGGGCAGCCTGTCCCGTCTGTGGTGTGCTAGATTTGGGGGTGCCTGGAGGGGGGGACCCATGCCTTCCTTTCTGTCTATGGAATTCCTTGGCACGGGCAGGCAGCTGGCCGGGTTGGCGCCGCGTGCTCACCCTCTAAGCTGGGGTGTGGCAGGAGGACCCGGGTCCTTGGAGACCTGCTTATTTTGTCTGGGCCATAATGGAATGGGGCCGCTGGATGTTTTCCCTCTGAGGCCCCGGAGGTTCACATCCCTGCCGAGGTGTGGGTGGCCCCTCTTCCGCCGGTAAACAGTCCCACACCTGGGGCTGTGCTTCTCCCCAGGGCGAGGCTGGTGTGCTGTTTTCCTGGGCTGCTCAAAAGCCAGGGTGAACTCTTGTGGGGCCGTCTGTCCTGCTGCTGCCTCCCCGGGGCAACGTGTTAGAGCAGCCCCACCCGCAAACCTGCAAACCAGGCTGGCCACACAGAACCCACAAATGGGGGCTGGCCCCACAGAACCCCCCTCTGCAGCTCAGTGCTGAACGTTCTCGTCCCCGGTGGGACCCTGGCCTGAGAGGAAGGGCTCTGGGAATTCCGTCACCGACGGCTGCACACCCCGTAGGGCAGGTGGGTTCTGGAGGCCAGGCTGGAAGGCTTGGCCGAGTCGCCCATCCCTGTCCCCAGCAGGCCCTGCTGGGCTCTATCCTCCTGGAGACGGGCGTGGCCGCCACCCTGGGTGGTTTAGGCTGGGTCTTAGACTCGGCCAAGTGATGGTGTTCGCAATGCAACACTGAGTGCAGGCCGTGTGGCTGGAGGGACAGGGCGTCTGCGGCACGTGTGGGCAACCCGGGGCCTCTTGTGGGAGGGAGCTGGCGACTCGGGTGGTCCAGGGGCAGCGGCATCAGCTTTCTGGGGCTTCTGTAGCAGATGACCCCCAAGAGAGGGCCAAGTGTCCAGAATGGGTTCCTTCTGCAGCCTGGAGGCCAGAAGTCCCAAATCAAGGGGTCCTCAGGGTCGGCTTTTCCCAAAAACTCTTAGGGGGGACCCATGGGAAGGTCCTTCCTGCCCCTTCCAGCCGCTGGTGGCCCCAGCAGCCTCGGCTCGTGGCTGCGCTGCTCCGATCCCTGAGCTGCTCCAATCCCTGCGCCTGCTGGCTCCTGCGTGGGCCCCCTCTTCTGTCTCTTGTAGTCCCTGGACTTAGGGCCCCCCTGGATGACCCAGGATGACCTCATCCCGAGATCCTCAGTTCCATCCACAGAGACCCTTGTTCACAGGTTCTGGTATGTGAACACATTTTCTGGGCCACCATTTGGTCCACAACCAGGGCCACTGGGACAGAGAAGGATCCAGAATCTGGATCCCAGTAAGTCTGTGGGTGTCATCACATTCAGTCTGGAGGTCACAGCTGGGCTGGCATCGTGGGAAGGCCCTGGAAGGTTTTGGGTGTAGGAAATCCACATTCCCTCCTTCCCCAGGGACAGGTCCCAGCCTGGCCCCCAATCCGAAGAACGGCCTCACTCGGCCCCGCCACAGCCAGCTCTGCAGACAGCAGAGAGGGTGACCCTGGCCCAAGGCGACGCCTCACTCATCCTGAGATGCCGGACATGGCTGCGCATCACGGGGGCCCTGCTGGGGGTCGGGTGGAGACAGGCCTGGCTGGACTTGGTGCCTGGGGGCGGAGGTCTCTCTGTGGACAGCTGCCTGTTCAGAATGGGACAGGAGGTGGCTTGGTGACAGCAACTCTGGGTCCCCAGTGTGGCCCAATTTCCTGTCTCTATTGGTCACGGGCCTGTAGTGTGGACTCCCGGAGCTTGGCCCGAGCGCACTTGGCACATGGCAGGTGATGGTCTGTGGACGGTTCAGGGCTGTGGGCTCCAGCCTCACACACGGGCAAGTGACTGGGCCCCGCCTGCAGGGACGGATGTGCATGGTGGAGTGATGCAGAGAGGGCCACTCACCCCGGGACAGGCTCAGCTTGCAGCAGAGGACGGTGGGTCCTGGAGAGGGTGAGCCCACCCAGAGTCCAGGAAGGAGGGGCTTTGGAGGGGCAGGGGGACATTTGAGCTAGGCCTTGAGGGCGAATGGAAGCTTTTGGAGGTGCCCCCTTTTCCCCCCTTACCTGCTGTCTCCAGCTGGGTCCAGTCCAAGGACCACATCTGCCTCTTCACCCAGCCTCTGGGGGCCACCAGGAGCATTTGAAATTCATTTTGACTTTTAAAAATGAGTAAAGAAGGTGGCCAGGCATGGCGGCTTATGCCTGTAATCCCAGCACTTTGGGAGTCTGAGGCGGGAGGATCACCTGAGATCAGGAGTTCGAGATCAGCCTGGTCAACATGGTGAAACCCTGTCTCTACTAAAAATACAAAAATTGGGCAGCTGTGGTGGCACACACCTGTAATCCCAGCTACTCCAGGGACTGAAGTGGGAAAATCACTTGAACCCAGGAGTTGGAGGTTGCAGTGAGCCGAGATCCTGCTATTGCACTCCAGCCAGGGCAACAGAGCCAGACTCTGTCTCAATAAGAAAAAAAATAAAAAATAAAAAAGCGTGAAGAGTGAAAACCCCAACTAGGAGGCTCTTGCTATGTGCACGTCGCATCTGCCCAGCTCCAGAGCGCCCCCTGCCGGCCGTCTTTGGCCACTGCAGCCTGGCGGGCAGCCTGGACCGAGCTGGCTGGAGCTCTGGCCTCTGTCCCCGCTGGGGCAGCAGAGGATGCCTTCAGTGGCTTCTCCTGGTCGGGCACCGGGTAGCCTCAGAGCCTGCATGAGACTGAATGAGGCATTTTCAGTCCTCAGAGGGTGGGAGGGGAGCCGGGAGGGGCACAGACCCCAGGCTGGGGTGTTGGGGGAAGCTCTCCGGAGAAGTGAGCTTCTGCAGGGTGAATAGGAGTTAGCTCAGCTGTCAGAGGGTAAGAGGTGGAGAGGGGTGAAAAGGCACTTCAGACATTTTTGAGCACGAGTGGGTGTCCCGAAGAGCTGTGTAGGAGCCCTGTTAGGTGGGGATAGGAGTCGTGAGGGTAGAGGAGGAGGAGACAGGGCTGGGTTGTAGAGAGTTGCCTAACTGGACTAGCGAGCATTTTCACCATTGTCTCAGAGTAGCAGGGAGCCATTGAAGGTGCTTGAGCAGGGGGAAGTGTTTCGTATGCTAATGTTGACCCCAGGTGCAGATGAGCGTGGAGAAAGAGGCTGACAGGGGCCAGAGAAGGTTCTGGTTGTGGTCCAGATGATGGAGGGCGAGGCTGCCCCAGGCAGCAGCTGCCCGGTTGAGGGGTGGGAACCCTGTGGATTCCAGGAATGTGAAGAAGGTGGTGATGATGGACAAGGGGAGGAGGGGCGGCCCGGGAAGGGGGATCTTCTAGAGCTGTGCCCCTGGACTGGGGCTGCTTCAGGAGGGCAGACGAGGGGTGGGAACTGACACCCACTGCCAGGCTTCAGGCCTTCCCCTGTCCGAGACTCACCAGGTGGGGCCACTCCCACGTGCACAAGAAGCTGCCACCTTGGGGGTGGGGAGGGCTGAAGTCATGTTATCAAGAATTCTCAGTCCTGCCTACGCCTGCCTGGCATGAGCCATCCAGGGCACCCTGGTCACCCTGCTGTTTGTTCTCTGAGGAGCTGGGATTCTGAGCACTTAAGATTCTGACATCAAGAGGCAGCCATGAGGGCACTCAAGATTATTCCAACGGAAACCGTCTTAGACCTAAATGGCTCATTGAGTGTCTTCGTGGAAACCACGAGGGCAGTCAAGACTATTCAAACGGAAACCGTCTTAGACCTAAATGGCTCATTGAGTGTCTGCGTGGAAACCACGAGGGCAGTCAAGATTACTCAAATGGAAACCGTCTTAGATCTAATTGGCTCATTGAGTGTCTGCGTGGAAACCATGAGGGCAGTCAAGATTACTCAAACGGAAACCGTCTTAGATCTAATTGGCTCATTGAGTGTCTGCGTGGAAACCACGAGGGCAGTCAAGACTATTCAAATGGAAACCGTCTTAGATCTAATTGGCTCATTGAATGTCTGCGTGGAAACCACGAGGGCACTCGAGGTTATTCAAACGGAAACCATCTTAGACCTAATTGGCTCATTGAATGTCTGCGTGGAAACCACGAGGACACTCGAGATTATTCAAATAGAAACCGTCTTAGATCTAATTGGCTCATTGAATGTCTGTGTGAAACAGCATTTTCTTTCTCAAGCCAGTGAGTCCTGGAGTTAGTGTGGCAGCTTTTTCACTGGAGACTTGTTTCTTAGGAAGCAGGTGCGACTATAACGTGGGTGAGGTTTGCCTGCAGCTCAGCAACCCCAGTCTCTGTACAGAGTGGGAGCTGCCCTGAGCCCTGCAGGCTGTGGCCTTCTGCTTGCATCCTGCTGACTCTGTCCTGCTTCTCTGTGTGCTCTTTCCTGCGGTGTGACAAACCCTCCCACACCTAGCGGCTGGCGGCTGTTCCCTGGCTGGCAATTCTGTGGGCCAGGGATTTGGACGGGGCTCGGTGGGGACAGCTCATCTCTGACCCATGAGGTGCTGCCTGGGGTCCCTCAGGCAGTGGCATTTGGCTATGGTGGGGCCCAAAGGCCCAGGAAAATGCCGTGTCGGCTGTTGGTTGGGTTACCTCAGTTTCCCTCCAGGAACCTCACCCTCTGATAGGACAGCCTGGGCTTCTCAATGGGTTCCAAGAGGGCAGAAGCAGAAGCTGCCAGGCCTCTGATGGTCTCGGGGCAGGGCTGGGAGAGCATCCCTCGTGCCACTTTATGCCAGAGCCATTACTGGCTGGCCCTGATTCCAGGGAGGGAGTGGACCAGCCTCTTGAGAAGGGGCAGCCTCCGAGGGCAGGGGTAGGGGAAGCGAGTGGCTGGCTTTGCTGCGGCCACACCTGTGTGATACAGCAAAATGGGGCAGGCCCTGTTCTTCCCCCCCTTTCCCCAAACACACAGGCAAACAGGGAACATGCACGCGCTGTGCTGGGGAAGGGCAGGGCGGGGTCAGCAGCCTCTCACCTACTTCCTTCCACCCAAGGCTGAGCACTGGGGGTCTCCTGGTTATGGGTGCTTGGCTGGACACTGACACCACAGGCAGCTCAGGCTCCCTGCCAGCAAGGTGCTCAGCCTGGTGGCCGGGACAGCAGCAGACGGGGTTCTGCCCCAGAGGAGGCATCCGTGAGAGCATCACAGAGGGGCAGTCGGGGTCAGGAGACTGAAGGGGGCCAGGGGCCAAGAAAAGCATCATGAAGGGTGTGGTCATGTGACCTGAGTTTGGAAAGGTCGGGGGTGTTCTAGGTGGCCAGTGGTATGGAAGGTGGGGCCGGCAGCCTCCCGAGTGGAGATGTAGGGGTGTGAAAGGTGGGGCCGGCAGCCTCCCGAGTGGAGATGTAGGGGTGTGAAGGGTGGGGCCGGCAGCCTCCCGAGTGGAGATGTAGGGGTGTGAAGGGTGGGGCCGGCAGCCTCCCGAGTGGAGATGTAGGGGTGTGAAAGGTGGGGACGGCAGCCTCCCAAGTGGAGATGTAGGCACACCTGGTGTGCAGAGGGAGCTTTGAGCATTCCCGAGACTGTAGGGGGCTGGGTAGGAGCAGGGAGCCTGTGGGCAGGGGTGGAGCATGAACCCAGGGAGGCCCAGCGAGAGCCCAGCCGTGCGGTGTCCTGGGAGGCCATGGCCCGACGACTCGGCAGACCAGCATTGGAGATGGGCGTCTTCCTCCAGGGCCACTGATGTCAGGGCCACTGATGCTGGCGTGGATGGGGGTGGCTGGCGAGGGTGCCATGCGGGCACGTGGGGGCCCAAGGCTGGTGGTGGGCTGTGCTCCAGGCCTTGCCCAGCCAACTGCGTCTTCGGGGTGAGTGATGCTCCAAGACGCCCCGTGGAATGTGGGGCCGGCTCCACTCCTTCCGTAATGGGGTTTTTTATAGTCCGGGGACTCACTGTCCCTCGGCCACTGCCAGCTGTCTGTAAGCTCAGGATTAGAGACCCGGGCCTTTCGTGAGAGCTGGGGCCGGGCCGGCTGAGCCCTTCATGGGGAGGGCCAGACCACGGGGACGGGGAGCGACTGCCTGGCACTGTGAGCGAGCCGGCCAGCAGACAGCATGACGGCCTTCTCCTCGCCTGCCTCCAGGGCCTGGTGCGGGCTCTCTTCTGCCCACTCTACCCAGCTTGGGGGCCCCACCCCATCATCGCCCTCCTGAGCCTCTCAGGGTGCCCTCCTGGATGACATCGCAGTGGGCATTGGCCTCCCCTCCATGCCCCACCTCCGCTTCGGGTCAGGAGCACCCCTCACCCACAGCAGGACTGGAAGCCCCATGGGGCCAGGAGGTGCCCAGGGGCCAGGGAACTTGGACTTGAGTCCACCTCGTGGCTGTGTGACGGTGGACAGGTGGCATGCCCTCTCTGGGACTCAGTGTCCTCGTTGCTAACGCAGGAATGGCGCTCTCCCATGACCCGGTTTGGGGACACTACGTGGAAGGAAGCACCACAGCACCAGGTACTGCTCGTCCTCGTGTGCCCGGGGTGGCCGCCAAGGGGCCGGCAGCATTGCCACGTGTCGGGGCTGGCCCGAGTTCCGTGTCCCTGGAATCTACAGCTTGCGTTCCGTGAAGGCGGAGCGTGACTGGGTGGCAGGCTGCGGGGGTTCTAATGCCGAGATTTCCCTTCCCCACCCCTCCTGCCCGCCCCGGCGCCTTCCCTCCTGCGTGCCTTTCTTTGGGCAATGGGCAGAGGCCCCGGAGCGGGCGGGATTCCTGTGAGGTGACGCCAGCCGGAGTGTCCAGCCGGGTGCAGCCAGCCCAGTCATCCATTCACACAGCCGCCAGCGCTTCATTCACCCCTGGCGGGGAGGGCAGTGCCCCGTGACTCGCAGCTGGGGCTTCTCCATGGGCGGGGGCTGCGTCGCTCTGCCAGTGACACCGAGGTGGCCCCCGGGGGCCCTCCTGCTGCTGTGGGGGTGCAGGGGTGGGTGCTGGCCCCAGCATGCTGCACACGACCTCAGGGTGGCACCCACACACTGGGAGCTCCAGCTTCCCCATGGAAGATGACTGAGGAGGTGGGGAGGACACGGTGCTGGCCAGCGGTGACGGCCTGTGGGCAGGTGCTGTGCCATGCCTTTCGCAAACATCTGATCGCAGCCCTCATAACAGCCCCAGGGAAGGAAGTGCGGTCACACCGCAGCCGTCGTAGGATGTCACCCCAGCTCCAGATGGCACAGCTCCCTTCTCCTGTGGCCGTGGAGCCCTGAGGGGACCCTACTTGATGTCTCTGGGGTCTCCTGGCTGCTTCATTTGCCCTCAAGACGGCTGAGGGGGCGGGGTCACTGAGCCCTTGGGGCAGAGGAGGGACTGATCAAGTACCTGCGGGGTGGCAGAGCAGCCACATCCCCATCCCCAAAGCAGGCCCGGAAGGCAGGTGTGTGGGAGGGGCACTCCCTCTCTCCTCCCCGCGCCCTGTCCACTTCAGGGACCTAGGATGGGCGGAGCAGCACTCACCCTGGCGCCCAGCAGCCCACGCTGTTCCAAGATGCTGCCAAGTTAGAAGGGCGCGGTGGGGTCCGTGGGGAGTGCAGAGGCTCTGGGCACCCGGCTTCGCGGGCCGGGCGGGGTGTCGGTTCTGGGCACCCGGCTTTGTGGGGCCAGGCAGGGTGTCAGCTCTGGGCACCCGGCTTTGTGGGGCCGGGCAGGGTGTCGGCTCTGGGCACCCGGATTCGTGGGGCCGGGCAGGGTGTGGGCTCTGGGCACCTGGCTTTGTGGGGCCGGGCAGGGTGTGGGCTCTGGGCACCCGGCTTCACAGGGCCAGGTGGGGTGTTGTCAGTTCTTGACGGAGTTTGCTCTGGTTTCCTGCGTTCCTCCTCTTCAGGGTCCCCAGCCCGCAGTCGGGCCAGGCTGACCTGTCTCTGTCCTCCCTCTACAGGGGCTGGTGTCTTCTTCCTGTCCTCAGCTGAGGGGGAGCAGATCAGCTTCCTGTTCGACTGCATCGTCCGAGGCATCTCCCCCACCAAGGGCCCCTTTGGGCTGCGGCCGGTTCTCCCAGGTGTGTGAGCCTGGCGACTGGGGAGGGTACGCTTGGCGGGCTGTGCGATGTCCTGGGGCAGTGGGCCATGGTGAGTCGTCTGCCGGGTTAGGTGGCCGCCCTTCCCACCCCCAGCTAAGGAACCAGAGCCTTTCCAGGCCAAGACTGCAGCCTGGGCTTCGGCAAGCCCTGCTGAGGGCTTCAGAGCAGTCGGGGCTGGACTCGCACCTGCAGGTGCTCTCTCTCGGGGGCCTGAGCTGTTGGGATGCTGGGGCCTAGAGCTTTCTGGCTGGGACCGTCAGCCACAGCTACCCCTGTGCAGTAAGAGACGCTCTGACGCACCGCCACCATCTTCCACGCCCGGGAGCAGGGAGCGCCTTGCCCGAGCTTGGCAGCCCAGCAGCAGCTGATCTGACTCTGCAGCTGGGGTCGGGACTGGCTCTGCCTGAGCCCGGTGTTTAGGCCCAAGGCCACCTTGGGAGGTCACCTGGCTGTGGGGTCTCAGGGCACATTGGGCTGAGGGGGTCTCGTCTTGTCTCACCTGCACTTCTTGGCTGTGGCTGTGGCACTCTGCAGGAGTCCTTGGCCAGGGATGTTGCTGGACCCCACAGGGGCCCTGGTGCCTGGGCACAGTGGGGCTCCCCAGGTCGGGGCAGGTGCTGGGCCGGGTGCCTCCATGGGTTCTCTCGAATGCTCCTCTAGCTCCACGTGGGCAGCGCTTGACCCAACATCCAAGTGAGGCCAAGGCCCAGGCCACGTGGTGGGTGAGCAGCAAGCTCATATGTGGTGCCTCCTGGCACTGGCACCCCAGCTGGGGCGTGGCGGGGAAAGGGTGACTGGGAGGACAGAGGTGAGCGGCATATGGGGCGGGCACCCGGGCCTCCCTTCCCCTGGCCGCATCCCCCAATGCCCGCTGCCCACACCAGCACAGTCATGTAGGGGGCGGCCCTGGGAGGAGGGAGGTGGCACCTGTGGCCAGGGCCCTCCCCACTGCCCTGCCATGCTGGATGGCGCGGCCGCACCCCTGCAGGCGTCTTCCTGCCTAATGGCTGCCGGCAGGTATGGGTGGTGTGGTTGGCATGGATGACGTGGTCGGCGGGTTCGACTGTGCAAGGCGAGGGTGTGCAGGGCGGGGACGGGGACAGACAGAGGCAGCAGGAGGCTGAGGAGGGCTCCCTGCTCTCTCCTGCTCCCCTCAGGCGGTTCCCAGGGAACAGAGGCCGTGCCAGGGAAGCAGCACTGGGTAGAGGATGCTGGGGAGGGTCGGCCTGGGACAGCCACTAGACGGGACAGGCCCCACCGCAGGCAGCAAGCGGGCCAGCCCCAGGCAGGGCCATTGTTGACGGCGGAGGGGGTTGGGCTGACCAGAAGTCCCAGACCCCACTCCACAGGACGTCCTTGTCAGAGTCAGCTGGGAGCTCTCAGAAAGCTCTGCTGTTAGGGCCTCGGCCTGCAGCTGTGCCCCCCAGCTGTGCCCCCCAGCTGTGCCCCCCAGCTGTGCCTCTGCTGGTGTGTGGGGGCCTCAGGCCACCTGGAGGTGCTGGTCGAGCCGGGACACTATGCTGGGCAGCACCCCGCTGGAGGAGCCGTGGGCCCAGCCCCTGCAGGCTGGAGTCATGGGAGGGTCTGGGCTGGTGGGGTCGTCTGCCCAGGCTGGTAAAACACTGGAGCCCGGTGATCACAGGGGGCAGCATCCTCATGCTCTGGGCTTTCTGCCATCCTCCTGTGCTGAGTCTGCTGTGACCCACCGGAGGGGCCGAGAGATGCAGAAAGTCCAGCCCCTTGGTCTTCTGCACGTGGACACCAAGGCCCAGAGGCAGCCAGACTGGCCAGGAGCAGGAGGGAAGGGCTCAGAGGCCTGGCGTCTGCTACGCTCCGAGCACGTTACCGTGCTCTGTGCATGTTACCTTCTTGGCCCGGCCTCCACGGGGGTGCACCATTGCTGCACCCTTTTGCAGACGAGGTTGAGAGGCTCAGGGGGCCACCACCACGTCAGGCTGGGCCTGGTGCCTGCGGGCAAGGGTGGGCGGTGGGGGCCACCTCCTCCACTGAGTCTTCTCTCTGCTGCAGACCCAAGTCCCCCGGGACCCTCGACTGTGGAGGAGCGCGTGGCCCAGGAAGCCCTGGAAACCCTGCAGCTGGAGAAGCGGCTGAGCCTCCTCTCGCATGCGGGCCGGCCGGGCAGTGGAGGTGGGGCCGGGGGCTGGCCTGGGCTGTGGGACTTCAGCTAAGGCTCCAGTGGGAGAGCTCAGGAGGCTTCCATGCGTGTGTGGGGGCTGCTGGCTCCCTCTGCTCATTCATGCATTCCTTCTCTCTCCTGCTCATTCTTTCCTTCCTTCCCCCCAACCCACTCATTCATCCATCCTTCCCCCACCATTCATCCTTCCTTCCCCCACCATTCATCCATCCTTCCCCCACCATTCATCCTTCCTTCCCCCACCATTCATCCTTCCTTCCCCCACCATTCATCCTTCCTTCCCCCCAACCCACTCATTCATCCATCCTTCCCCCACCATTCATCCATCCTTCCCCTACCATTCATCCTTCCTTCCCCCACCATTCATCCTTCCTTCCCCCACCATTCATCCTTCCTTCCCCCACCATTCATCCTTCCTTCCCCCACCATTCATCCTTCCTTCCCCCACCATTCATCCTTCCTTCCCCCACCATTCATCCTTCCTTCCCCCACCATTCATCCTTCCTTCCCCCACCATTCATCCTTCCTTCCCCCCATTCATCCTTCCTTCCCCCCCTTCATTCCTTCCTTCCCCCACCATTCATCCTTCCTTCCCCCACCATTCATCCTTCCTTCCCCCCATTCATTCCTTCCTTCCCCCACCATTCATCCTTCCTTCCCCCACCATTCATCCTTCCTTCCCCCCATTCATCCTTCCTTCCCCCACCATTCATCCTTCCTTCCCCCCATTCATCCTTCCTTCCCCCCATTCATCCTTCCTTCCCCCACCATTCATCCTTCCTTCCCCCCCTTCATTCCTTCCTTCCCCCACCATTCATCCTTCCTTCCCCCCATTCATCCTTCCTTCCCCCCCTTCATTCCTTCCTTCCCCCACCATTCATCCTTCCTTCCCCCACCATTCATCCTTCCTTCCCCCCATTCATTCCTTCCTTCCCCCACCATTCATCCTTCCTTCCCCCACCATTCATCCTTCCTTCCCCCCATTCATCCTTCCTTCCCCCACCATTCATCCTTCCTTCCCCCATTCATCCTTCCTTCCCCCCATTCATCCTTCCTTCCCCCACCATTCATCCTTCCTTCCCCCCCTTCATTCCTTCCTTCCCCCACCATTCATCCTTCCTTCCCCCCATTCATCCTTCCTTCCCCCACCATTCATCCTTCCTTCCCCCCCTTCATTCCTTCCTTCCCCCACCATTCATCCTTCCTTCCCCCCATTCATCCTTCCTTCCCCCCATTCATCCTTCCTTCCCCCACCATTCATCCTTCCTTCCCCCCCTTCATTCCTTCCTTCCCCCACCATTCATCCTTCCTTCCCCCACCATTCATCCTTCCTTCCCCCACCATTCATCCTTCCTTCCCCCACCATTCATCCTTCCTTCCCCCCATTCATCCTTCCTTCCCCCACCATTCATCCGTCCTTCCCCCACCATTCATCCTTCCTTCCCCCCCTTCATTCCTTCCTTCCCCCCCTTCATTCCTTCCTTCCCCCCCTTCATTCCTTCCTTCCCCCATTCATTCCTTCCTTCCCCCATTCATTCCTTCCTTCCCCCAACCCCCTCATTCATCCTTCCTTCCCCCTCATTCATCCTTCCTTCCCCCTCATTCATCCTTCTTTCCCCCCATTCATCCTTCCTTCCCCCCCTTCATTCCTTCCTTCCCCCCCTGCTCATTCCTTCCTTCCTTCTCCCCCCACTCATTCATTCCTTCTCCCCCCGCTCATTCATTCCTTCCTTCCCCCTCCCCCTCATTCATTCCTTCATTTTCCCTCCTGCTCATTCATTCTTTCATTTCCCTCTTGCTCATTCATTCATTCCTTCTCCCCCTGCTCTTCATTCCTTCATTTCCCTCCTGCTCATTCCTTCCTTCATTTCCCTCCTGCTCATTCATTCCTTCCTGCTCCCCCTGCTTCATTGCTTCCTTCTCCCCCTGCTCATTCCTTCCTTCATTTCCCTCCTGCTCATTCATTCCTTCCTTCTCTGCCTACTCATTCATTTCTTCATGTCCCTCTTGCTCATTCATTCATTCCTTCTCCCCTCTGCTCATTCATTCATTCCTTCTCCCCTCTGCTCATTCATTCATTCCTTCTCCCCCCTGCTCATTCATTCCTTCATTTCCCTCTTGCTCATTCGTTCATTCTTTCTCCTTCCTGCTCATTCCTTCTTTCCGTCTCCCACCCATTCATTCCTTCCCTCCTCCTTCCCCTGCTCAGTTCATTCCTTCCTTCACTTACAGTTCCACATTTACTACACTCTGGTCTGAGATGCTGATGGGAAGGGTGGTTCTGGCCTGAGAGCCTTTGACTCCTTTCCTGCCCAGCAGCTTGTGGCCGGGGGAGACCAAGGCCCTGCGTGTTGGTTTTACCTTCTGTGCCCAGACAAAAGGCTCTCAGGCAGGCGAGCTAGCTGCTCAGGAGCAGAGGTGCCTCCTCAGCTGCCAGTGGCTCTGGCTCTGTTGCCATCGTGGGGAGAGGAGGCGGTGGAAGGGGCTGGCAGGGCAGGAAAGGCCGCTGTGCTCCCAGAAGGGTGGCTGCATGGGCGACTTGTGTTCCCAGGGCCAAGTGCAGGGGCCATGCTGGTCCAGCCAGTGCTCTCGGATCACTGCCTGTTCCCCAGAGGGCACCGAGCAGACAGTGGCCATCTCCCCTCCTGCCCTGCCCCAGGAGGAGGGGACTCAGGTTTGCAGTGAGCTTTTGCCTTCCTGGGGGCGACTCACAACTGCTTTCCCCTTGGGAGCCCTGGAAGGCAGAGCAGGCAGCTTAGAGATGCAGCAGAGATGAAAGCGGCTTTCCCACGAGTGCGTGAGGCCCGGCCTGGCAGGCGGGAGGCAGCCTGGGTGCGCTTCTCATCCCCCGTGGGGAGGGAGACAGGGAGTGAGGCAAGGATGCCAGCGTGGTGAGGGCAGGCGGTGAATCAAGGTGTGTGGGCACAGCTGGGACCTCATGTCCAGGCTGGCAGGGCCTGGGAAGTTCTCAGGAAGGGATGTCCAGGCCAGCCGTGGGGCTGGGACGGTGCAGAGGGCGAGCCGCCCCAGGAGGCCCTGGAAGTTAGTGGGGATGGCTGAGTATGGAGCCCAGGTCTCTTAGGCAGGGAGGGTGGGGAGCTCTGGGGGAGAGGAGGAGGCTGGGACTAAGGTAGTGACAGGGATGCTGAGAGGGAGGGGCCCAGGTCCTAGTAGAGCAGATGGCAGAAGGACAGGCAAAAACAGGAGTGGACGAGGGGCAGAGGGGCTGTCGTTGGTGAAGCCAGGTTTCTGCTATCGCCCCCAGGGGTTGGGGGGCAGGGAGGGGTGGGGCGAGACCAGAGAGTGCTGGCCCGTGGGGGTCCACCAGGCGTCAGCCCCACCCTGAGTCCTCCCCAGCCCCCTGCACCCCCCTCAGCTGCCTTGGCTTCCTGCTCTGTCTCAGGGGATGACCGCAGCCTGTCCAGCTCATCCTCAGAGGCCAGCCACTTGGACGTCAGTGCCAGCAGCCGGCTCACCGCATGGCCAGAGCAGTCCTTGTCGTCGGCCAGCACGTCGCAGGAGGGGCCTAGACCAGTAGTTGCCCAGGCCCCCGGGGAAGCCATGCTGGGTGCCTCAAGGCCACCTCCCAAGCCGCTGCGGCCACGGCAGCTGCAGGAGGTCGGCCGCCAGAGCTCCTCGGACAGCGGCATCGCCACTGGCAGCCACTCCTCCTACTCTGGCAGCCTCTCCTCCTATGCGGGCAGCAGCCTGGACGTGTGGCGGGCCACGGACGAACTGGGCTCACTGCTCAGCCTGCCAGCAACCGGGGCGCCCGAGCCCAGCCTGTGTACCTGCCTGCCTGGGGCCGTCGAGTACCAGGTGCCCACCTCCCTGAGGCCCCACTATGACACACCGCGCAGCCTTCGCCTGGTTCCCAGGGACCACAGCCCCGCCTCGCAGGGCAGCCCCGGCGACGGTGCAGCCGGGGACTCAGGCGGCCAGACGTCCGCTGGGTATCCCTCTGGCTGGCTGGGCACGAGACGGCGGGGCCTGGTGATGGAGGCCCCCCAGGGCAGCGAGGCCACACTGCCCAGCCCGGCCGCCGGCGAGCCCTGGGAAGCAGGCAGCCCCCACGTGGGGCCATCCCCGGCTTTCTTTTCGGCATGTCCAGTCTGTGGAGGACTCAAGGTAAACCCCCCTCCTTGAGGGCCACAGATCTGGCCTCGTGGCTGCAAAGGGGCTGAATTTGCCCCCAGATGGGAGAGGAGGTGGCGCTGGCCTCCTTGCTCTGTATTCTGCGGGAGGGATGGGGGGGTCTCCCGGAGAGGGGAGTTGGAGGGGGCGCCCTGCGGCTGCCAGTGGAGGAAGGGGCTGACAGGGAGGTGAGTTTTGGGAGGCAGGGGCTCTGGGTCCGGCAGGTCGGGGTCACCAGAGCCCCAAGGCCCAGCTGCTTCACTCTGTGTCCCCCAACCCTGAGGATCAGGTGGGTGCTGCATCTCTGCTGGCTGGTGCCTTGCACTGGGGCACCAAGGGCTGGAGGCCCCGCTGCTGGCCTTGTCCTCCTCGGGCCTCACACCCGCTTTGTGGGTGGCCGGTTCTCCCCGTCACCTCTCTGGTGTGGTCACACCACCTGCTAAGCACCAAGCCACCACAGAGGCTCCGGACACCCGGGCTCCACCAGCCCAGCCCCCGGGCTCCGTGCGCGCTGGCCCTCGTCCCCTTCTATGGGAGAAACGGAAGCTCAGGAGGCTGCGTGGCTCGCCGGGTCTCTGGGGTCTGGGCCCCACTGCTCCCCGATGAAGCCCTTGTGGGCAGGCTCCGGCAGCAGGCGGTGTCCTCGGAGCAGCCTCACCTGCTGACCCCGCGGGGAGGGGCTGCGTGCCCCAGGTCCCTAGTGGCGGGGAGGGGCTGCGTGCCCCAGGTCCCTAGTGGGAGTCCCACTGGCTCCCGTCTGTACCTCCTCGCGGGGCCAAACGCTGCCTTGGCATCTGGAGGCTCCGGGCCCTGCGTGTGTTTCCCCAGGCCCAGGGCTCAGCCCCGCTTGGTGCTCAGCAGCTCTGTGTCGGAGGCGGGGCTGCGTCTGGCCCATTGTCCATGCCCTGGGTGGCTTCCTCTCGTACATCCTGGAGCCGGCCCTGACCACGGTCCAGCAGCTCCCTGTGAACACTTCGCTTTGTCCCTTCGCTGTCGGCCGTTTCTAAACCTGGACACTGTTTGTAATACATTCTTAGACTGGAAATAAAATATTCTTTTCTTACCACTTTGTCCTCATCCGTTGCCCAGCCACCTCACCTGCCCTCCACTCGGGGCCTCTGCCTGGATCCGAAGTGCCCGGGCCAACCTCCTTGGCCTTTGTTTCAGAGAGTGCGAGAGGCCTCATCCGTCTTGTCAGCCTTGGGCCTAAACGCTGTGGTGTGTGGAGAGGCGGCTCCAGGCAGCCCTCGGGCTGGGATGTGCACGTGTGGTGGGTGTGTGGGGTATGTGTGGTGTGTGTGTGCACGTGTGGTGTGTGGGGTATGTGTGGTGTGTGCGTGCACGTGTGGTGGGTGTGTGGGGTATGCGTGGTGTGTGGGGTATGTGTGGTGTGTGTGTGCACGTGTGGTGTGTGGGGTATGTGTGGTGTGTGTGTGCACGTGTGGTGTGTGGGGTATGTGTGGTGTGTGTGTGCACGTGTGGTGTGTGGGGTATGTGTGGTGTGTGCGTGCACGTGTGGCACATTCCTGGGTGTGTCCTGGAGACCACAGTGGGGTCTGCAGTACTCCCTCAGGCTCAGGCATGGGGCTCCTCAGGTCCGGGTGAGGGCGGACCCTCCAACCCCAGGCCAGGAGGGGCTGGCTCTGAGCCCGGGGCCCCTGCCCTGCCTGTCTCCCCGATATGGGGCCGAGTTCCAGGCTTGTCTCGGTCCCCTGCACATCCTGTGGGGGCGCCTGCCTGCCCCTGGCCTGCCACCTGTTGGGGACCGACTCTGACAGGCGAGTTCTGGGGGGCTTTCTGCAGCGGTGCCTGGTCTCTGAGCCTCAGTTTCCTCTTGCAAGCGGGATGACAGACCTCGCCTCGCTGGGCTGCACTGAGGGTCTGATGAGGTCACTCTTCAGGCACTTAGTAGCTGCCCGTCACCATCGCCCTCGCTGCTGTCACCTCCGGAGGTGGCCGCGCCAGTCTTGTTGCAGGACGAGTGAGGCTGTGGCTCCTCTGCTGGGGACCTGGACCCTCCTGCCAGAGTCCTCGTCATCCACGCTCAGCCCTGTGTGTTCCCACCGGTCGTCTGCCCAAGGCTGGGGGGCAGGGTCCCTCTGGCGAGAGCAGACTGAGGTACCCCAGGGTGGCCTGGGGGTGGTGTGGGGTCCTGGAGCCTCTTGCTGGCGGGGCTGGGTCCCCGGACAGCCTTTCCCTGTGGGGATGTGGCCAGGCCATCTGCCTCTCCCCACTATGCTTGTGAGTGGCCTCGCTCTGGGTGTCTGAAGGTTCCGGCCACCACCTGCTATGGCAGCCCAGGGTCTCCAGCCTCGGTACCCAGTTCCCAGGTGGGTGGCCAACAGGCTGGAGGCTTCTCAGGCCGGGGGCAACCAGATGGGTCAGACACTGGTTCTGTTTTCTTGCTGCCCCCGGAGCACCTGGGCCTGGCCAGGCAGGGGACAGGGTGGACATGGACCTTTGCTGGTTTGGGCTCTGTACCATCTATACCTGCCGGCCTGGCCCCCCGGGAGCAGCTGGGGACGGGCCCCCTTGGGGCCTGTGTATGTGATGAGCTCAGCGGGTGTCGGCCTTTTGTCAAAGGTTCTCAAAGTCTAGACCAGCCCAGTTTGCTCAGGGGGCCTCATCTGAGGGTCCCAGCCCTGTGACTGTCTGCCCTTGAGTCTGGCCTGGACCAGAGCTAGGTTCTGAGCCTCAGTTTCCAGCCTCCCAGCGCCCACCCACATGAGGCCCCTCAGAACAGGAGGGTGCTGCACCCTCTTTCTGGCCACCGGCCGCCAGAGCCCATGTCGGGCATTCTCTTGGGCTGGCCTCCCTTCCGCTTGTCCGGGCTGGAGGAAGGCAGGAAGCCTCTGTGCTCAGCCGTGGGCCGCCGTCCCTCCCGAAAGCGGCCTTCAGACCCCACCCCAGGCTCCTTCGGGGACTCAGGGCACCTCCTGTTAGGCACAGCCCACTTCAGAGGCCCAGGAGGAGGTCACCTGCAGTGTCGGGGAACTTTGCTTATCTCATCTGGGGCCTCCCAGTGGGGCATTTCCAGGGGCACCCCCCTGCGGATCCCCCCACCACCAGCTTCTGAGAGCAGGGCCCACACCCTGAGGGATGAGAAAGGAAATCACGGCCGCCCTTGGAGCAGCCTCTCAGCTCTGAGGTCGGAGCCCAGACACTACCTCGTATGGGCGTGGTCCTCCTCCAATAAACCTCTAGTAGCAAAATAGTGGGGCTGGACTGGGCCTCGGAGCTCAGAACCGCCCCCTCCCCAGATGCCAAAGCCTCCACCTCCCCCATGGGTGGTTATGGGGGCTACCGCCAGGCTGTGTGGTCAAGGTGGTGGGCGACCCAGAGATCTGGGGGCTGTGGGGCAAAGGGCCCTGGAGAGAAGGCATCAAGGATGGCGGGCTGGACTCCCTGCAGGTGGCCCAGGTCCCCCAGCCTGTGTCAATCTTGGGGGTAGTGTCCTTGTTCTCAGGGGCCCCGGGCATAGGATGAGGGGAAACCTAAAGGGTGCACTGACCGGGTTCTCTTTGGTTTAGGGAGTGGCCGCCTCAGCCCCGGGACCTGCGACAGCACATTCAGGTAGGCACCTGGAGCTGGTCCCCCAGAGCTCGGGGATAGGGAGGTGGGAGTCTGGGTGGGTGCAGATGGCAGAGTCTGGCTAGATGGGGATGGCAGGGGCCCACAGCCAGCGGGAATGTGGGCAATGGGGTGAAAGTGGGTGTTGGGTAACAGTGGATGTTGGGTGACAAGTGGCAGTCGTTGCTGGCTGGCAGTGGGTGTTGGGTGGCAGTGGGCAGTGGGGGTGAGTCCCAGCCCAGGTGTGGACAGCAGGGCAGTGGGTAGAGGGCAGGCTGCTGGCTCCGTGTGGCCTGGACGAGTGTGGCCTGTCTCGGAAGCAGCTGCTGAGAGCGGCCAGTGGGCAGCTGGATGACGGACTGAAGGTTTGGAGACACAGACTGGGGTCCGTGCGTCCCCAGGCCCTGAGTGTGGACCTGTTCCTGGGAGGGGGATGGCAGGAAGGCAGTCAGGGTTGGGGTCCAGGAGCCCCAGCTCCGGAGGAAGGGCTGTGTCCTCGGAGAGCGGAGGGGACCTGTGGAGGCTGGGCTGGTGGTAAGCGACTTAGTGAGGGGCAGGGCATTGGTGCCCTGGCAGGTGCAGTTTTGGGGCCAGGTGGGGAGGGAGGGCCAAGCAGGGAGGCAGTGGGAAGGTGCCAGTTCCCAGGGTCTCCCTAGAGAAGCCTGGCAGTCACTGGGGACAGAGCCCTGCTGAAGGTTGGGCAGGGCTGAGAGAGGCTGGAGGTGAGGCGGTTGGCCTGGGGTGGACGGGTGGCATCAGGGCCAGTTCTGTGCCTCAGTTTCCCTGTGGAGTAGGAACCACTGCGGGCTGAACCTTGGATTCCTCAATCTCTTCTTCCCAGGCAGCTGGCACCTACAGCGGGGGCAGGGTCCAGGCAGACCTGGAGGGGACACCCAAGGTTGGGGGCAGGGTCCAAGCAAGACTGGAGGGGACACCCAGGGTTGGGGGCGGGGCCCAGGCAGGCCTGGAGGGGACACCCGGGGATAGGGGCAGGGCCACAGGCAGGCAGGGGCAGCTCGGGAAAGCCCCCGTCAGCCGGCCTTGGCCCTGGGCTGGACACTGATCCCTGCAGTCCAGAGTGCTGAGGCCAGCCCTGCCCCAAGGGTCCTCCTGGGCAGCCTGCTGTTGCCTCCCCAAGGCCGCCCATACCCTTCAGATGTCTTTTACCCAGACACGGGTGCCCTGGGACAGAGTGTGGGGGTCAAGCGGGCAGGCCCGGTATCTGCTGGAGGATGTGAACCTTTTCCACAGAGGCCGAGGGCTCGGGAGGGGCGTCCAGGGTCTGTCATGGGACAGAGGTGAGCCAGGCCCGTGTGGTGGTGTCGGGCCGCCAGCCCAGGGCGGGGTCTGGGAGGAGGGCGCAGAAGTGTCAGTCGATTCCCGGTTGCTGCTTCACCAAAAGAGTGTCTGAGGTACTGGAAGCCATGCTCACAGAAGCCGAAGCAAAATCCAAGTCCCAAAGAGGGGACGGGAGAAGGAGCTCTGAGGGCCCTGGAGCTGGTGGCCGTGGGGGAGATGCAGATATGGACACGCCCGGCCCAGCGCTGCTTACAGTGCCCGCGCGACTCCAGGTGGTGTTGGGAACCTTCGTCCCCTTTCCCTGCAGTCAGGCCTCACGCTCCTTCCTGCTTCCACCCTTGCCCCTCACTGTCCACCCTTGGGGGACAGCCTTGGAAGAACGGATGCAATCTTAAAACTAGGTACCAGCCTGCAGGGGGGGTGTCCAGCCCCACCATGGGCAAGCCCCGGCCCCGCCCCTTGACTTCGATGCCCCCTTTCCAGACTCCAGGTCCCAGCGCTTCCCTAGCTCTCCCCAGGCCCTTACCACACCTGCCTCTCCCACCGCCCCTTCTTGGCCTCGGCTCCTCAGCCATGTCCCCTCCTCCAGGCAGCTGGCCCTGATGCCCCTGTCCCTGCTGGCCCAGGTGCCTGCCTGGGCTCCAGAACTTGGCCACTGTGCTCTGTGGCTCATCTTGGTGAAGGGGTCCTGGCATTCTGAGAGGAGACCAGCCCTCTAGGACCACACATTTGCAGGAGGGGTGTCTCCCCAGGGCCTCGGGACCTGGCAGGGTTGGGGCAAAACTGTGTTGGCTGCTTTAGTTTATGGAATCAGGTGAGCAAACCCACATCAACCTGGGCTCTGTCTTGCTCTGTCCCGGCTGCTGCCTGCAGAATCAGCGAGTCAGGTCTCTCTGGCCTCAGTCTCCCCACTGGGAGCAAGCAAGTGAAATTCCCCAACCCCAGCCCTGCTGCAGGGAGTGGCGGGGACAAGCATGAGAGGAGCCAGGCAGCGTGGATGTCTGCTGCAGGTGCCGGGCAGCGGGTGGCCACAGGAGAACCTGGGTCTGCTGCGGACGCATCCCTGTGGCAGGGAGGCCCAGCCTTGAGCCAGGCCCCTCCCCTGGACAGGCAGGTGCTTCAGGGAGGCCGACCTGTAGGGCTGTCATCCCCCGGATCCCAGCCCTCAGCAGAATTCTGAGGGCTCAGAGTGTGCTGGGGGTAGGGAGGTCACCCCGGGTGGGGCTTGGCTGTGTCTCTCAGTCACTGGCTCAGGGAATGAGGGAGGGGGACTTGCTCTCACCTC
Organism: Chlorocebus sabaeus; assembly: GCF_047675955.1. NCBI lineage: Eukaryota > Metazoa > Chordata > Mammalia > Primates > Cercopithecidae > Chlorocebus > Chlorocebus sabaeus. The sequence goes on along the minus strand of NC_132930.1, from coordinate 46,227,071 downwards.
CCCTGCTTCACGTGGCTGTGCGTTCCCCCGAGAGGTCCTGATGACAGGAGTGGGAGGAGGCACTGGAGAACGGGATCCTTCCTGTAGGACCTCGGTGCCCACAGTGCGGAGCCCTCAGGCCTGCAGAGGAGGAGCCAGTGTGCATCCAACCCCCTAAGGTGGGAGCCTGCCTCAGGTCCCACCCAGCCAGGCCTGTGGGGTCCTCTCCTATCCTGCTCCTGCTCTGCCCTCCCCAGCACCAATGGGGTTTGCAGATGGCACCATCAGCTATTAGGAAGGGGGTGGGGGCAGGAAGTAGCTCCTATGAGGGGAGAGAGGGGGTGGGGCACCTGAGTGTCCTGGAGGGGAGCAGAGGGAGCGTGGGCCTGTGCGCAGGAGAGGAGGGGTCCCTGGAACCTGCAGCAGGTGGGGCGACCCAGGAGGACAGTGAGGGGCAGGTGCTGGGGGCCAGGACAAAGCAGGGCTGTGCTGGCCCGGGACGGTCAGGCAGAGAAGGCGCTGGGACAGCCAAGGAGGGGTGGTTGGTGGGGAGAGAGTTGTGAAGGTGTGGGGTGAGTGGCGCAGGGACAGAAGAGTGGGTCTTGGGGGGTCCATGGGGGGTTCATGGGGGGTCGGCAATTCCTGCAGGAGAGGCGGCACAGTGGAGGGGGCAGCGCTTCCTTCTGCTCTGTGGGTACTTGGACCAGGAGTGGACAGTGTGGGGGTGGTCTCAGGGTGGGGCAGCGCTGGGCCAAAGATGGATGGTCCAGGAAAATGGAGCCAGAACCTCCGCAGGAGAGGCGGAGCGGGGAGGAGGGGCTGGGAGGGGTGGGCTGCTCTTTACTGCACCATCTTTGGGGTCTGTGCCGCTCGCCGCCCCCACCGGGGCCTCACAGCTGCTTCCCCCACAGGATCCCCAGGACCCGTGGCTGTGGACAGCCCAGGGCCAGAGAGGCCACGCGGCGAGTCACCTGCTTACGTGAACATCCCCGTCAGCCCCTCCTCCAGGAAGCAGCTGCACTACATGGGCCTGGAGCTCCAGGAGGCCAGCGAGGGGGTCCGAGGTGGGTCCCTGCCCTTTGTGGAGGCCCTGACGGTCAGGGACCAGGACCACAGCCTCAGGGCCCTACCCCCCACCAGCCCTGCCCAGCAGCCCTCAGTCAGGGAGCTCTTCCTACAGCCTCCCCCCAGGAGGCAAACGTCCCCAACTCCATCCCTGGCCAGGCCACATCCCCTGAGGGTGTCCCCACTCAGGCACTTCCGAGGGTCTGGCTGGGGGACTGGTGTGGAGGGCAGGGTCATGGGGCTGGGCAGCTTGGGGGCGCAGGCTGTGGCTCACCACAGGCTTCTTTCAGGGGCCAGCGCCTCCCTTTACGCCCAGATCGACATCGCGGCCACCGAGATGGCGCACAGAGTGGGAGCGCAGCACGCACGGGCCCGGGAGGAGCAGCTGTCAGAGCTGGAGCAGAGGAAGGCAGCCCCGCAGTGAGGCTGCAACGCCAGGAGCTGACCGCAAACCCGGCCCCCGGGCCGCCTCATGGCCCCCAGCAGGCTGGCCCCTTCTATTGGTCGTGGCCTGGTCCCCAGGGAGCCCCCAGTCACAGGAGAGGGCTGGCCGGTCTCCGGGCCACAGTGCGAACAGGAAGACGTCTCCAGGGCCCACAGCCAGGCCCTCCCGCCTCACGAGTGCCGGGGGTTGACCCTTCCTTTGGCCTGAATGAGTCGCTCTGGACCCCAGGCCACCTGAGGCCCCGCTTCCAGGCATCAGGCAGCTCTGGTTGCTGTTGCGCGTCTCAGGCAGAGGCTGCTGCCCAGGAGTGTTTGGGAGCATGGTTTGTGGTGCCTGGGATGCAAACCGCCCTCTCACCCTAGGGGCGACTGCACGGATGACAGCTGTGTCCTAGCAAAACGCTCATCGTTTCACCTGGGTGTTGTGGCCCCACAGCGCCAGGACCCAGTGCCCGCTCACACTGTCGGCACCACGCCCACTCCTGAGACTGGCGGCTCAGACACTTCCGGTGTCCCCTCCCCGCCTCCCGGCTGTCCTGCCTGGGCCACCGCAGCCCTGCGCCCGGGGACGGAGCCTGGACTCTCCCAGCCGCCTGACTGCTGCACTTCTTGGGACACATTGCAGTCAGTCATGTCAAGAGCTTAACATTCTGACTGCTCTGTTCCTGACAATGCCTACTTTCTCTCTCCCGGTTTCTGCTCTTGGACATGGATCTGATGTCTTCACCTGGGGGTGCTTGGGGTTGAGGCGAGCAGAGCTGCCTTCCTGGGTGGCTTCCCCCTGCGTCAGTGCGGTGCTGTGGCTTGGGGGTTGGTGAACTGATGGGGCTGTGTGCGTCGGTGGTGGGCGTCCTGCGTGCCCTCAACGCCTGTGGCAGGAGGAAGCACCGGGCGGCCCCGCCTCGCTCCTGGAGATGGGCTTTCTGCTCTGCAAGGCTCCACCCGTATCTGTCCCTTGCTTTTCCTTCCCCCGCCCCTCCCCTAGCAGCCCACCAAGGACCTGGAGAGTCTGTGGTTGGCCTGCCCCGGGGGACGGCGGGCAGCTGCCACTGCTGCTCAGCGGGGCCCTCAGTGGGCAGGCTCAGAGCACTGGCCCTCCTGGCGCCCCCACTTGGCATGTGACTGCTGAGGACGCTTGGTGTCAAGATGGCAGGAGGCAGGGTCAACCCGGAGCCAGCTGGAGCCAGGACAGAGATCCCCTGCTTAGACGCAAAGGCCCTGGGGAGCGTTCTGACAGACAGGGCAGGGCTGGGCACTCAGCCTGGAGGATCCGTGGACAAGACTTTCAGCTGCACGTTGGGGCAAGGCATGGCCTGCACCCTGGTCCAGGGTTGCAGCTGTGTCGGGCCCTTAGGGTGGCAGAGTTGAGATGTCCACCTCCAGGGACGGCCGCATGCACCAGCTCAGGCACAGCCCCAACCCTCCCCGTGACCCTGGCCTGCTGGAGCTCGGGCTTCCTGTTCACAAAGTGGGAGAAACTGTCAGTCCCTCTGCTGCTGATGGGATCGTGGTGCTGTGGGGGAGGGTTTGGAGCCCAGACCCAGTGTGTCTGGGTGTGCCTTGGGCCACACCCTTTTGGCACAATGGAGTGGCCAGGCCATGTCCTGGGGAAATGGCCACATGAAGAGTGTGGATGTGGGGCTGGGGCTGGTCCCACGGCTGTGGGAAGCCAGGAAGCAGGGGTCAGAGTCAGACCCGGCCAGGGTACCACGGGTGGGAGTATGGGGCCCAGGTACACCCAAGCCTCTAGCAGAGTGCCCGGGGAGGCTGTGATGGCCCACGCTGTGCCCGGCACCCGTGGTGCCCTGGCCAGGGTCCCAGTTGTGTGGTGGAGGAGCCGTGGGAAGGGGTGATGCTGGCCAAGGCGGGGTCGCTCTGATCTCAAGGCAGCTGCCCTCAGCCCAGGACAGCCACTCAAGGCCAGAGCTGCGACTGGACAAATGCCTGACCTTCCCCTGCAGTTGTGACCAGCAGCCAAAGCCCGACAGGGTCATCTCTGCAAAGCTGGTGAAGACGTGAGGAGGTGGAGCACATGGGCCATCGTGTCTCAGGCACCCCTGGACTCCAACCTCATGTACTTCCAGCCCCAGAGGAGTTGAACCTAGAGATACCTCGAAACCCAGCTTAGGGAAGAAAAAAAAAATCACTGCCTCTCATAATGATTGAGATATTTTTAAATTTTCAAGCTGTTTATTTTTTTGTATTTTTTTTTTTTGAGATATAGTCTTGCTCTGCCATCCATGTTGGAGAGCAGTGGCACGATTTTGGCTCACTGCAAACTCCGTCTCCCAGCTTCAAGTGAGTCTCGTGTCTTAGCCTCCGGAGTAGCTGGGATTATAGGCAGATGCTGCCACCACTCCTGGTTAATTTTTGTATTTCTAGTAGAGATGGGATTTTGTGATGTTGGCCAGGCTGGTCTTGAACTCCTGGCCTCAAGTGATCCTCCTGCCTCAGCCTCCCAAAGTGCTGGGATTCCAGGCGGGAGCCACCCATGCTTGGCTCAAGCTGTTTTTTTTTTTTTTTTTAAGGTGAAGTCTTGCTCTTGCGCCCCGGGCTGGAGTGCAATGACGTGATCTTGGTGCACTGCAACCTCTGCCTCCTGGGTTCAAGCAATTCTCCTGCCTCAGCCTCCTAAGTAGCTAGGATTACAGGCGCCTGCCACCATGCCTGGCTAAGTTTTGTATTTTTTTAGTAGAGACGGGTTTCACCATGTTGGCCAGGCTGGTCTCGAACTCCTGACCTCATGTGAGACCCATCTTGACCTCCCACAGTGCTGGGACTCCAGGCATGAACCACTGCACCTGGCTGGCTTGAGCTGTTTTTAAGAGGATATGTCCTGGTTTGCTGCTGTGTAGTTTCCCCAAAGTCTCAATTTGATGAGAAAACCAGAATGAAAAAATAAATAAAAATTAAATTTCATCAAATTAGAAACCTTTGCTTTCCAAAAGATAACCACTAACAAGTAAAATAGCAAGCCAGAGAATCAGAAATTATTCACAACACATATCTGAGAAAGGACTCACACCTAGACCTAGAAAGAACTCCAAGACCAGGCTGGGTGTGGGGGCTTACGCCACCTGGAATCCTGGCACTCTGGGAGGTGGAGGCAGGTGAATCACTTAAGACCAGGACTTTGAGATCAGTCTGGGCAACACAGCAAGACCCAGTCTCTACAAAAAAAAAGAAAACAACAAAAAAAAATTTAATTAGCAGAGCATAGTGATGTATGCCTATAGTCCCAGCTACTCAGGAGACTGAGGTGGGAGGCTCGCTTGAGCCGAGGAGTTTGAGGCTGCAGTGAGCTATGATCGTATCGCTGCCCTCCAGCCTGTGCAAGAAAGATCCTGACTCAAAAAAACGACAAGACTTCTAAGACCCAGTTTTTTAAACAGGCAAAAGAATTAAGTAGGCCCTTCCCAAAGAAGATACCCAAATGGCCAAGAGCGCACAAAAAGGTGCTGGGCCTCAGGCATCAGGGAAGTGCAAGTTATTACAAAACAAAAACAAAACAATCAATCAAATGTGTTTAATTGCCTTTTTGTTACTGATTTCCTCCTCAATTGCACTCTGGCCAAAGAATGTGATTTGTATTATTTATCTACATGTCGTATATTTATACATTATCTTCTGCAAGTTATTGACATTTGCTTTGTGTCCTAGGACATGATCAATTTTTAAAAGATTCCATGTGTGCTTAAGAATGTTTTCTCTAACGGGCATAAGTAGACCAAGTTTTTAACTGTACTACCCCATTCTTTCATATTCTTCATCAATGATCTAAGCCTCTACCATAGGAACCTAAGACAAGGAGAGCAAATGGAACACAAAATAGGTAGAAGAAAGGAAATTTATAAGAATAAAAGGAGGAAAAGTCAATGAAAAAGAAAACAATAGAAAAAAATCAATGAATCCAAAAGTAGGTTTCTCTGGGGAAAATATCTGTAAAAACGACCAACTCTTAGCTAGTCTGATCGGGGGAAAAGAAAACACAAATGGCCCAGAGCAGGAATGAAAATGAACATCACCGCACAGTATACAGAGGATACTGTGAACAATGTGTGTAAATTGTTTTGATAACTTAGATGAAATTCTGCGACAAACCTATCTTTAAAAAAAATGACAAAGGAAGAAACAGAAAATCCAAAACTCTCTTTTTTTTTTTTTTTTTTTTGAGACAGAGCCTCACTCTGTTGCAGTGGCATGATCTCAGCTCACTGCAACCTCCACCTCCTGAGTTCAAGTGATTCTCCTGCCTCAGCCTCCAGAGTAGCTGGGATTACAGGCACGTGCCATCAAGCCCAGTTAATTTTTATATTTTTAATGCAGATGAGGTTTCACCATTGTTGGCCAGGTTGGTCTCGAACTCCTGACCTCAGGTGATCCATCCACCTCGGCCTCCCAAAGTGCTGGGATTACAAGCGTGAGCCACCACACCCGGCCTCATGTCTATTTTAAAAAATCAAGTTCTTAATGAAAAACCTAAGCAAAAGGAAAATGGCAGGCATAGATGGCTTCACCTATCAAATCTCTGTGAAACAAATAATGTCAATCCTATACAAACTATGGCAGAACTTGTTTCAGGAGGCCAACTTAATGCAGTACCAAACCATGACAGACACATCACGTGACAAGACAATGAACATCAGAGCCCAGTGTCCTTCATGAGCATTCACATACAGGAGGTCCTCAGCCCGGTATCAGCAAATCTCATCCGGCCATGCAGAGAAAAGGCCAACGTACCACGGCCACATGGACTTACCCGGAAATGCCAGGTCGTCTTGGCATACGAAAGTCAGCGTAACTCACCACAGTAATGCGGTGAGGAAGCGACCTCATGAATATCTCACTAGGTGCAGCAAAGACAGCTGACCACATTCAACACGGATTCAGGAAAAGCCCTCAGCAAACGAGGAAGCTCTTCGCCTGTAAGTGCACCAGTGCAAACGCCACACCGAACTGGGAGAGACTAAGCCCATGTTTACCGAGATGGGGAGTAAGATAAGGACGTGCCAGCCCACCTCGCCAGTGCAGTGAGAAGCCGAGTCCCAGACTGCCAAGGGGAAGCAAAGCCACGCACGCACACGGAAACCCCGCGAGTCCACAGAAACACGCCATGGCCAAGACGGGAGTTCAGGGCACAGGATTAAAGCACCACACGCAAGTGAGAAATGAAATAAAAATACACAGTCCTCGATAGCATATTGAACACCTAGGACTAGATCTAAAGGAAAACGTGTCAGATGCATGCACAGAAGACTCCGGTCCATTGTTGGGAGAAGCTGAAGATGAACTCAGTGCCTGGAGTCACACAGGGCAGTCAACGCGTGGAGACTGGAGACGGTTAAGATGCTAATTGGAGTCACACACGGCAGTCAACATGTGGACACCGGAGACTGTTAAAATGCCGACTGGAGTCACACATGGCAGTCAACGTGTGGAGACTGGAGACTGTTAAGATGCCGATTCTTCCCCACGTGTATTCAAGACATTCAGAAAAGCTTTTCAAAAACGCCTTCAAGGGAATCGCTATTGAAATTCCAGGCTTCCTTTTTTGGTAGAAATGGAAAGGCTGATTGTAAAATGTACACGGAAACACCAGGACATAAACAGCCATGAGAATCTTTAAAAGGAGGAGTTGGAAAATGCACATCACCTTGATTTCAGGGTTTATGACAAACCCAACTGTAGCCAGGACAGTGGGGCGGCCGGGCACCGTGGCTCACACTCACAACCTGTAATCCCAGCAGTTTGGGAGGCTGAGATGGGAGGTTCACTTGAGCCCAGATCAAGATCTGCCTGGGGAACATAGTACAACCCCGTCTCTGCCAAAAAAATAATTAAGCCAATAAAATCAGCCGGGCGTGGTGGTGCTCGCTTGTGGTCCCAGCGACTCAGGAGACCGAGGCGGGAGGATTTCCTGAGCGTGGGAGGTCGAGGGGACAGTGAGCTGAGATCGCGCTACTGCACTCCAGCCTGAATGCCAGAGCAAGACCTTGTCTAAAGTGTGGCAATGGCAATAGCGTAAGGACAAACAGAAACAGATCCAAACCGGTAGGTCAGCTGATTTCTGGCAAAGGCACCAAATTAGGAAAAAAAGGCCTATGCAGCAAATAATGCTGCAAGGTAAGGGGGAAATGGATGCTGACTGCAGCCCACACTGGAAACGCAGATGCTCCTGAGTAGGGACTGGCTACACACACTGCACACACCCACACAACAGGCCGCCACGCAGCAATCAGGAGTTAGTCACTGATCCACACAAAAGCCTGGGTGAATCTCAGATGCTGAGTGAACGTAAGCAGACGCATGCACAGACGCACACTGCCCAACACCACGCACGTGGAACCCATGGCAGGCGGGAGGCAGGGAGCTGCGGCGGTGGGAGTCAGAACGGGCACCCCTGGGGGGACTGGCTCTGCGGAATGGAGGGCGTCACCTACGTCCTTCGTGAGTGCGCACCATGACCAGCCACACCCATGGAACTAACACTGGGCATCTGGGCTTTTTGTGTGTGTAACTGCCTCCCTCCAACACCACGGTCTCCCACATACAAAAGAGCCCATCACACAGTAAGACACGCTACTCCGCAATTAGACATCACGAAACGCCAGCCAGGCTGTCCATAATTAAAAAAACCAAGCACCGAGTCTCAGCAATCCACTAGTGTTCTGCTTCCACCCAGCCGGGAGAAAGAAACAGTCCAACCACTCTGGAATCATCGCTATACTTGGACAGCACACATCGTTAAGATCCACTGGGTATGCCCAAGGCCACTCCTCCCCCGCCCACACACATGAGTGTTCACCACAGCTATTTCCAAGTGGGTGTTCTTACCCAGAAAGGAAGCAACTCAAATATCCCCCACAATAAAGTGCATTAAAATCAGAGCACAGGACCGTCATGCAATGGAATACTACACAGCAATGAAAAGGAACACACTTCTGCTAGATGACAAGACTGAGTCTCACCAACACACTGAATACAAGAACCAGATACCTTAAGGCTCTCAGGATAATGGGAAAAAAAGGAACCAGAATGCCCGCCCCCCATCAGCCACACACACACAAAGTAAACACAGTGTCATTTCATTTCTGTGAAGTTCAAACAGCACAACCCAACTGTGTCCAAGTCAAGAAGTGCGCTCCGCTCCAGGGAGGACGACGACGAGCCGGTGCGCCGGGGCGGCCAGGGCCCTGGCAGTGTCTACTTCACTGGGCTGTGGGCCCCACACTGCTCACTTCACCAAGCTGTGTGTTTCACACACTTTTATGAACACGTGTGTTTTTTATACGACTATTTGGAAGTCAGAAGAAAATAGTCACAGGTGCTGTCTCGGCGGGTGGCAGGAACAGAGCTCAGGACACACCTGTCTCTCCTGCAGAGGGAGTCCTTTCTGCTGCTGACTCCAAAGAGGGCAAACTGAGCCACGGGACCTCCACTACTCGCTGCGTCCTAGGCTTAGCCCCACCCCAGACCTTGCACCCCTGCCCCCGACTGTGAAGGCCCCAGGGCTGTGCTCTGCACGTGGGTTCCTGACCTGGAGCTCGGAGCCCTGATGGGACCAATGTGGAGATCCTGGCAGACAGTGCTTCTCTGGGCCTCAGAGGCCACATCTGAGTGGACGGTCACCCCAGCCCTGCCTGAGACGGACAGTGTGGCGGACACCGTGCGGGGGCCTGGCGAGGCTCCTGGGCTGAGGGGAGAGACAGGGGCACTGCTGGGGCCGGCGCCACCGGGCCAGGCAGAAGGCCACCCTCCCCGGAGTCCACGTAGGAGCAGGCACTCACATGCCGCACCCTGGGGCCCCTCCCACCCTGATGCGCCAACTCCTGACATGCTGCCTCTAGCCTTGACCTTTCTTAGAAATGACCGCTATGCGGATGTTCGTGTTTGGCAGATCTCAACAGTCAAGCCAAGATACAGCTGCAGCCAAAACACAATACGCCAGATGGAGCCTCTTCCAGGCTCAAACATGGGAACCGTGCTCGGACCCGGACGGGAGCAATGGCCGGCCCATCAGCGACGGTCAGCGGAAGGCCTCCGTGGCTGTCCCTACCCCTGTGAGATGGGGCATTTACACAGCACACTTAAGGACACGGAGGCCCTGCAGGTTCACTGGGGTCTCCCCAGGCCCCTGAGCTGCAGAGGCGAGATAAAAGACGCTGCCCCCAGGCCACAGTCTCTGACTGTCCACGGAACCACAGGCTCCTCTCTCTGCCATCTTCCCCTCAAACTCAACTCCAGCGCTCTTGGCTTTCAATCAGGCCGGGCCGTCTCACGGGAAAAGGAGTCTGGCTGCAAAGGCCCGTGGGGCCCAGAGGGGAAGCTGGCTATGACGCGATCCCTCCACAAGCACTCGCTCCGGCCCGAGCCACCAGGACACTTAGTGACCAGCAGACAAGCATGTGGTTTAAATACTGCACTATATTTTTTAAGGACTTTGTACATAGTATTTCCAGGGGCAGATGTGTAAGATTTTTTTATGTAAATCGTGTTGTTTAACAAGAAGACTGCCAGACCCGACAGCAGCTGGACATCGAGGTCCTCACTGGGGTGGTGACTGCCACGCTGACGCTGAGTGGAAGACAACCCCCTCAGTCAGAGCTGGGCCCATCTCAGACCCAGACGCGACCACCACCAAGTCCTGTGTCGTGACAGCAGCGGCTGCAGTCACCGGAAACAACCCTTCCTGCTGCGACACCTGTGCCAGCCCCAGCCACCCTCACGGCAGGCTGTCCACGGAAATGCCACGGCCAAGAGCCCAGGTCCTTCATGCTGGCCTCCTCCCCGCCGGGCCGGGTACCCCGACGCCTTCAGAGTTCGTTGTGCCGAGCTCTGGAGATCCTGCTGGACAGGTCCTGGAGATGCTTCTTCACCTGTGGACAGAAACAACTCATCAGCTGGGGAGCGCGCACCTCGAGGCCGGCTCTGTGAGCTCAGCCTCACGTCAGGAGACGTGTGATCCAAAAGGAAAAGGCACAAACCCTGTGCATCTCCAATTCCACGTCCGTCCAGAAATGCTCAAATCACAAGAGCAGCTCAGTGCTAACTAGGAAATCCCACCAAAGAATGCTAAGAGCCGAAAGCTCAGGGTCTCTGGGATCAGCCCATAGTGTTATTTATTTACTTATGGATAGGGTCTCGCTCCGTTAGCCAGGCTGGAGTACAGTGGCATGATCTCAGGTCACTGAAATCTCTGCCTCCCAGGCTCAAGTGATCCTCCCATCTCAGCCTCCCATGTAGTTAGGACTACAGATGCCCACCACCATGCCCGGCTAATGTTTTGTGTTTTTGGTAAAGATGGGGTTCCACTATGTTGCCCAGGCTGGTCTTGAACTCCTAAGCTCAGATGACCCACCCACCCCGGCCTCCCAAAGTGCTGGGATTACAGGTGTGAGCCACCGCCCAGCCCCACGGTGTTGTTTTTAAAAGCAATGACCGGAGAGCCTGGGACAGAGCTGTGGGAAAGACGCCTTCCTCCTCAGGGCTACCTGGGAGGGAAGAAGAGAGACCTCCAGCTCCTCACATCACAATGGCCCAGAGCATCCCCACAGATACCACCCCAGTGGCAGCAGGTGCAGTGTCAGCCCAGCCTGGGCCAGGGTCACTGTAGCTCTCCCCAGATTCTCACAAAACCCTGCTCGTGGGCACCACCTCCCTCTCCACATAGGAGCCCGTGGCTCAGGGTGAATAACTCGCTGAAGGTCCCTCCTCTCAGCCGCCCTGTGACCTCCACCCCAACGGTGTGGGTGCCTCAGGCAGCGCCACACGGCTTTCCTAACCAACACCGAGCTTTGCCATGGTCGGGTGAAACTAGGCGCACGCTAGCATTCCATCCCCGCATCTCGGGGGAGCGCCCTGCAAACCCCCACATGGTGGTGCTCACCCTGGACCTGAGCTCCTGCCCATGGGCGGGGTCCGCAGGCTGCTCTCCTGCACGTTCTGCCAGGCAGACCCACACCACCCTCTCCTATCAGAACTTCTTTGCCTTGGTTTATTTTTTAGGCCTTTCCTGTTTTTGAATCGGTAACACCTGCCTGCAGCTCCAAGTTTAAAAGGCACGGATGGTGCTCCTGAACCCCAGCTCCCTCCAGAAAGAACTGGCACGAGCTTCCAGGATTTTCTGTGCCTCTGTGGCAAGGCCGTGCTGCTGGCTTCGGCTTCTCCTGGGATCTGCCCCTCCTCTCCTCACATCCCGGGGCTGTGGGGAAGGGGGCTCGCCTGTCTCGAGGGCTGGAAAGTGCCCTGACTTGTGGGCTGGCTGTGGGCATCCAGGTTATGCCCCATCCTGGTCATAGGAGAGGACGAGGCAGTGGCCTGCCAGGGCCTGCGCTCACACCTGAGGGTCGGGGGACTGCACTAGAAGCCCACGGAGCTCTCCTAGCGTGGCCGCTGTGGCCTGCAGTGCCCCACACACTTGTGGCTCTGGGGTTCAACTCGGACAGGGAAGACAACAGCGTGGGGCCCACACCCGGTCTACGGGAGGCCCTGAGCTGCACGTTGGCAGCCCCATCTTTTCTGTGGGGGAGCTGTGGCCTCCCTAGTCCCCGAACCCGCGCACACCGTGTAGCCCAGCTCCTTGGTCCGCCCCTCCAGCAGGGCGTGCTTCTCACGGCTGCGGCTCACACGCTCGCCGTCACCCACGCTCTCCGCGTGCCTCAGCTTCTCGTGTGCGATCTCCAGCTGCTTCTGGTAGTGGTTGTGCTTCTCGATTTTGGCTTCGAAGTGCTTGAGCTCCTCCTGGAACAAGGTTTCCACAGGTGAGTGCTCCCTCCCTGTGCTCGCCATGCCATCTTGTGGTCCCGGGTGAACTGCAAGGACGCCAAGGGACAGCGCCGTACCCGGGGTGGGACATGGACATTGAGGCGGCAGCTGGGAGGCCATCACACCAGCAGCAGGTCCCAGCCTGTGCCTCCTCGGCAGTCCTAAGCCGACCCCTTCCCTCTCTCTGCAAATGGCACCCCTTCCAAATCTGGGGGGCCTCCAGCTTGTTCCCGGCCAGACTCCATGTCCAGGGGTTGTGCTTCTGTGGTGGCTGCCTCTGCACCCTGCCCCCAGCCTGCCTGGGCTCCAGTTCTGCTGGACTGTAGCTCCGTCCCTGCTCCTGTAGGCGCCCTGCCCTGCCTTGATCCCACACTCCAGACCCAGGGCCCTCCATGTGGCCCCACCTGCCAAGCCCCATGCATATGCCTGTGCCCAGCTAAACTGCCCTAGCCCCGGAGGAAAGCTCCTGACCCCTTTCTGGGGGAGGTGCTAAGGGCCCTTCCTGGGGCCAGGAAAGTCCCAAGCCCTATGAGGGCAGGACCATGCCCACCTCACTCATGACAGATACCAGCTGGGGACCTTGGGTGAACTCACGGCCTGATACCGTGCCTGGGACTGCCCACCCAGGGACCCCCTGCTGGACTCCTCACTCCTCAGAGCCTTGCTGGGGGCTCACCGAGCTGATTTCTCCACCCTCAGAATGATCTGGCACGCCACATGCCCCAGGAGCCCCCTGCCACCTGAGATGGTCTCCTTCCCTCCCTGGGCCTCCATCTCAGGAAGCGGTGACATCCCCAAATGATCCCAGTAGTCCTTGGTCCCCTCCCCCAGACTGTGGCTAGGTCCTGACCAATTGCTGACCATCCACAGGACCCGCACCAAGGCCACCTCAGACGTGAACACTGACAAAAGAACCAAAGCCCCTCCATAGCCCGGCCCCACCCCTGAACCACCAGGTCCCACGCAGATGAGAAGGAAAATGCAACCAGGTTGGCCGAGTGGTTAAGGAGGAAACTGCAAGAGAATCTTCACCACACGAGAGCGCGCGGACGGAGAGAGGGCTGCGTTTCCTTACCCGGAGCGCCTCCAGCTCCTTGTCGGTGAGGTTGGCAGACTGCGCCAGGTCCCACAGGTCAATCACCCTGGGCTCCTCGAACTCTGCAGGGGAGGAGCGAGAGCGGCCTCAGCGGCGCCTGGGGTGCACAACGCAGCCAGCCCCACGGGAACCGCGCGGAGTGTGCATGGAGCCTATGAGGGTGTGCAGGCGCGACCTGCATGTGCGTGAAACGCGTGCGTGCACTGAAAATCTCATGGGGCACACAGGGCATCTGCTCAGTAGCTCACACGACCTCACTGAAATGTGGCTTCCCTGTCCCCTTGGCCAAGCAACTGCTTCTCCTGTGAGTCCAGAAACACCTGCCTCCACCAGAGCCTGGGAAGCGCCACAGCCCACCCTGGCTGCCTCTGAAGCAGGTGGCGGAGGGTGGACGTGGCCTGTGTGCGGAAGCTGCTCAGGACCTCGGGTGGGGGGTGTGCAAGTTTAGCTAGGTCCAGAGGCAGGCACAGGCCGTTTCCCTTCGGGCTCCTGGGAAGAGCCAAACAAACGGAGTCGGCTCCCGGACCCTGGTGCTCACGAAGGGACGCAGTGAGAGACGCCGGGGGCCGTCACCTCTCTCCATCCAGGAGCGAGCAGTCCAGAGTCGCCTGCCCAGGGAGCCCCACAACAGCGGCTCCTGCTCCCTCTTCTGCTGACCCCTTCCTGCTCAGACGGTCCAGCCCTCACCACTACAGCCAAAAGCCTACGGCTGACAGAGTCACCAGCACCAGGTCGGGCTAAGGGAGCCTGGGTTTGGGGGTAGGTGGTGAGGGGTCTTGCCCAAGGGCACACAGGTGACAGCCACAGAGCCAACTGAGGGTCCCTGGGCCCACATGGACACGTTCAACTACTGTGCTGGAGGCTGCCTCCGGCCAGACCTTGCAGGTCCCATCCTGGAGAGGAGGTGGTGGCTCTGCCTGGCACCGGGGACAGAGACCGGCCCTGCTGTCTTATCACCATGAGGGCACAGATGCCATCTCCTGACGGTTGCTGCCTCCTCGAGCCTACAGCAGGGCCTGGCACACAGCCGGTGCTCGGTGTGCACGTGGAGGATGAGGTACAGAATCGGAAGCTGTGTGAGTGAGGCCGGCAGGCTTCTGGTAAACTCTGCACAAGGCTCTGTCCTGGGTCCTGGGCAAGCAGCAGCAGTGCCGAGCCTGGCCGCTAAGGGCCTGCAGTGGAGTGAGACCAAGACCGAGCCGCTGAGATGGAGCCACAAGCTCTGGGGCCTCAGCGGGCGTCCTGCCCCTGCTGGGCTGAGAGGGACTGACAGACAGTGCGGGTGGCATGAGATGGAGACAGAGCTGGGCTTGACAAGCGGTCTCTGTTCTTGACCAACAGCAGCAACGGAGGGGCTGTGCTGCTGGGGCTGGGGAGACGCTGGGAGGGGTTGCTCCCAGGCCCGCCGCCGCCACTGCTCTCTGCCAGTCTCCAGGAACAAAGCTGGGGACAGCGAGTGACCTTCACGGAGCAGCTCCTGGGAGCGAGGCCCGTGACCACCCCTGGGCAGACAGTGCACCGAGGGTCTTGGCTGCGTCCGCAGGCCCAGGTGCCCATTGCTCTAAGCACCAGCCTGCTTGTCCCCAAAACACAACCAGAGACAGCCCCACCCTCAGGAACCGACAGTCCCAGGCGGGCACTCACCGGCCTCTGTGCTGTAGCCTTGGTGGCTGACCCTGCGCAGGCGCTCCAGGCCCTGGTTGATGCTGCGCAGCTTCTCCTTCAGCTCCGTGTGCCTGCTGTGCAGGACGTTGCCCTTGATGTCGCTCAGGTCCAAGGGGCTGATGACGTTCTCGTGGATTTCTGTAAAACCGAAGGCAGGACACCATGAGGCTGGGAGTCCGCGCCCTGCCCGCCTGGAGCACTGTCTGGAATGCCCACTGCCGGGGAGCTCAAACTCGCTCTCGTTTCTGGCTGAAAACATCCCCGTTCCACGGTCTTGCAGCGCCGCAGAAACGACCGTTGACACAGCTTCCTTTCTAGGTGAGACGCCGGGACACGCACCAAGCAGAGCCTGGCGGTGATGGCTGGGGCACCAGGTCCAGAGGGCGGACTGGTCAGCTGGGTCACCCTCCATTTTACTCCAACTTTGTAGGGTGGGAAAGGCACCCATTTGGGGAGGGTCACAAGTCCAGAATGAAGGACCCATCAGCGAAGCACAGGTCTGGCAAAGGCGGCAGCTGTGCCCGCGGTGGGGGCAGGCATCAGTGAGACTCGGTTCATCCAATGCAGGTGGGTGACTCTCAGAGCCAGCCTGCACAGCAACCTCCCGACTCACAAGTCCGGCAGAACCCTGGGAGAGGGCGTCCGGTGCCACCTCCCCGCCCCTGCCGTGTCCTGGGGGGAGCCGAGGCTGTCCACTGAGCACAGTGAGCCCCAGGTGCAAGAGGGGCAGGGGGCAGGAGTGGGTGGGGGCAAGAGGGGCAGGGGACAGGGGGCACCTTCGGTCCTGCTCAGGGTCTCCAGCAGGACATTGTACTCGTGAACTTTCTCTTTGTGATGCAGGAACTCCCGCCAGAGCTTGTCCAGTTCTTCGCTGGAGAATTTCCCAGAGGTCTTTGCCTAAGAGGGAAACAAGGCCTGGAGTGAAACCCGCCGTGGGCTTGTGTGGCTGGGGCCGCTCTTCAGCCAACTACTCCTCACGGCCAGGCAGGCCTTGCCTACGTGAGTGCCGGGCCTGGTTCTTGGCCTCACGACCCTCCTGAGCCTCTATTAGGCTGGGTAGGGCAGGAAAACAAAAAACAAACTGGAGAAGAGCTACTAGCAGGCAACCACCCTTCTCCCGGACGTGTCCAGGCTCAATGGGGGACGGCTACTGAGCTGGCTGGGGTGGGGAGCGGAAGATCCCAAGGAGGGGAACAGGGCAGCATCCCAGTGGCCCCCAGACTTGCCTGGCTCTCCTGGCTGCGGGTGGTAAGGACAGCAAGGCCATCTTCCTAGGGGGACCTCTGCCAGCCCGTTCATTGTCATCCTACCTGCCTCCCGGCTACAGGGTGACGTGGATCGCACACACCCAGGGAGGCCACACAGGACCCTCTCTCCCTCTCTGCCCCCTTCTACCGACTCCATCTTTCCTGGCCATGGACAATCAGCTGCGACTGGGCTGGTACAAGAAGTCCAGCTGGCCCCAAATCAATGTGATCCAGAGAAACTTCTGGAGCAGCAGCCGCTGGAAATGGGGTAGCTGAACCAGGTGAACACCCCGTCACAGCCCACCAGCCCTGCTGGGTCCCAGTGCCTGGCCCCGCACCAACACCCCACACCCTTCCCAGGCACAGGGTGAAAGCCCAGCCCCACACACGAGGGCACTTTTCTAATCACAGAAGCACGTTCACAGCACCGCTCACTGAATTAAAAATCCGACACACAGTAAAGAACTCAGCCTGTGCTATGTCACAATCCCGTAACCTCACATGACCAGAGCTGAAGGTCTGACAGCTGCAGGCCAAACAGTGCTCCTTTACTCAAAGAGCAAGGAATTTTCTAAACAGGAAAGCTGAAGATATTCACAGAAAGACAGTGGAATGGCTTCCTTAGGAAGCCACTGTCTTCCTGAGACTTCCCCAAACCCCAGCTCCCACGCAGAGCAGAGACTGCTCCCTCACAGCCCCCCGCCTTAACACTCAACACAACGGCACCAATTCTGCACAGTATGGAAACAGTCGAGGAGTACCTTGTGCCACAGCTTTTCCAGCCTGGGATCATCCAGCCCATCTTCCTGGGTGCCACTAAGGGAGTTGCTGGTCACCTGCCGAGCGTCCTTCTTCCCGTCCAGACCATACTTGGCCAAGATGACTACGAGAGAGGGGAGGTTCTATTTGATATGGTTTCCTGTGAAAAACAGTCAACAGCCAACATATCTGGGTTGCCACAGTTGGTGAGACAGGTTTGTCTCTCATTTTCCAGGAGTTTCCTTTCACCAGTTTCCTGGATGACTGGAGATATGGCAAGAACAAGAATGTAAACAAGCGTGGGGGCTGTGGTCTCCCAGCACTTAGAAACGGGTCCGGCGACTCACGGGACGCCCCCAGGACCTCCCTCTTTCCTACCAGGGACACGCTGGCTGGAGTCCTCCATCAAGCTGTGTCCCCTTGGGACACAGCTGTCAGAAGCAGCTGGTGGGCTGGGCTGTAAGAGTGGTAACTGATTGGCCCATCTTTCCAAACCAGTTGCACAGATTTTCAAAAACAAAATTTGCAGCCTCACCTGTTGCCGTACGGCAACACTCTAAGGACCACAGGGCAGAGGCCACCTGCAGAGTGTGCAGGGTGATGCGGCTTTCTAACAGCCCACATTTTGTTTTTATTGGAAGGAAAAGCAGTTTGTAAAGGAGAAACGTCAGGGTCAGCAGCTTCTAACAAAAAGTTACGGTAGCAGCCGGGAGGAGTAATTAGTCTGCAGGGTGCTGTGGCCCAGTCACTCGGGGAGCCCTCCAGGATCCGCCCATGCGGTGCTCTCCTAGCCCCACTTCCCCAAGGGGTACTCAGCATCTGTGGGCTGTATCTGTCACCACACACTGCCACCAACACGATATGAAAGCAGGCGCTCAAAGCAGGCCCTGGTGCTGATAGGACTTAGCTGTGGACAAGTCTGGCACTTGGGACATGAGAGCAGAGCCCAGGGGCTGGTCTTGGCTTCCACAGGCAGCGGCTCTCCCGAGGCCCCACTTCCCACTTCCAAGCCCTGCGCTGTGGCACTGTGCGACAGGCCCTCTACTAGGTCTCCTGGAATCTGGGGCTAATGCAAACCCGCCTGCCTCCTCAGCTGGTGGTGGGCTTGCCTGCCCGCCCTTTCCTGGGGACCGGGGAATTATCCCAGGGCCCCCACCTCCCACAGAATGGGGTCCTGCCTTCCCCTCCAGGCTGAGGACCCCGTGTGGGCCTCTCCCAAGACGCTGGGCGTGGAGCCTCCCTTCGCCTCACACTTCCCCTCACTCCGATGACCTCTTCACCCAGGTGGCGACTCCCGGACCCCGGCGCCTCCTCTGGGCCTTCACCTGTGACTCTACTGGACAGAATCACTCCCAGCGGGGCCTCTGCATGCCCCGGGCTCAGCAGGTCCCATCCCCACACCTCTCCCAAAGGTCCATCCTCTGTCACTGCCAGCCCTGGGGAGTGTCCCTGCCCCAGGGACACGCGGGAAGCCTCAGGCCTCCTTTCTCATCACCACCACCCTGGCCTCAGATCCCTCCTGTCTCATTCCGTCCGGAAGCCTGGCTCATGGGGGTCTCAAGGCCACGTGCAGCATGTGCTCCTTGTGTTCCATCCTCTAAGCATGAAAATCCGGCCTGTGGTCTTGTCCCTGAGGAAAGCCGTCTCTCCTGACAGCAGTCAAGAGCTTTTGCTGCTGGGCACGGGTCCTACAGATGCACGCTTCGAAGCTCAACATGCTGGGCCTGTCTTCCATGGCAGGGAATTTATACGTGAAGTAACTATTTTAGGCCGGGCACGGTGGCTCATGCCTGTGATCCCAGCACTTTGGGGGGCCAAGGCAGGAGGGCCGTCTGAACCCAGGAGTTCAAGACCAGCCGGGGCAGCGAAGTGAGACCCCGTCTTTTAAAATAAACAAACAATTAAATAAATAATACTAGCTGTGGGGGAAGAGAAAATAAATGAAATAAATACACACACAAATACACAAAATTTTTAAAAAAGTGGCCTAGATGTTTCCTGGCCTTAGAAGCTGGTGCTGGGCCTGCCTGTGAAGGCCGTCCTGCCCAGCCCCCCGAGTCCAGCCACTGCTCAGCAGCACTGAGGTCACACCCCCGGGCTATGCACCCCGAGCCCGAGAGGAAGAGAGGGGAAGACAGCGAGGGTGGGCCACATCCTGGGGCTCTGAGGCTAGCCTGGCCCGCGCCTTCCTAGTTGGAGCCAAAAGCTCTCAGACAGAGCCCAAAGTGGCTGGTCAGACCCCACCAAAAGGCAGAATGCCCAAAGCTGCGATCAGCAGCAGGGACTATGGAAAGTTCTGGATTCTGGAGGTGTTGGGTTCTGCATGGAACGGAGTCACGGAGCACTGAAGCTGGAGGCGGCCTCAGGAGCATCCAGCCCTTAGAGCTCCTGGGGAGGACGAACACGGCCCCACACGCCCTGTGTGTGGAGGACAGACGCCGCCCCACACTCCCTGCCTGGGGAGTGAGGTGGCCCTGGGGGCACGGTGGGGGTGAGGACAGCCGCGAACCCCAGAGCAGAGCAGAGTGTGGCCTGTCTCAGGGTGGACCTCAGCATGGGCAGTGCCAAGGGCAGGCCCACAAGGTGTGCTGCCCAGGCACCTGGCTATGGCTGGTCCCCCAGGTGTGGTATCAGCCTTGACAATGGCACGGGGGACCTTGGGGGTCCAGGGGCCACACCCAGAAGATGGCGGGCAGCTGGCCAGGACGAGCCTCTCTCCTGAGTGTGGGGACGGTCTGCTCCTGGGACATCGGCTCCTAGAGTCCCACTAAGTCTTCTGCCAGGTCACTCGGCAATGGCAGAAAACAAGACAGCTCTACTTGGGCCACAGACCTGGACACCCTGCAAGGACACCGGCTGGCCCGCAGGAGGGAGCGGGTCCTTAGCCCACTTCTGTGCCTGCTGCAAGCTCCTCCGTCTCCTCCAGGCCCTGAATGCTGCCCTGCTGCACAGCCAGTCCCTTCTCTCTGCCGGGCACCTCCAGGACAGGCTCTTTCCTGGCCCTTGGGAATGGCCCTCTAGACACGCTGGTGGGGACGCAACCATCCAGAATTGTTTCAGCCACGTCTCTGCTCCCCGGACAGTCCCTGCCGCCGCGTCTCTGCTCCCTGGGCAGTCCCTGCCGCCGCGTCTCCGCCCCCCGGGCAGTCCCTGCCACCATGTCTTGGCTTATATCCCACCCAGACTCTTGAACATGGTGGCATAAACCAGCAAAAATGAAGCCAGCCCGTTGCCTTTAACCCAGGCGCAGTCACATGACACGTCTGCCAATGTCTGCTGATGGGAGAAGAGGGGTGGCTGGGAACAGACCACCTGCTCAGGAGTCAGAAAACCCTGGCTCCAAATCTTTGCTGCGCTACTCGGCTCTGCAACGCCAGACCAATTACCCTCTCTGAGCCTGTCAAACGGGATGGCAGAGTTTTGAGGAGTAGGTGTTAGAGCATCAGGCCTAACGAAGGAACTCCATAGACACCTCCTCTCCTTACTAGAGACAACCCGGGCGCTGCAATGCCTGGGGCCACCAATGCGTGGGAAAGCAGGGCTACAGCAGGCTCCGGACACGGCCAGGGCTCTGGGGCTACATCAGTGTGATGGCAGCCACCCACCCTCAGTGGGGTGTCCCACTTGGTTCACAACCACTGTCCTGTGAGACGGGAGGAGGAAACGGAGGTGGGGGGCCCAGGTCACACAGGGAGCAGCCGGGCAGGGGACCGGGAAAGGGGTGCCTGGGGTCAGGGAGGGGCAGCAGTTGGGTGGAGGCGCAACAGCTCCTGTGGCTGCTGCACATAGCTGACAGCAGGTGGCCGAGCACGCGACTCCCTGGAGCAGCCCAAGCCCAGTCCCACAGGCCCACCTGGTGCGCGTCCTCTGCCCGCCTGTGCCCTGCCGACGGGCCTGTGGTGAGGGAGGATGGCGGAGGAGAGGGGTCCAAAAGCAACAGTC
This sequence comes from Chlorocebus sabaeus, assembly GCF_047675955.1. Taxonomy (NCBI): domain Eukaryota; kingdom Metazoa; phylum Chordata; class Mammalia; order Primates; family Cercopithecidae; genus Chlorocebus; species Chlorocebus sabaeus. Next base: position 46,206,110 of record NC_132930.1, on the reverse strand, counting down.
GCAACTTGGTCATTTAAAACCCTACTGGCTCCGAGGACACACCTGTCTTCCGTACGCTGGCACCAAGAGGCGACGGTCCTGCTGCTTCTTGAACACCACAGGGACAAAGGGCTCACTAACCGCATCACAACTAAGGGTCCGTTCTGACTCTTGGAAAGCTATTCTGACAACGTCTGGAATATGTCCCCAAACTTCAAGATGCCAGGGCAGACCACCTTCCTCCCCTGGGAGACAGCCTCCTGCTGTCCTCTGGCCCCTTCCTGCGTCCAGTGCCCCTGCCCTGGTCCTCCCTCCGGCATGCCAATGGCACTTGTGACAGCAAAGGAGCCGAGACCATGGCCAAGGGCACATCTGCGCTCAGAGGAGCTCCCCGCAGGCTGCACCCAATGGGACCCTTGGCCAAGAGCCAAGGAGTCAGGGGCGTAGCCCACAGCACTGAGGCGAGCGGCCACCATCCTCGTGAGGGTGAGCCTCCCCGCAACCACTGAGGCCAGTGGCCACCTCCCTCAGGAGGGTGAGCCCTCCAACCCAAATCCTAAGCCTTCTGGGCACTCGGGATGCTCAGGGGAAAGGCTCATTTTGGATATCCAGATTAAGCATAATGCAAATTCCCAAATCCAAAAACAAAATCCGACATCCAAAACACTGCCGCTCTCAAGCATTTAGGAAGAGGGATACTCGACCTGCACTAGGAAAGAAACAAACGGACCATTGAGGTTGCGTATGAGTCTCGCTTCCTTCTCCCCATCTTTGTCCAAGCCGTCAAGCTTTAGTTTCTTCCAGGCGAGTTCGTCCCTCTCCTGTATCTTCAGATCAGCATGGAGCTCGGCCAGCCTCACGGGAGGAAGATGTAGCTGCGAACGAAGGGGAGGGGACTGTGAGCCACAAGCAGGATGGACCAGGACAGTTAGAAACTGACCTCGGAGGAGGCTCGCCACCGGGAGGTTCCGGGAGACCAGGAGGAGGTGGAGTCAGGGTCACTGTCAGCATGATTCAAACCCCACAGGTTTCGACAAGAACGCGGCATGGACACCAGTCTCTAGGCCCGTCTGTATACGTGATCTGGAAACCCCAAGTCCATCGGGGACTGCCCATTCCTGTCCGGCTGGAAGACACCCCACCCTTCCCTCACTAGCACCTGGGGACAGTCATCGGGCACTTGGATAAACAGGGCAGGAAGAAAATACCCATTGCGTTACCTAATTCCACTGCAGACACCACTGCAAGGACACAGACACCCAGAAGTTCTTTTTTAAAAGAATCACTGTAATCTCAGATTGGCCCCATCTTCATTTCCCAAAGACCCTTCGTCGTCACCTCTCAAGTGTTCCATGATGCGAACTGTCTTGCTGTCATGGTTCTTACACAGCCCCAGACCCTTCTGGAGCAGGAGTCTGTCACCCTCTCACTTACCTGCTGGCGTAGACCACACAGGCAGGGCCCTGGAACGAGCTGCCGCACTGGGGCTGAGGATCTTGCCCACCCCACCCTCACACCCCTCCGCAGGGCAGGCCACACTTCCTTCACCCCACCCTCCCTCCCAGCTCTGGGACCCTGGGTGAGGGAAGGACGGAAGTGAGGTGACTGCTGGGCACACTGCTTTTTGGTTGTAAAGACAGGATTTAGGCCAAGAGTGTCCCCATGTCAGAATGACTGGGCCAGAATGCCAGGCGGCCAAGGCAAGCAGTAGAACGAAACCCACCGGCCAGCTCTTATCAACTCTGGCCTCAGGGCTGGCCTGGCGAGCCCTTCGGGGAAGAAAAGCCTCTTCCGTGCAGAGCAGCGTAGCCCAGCTGTGTGAACCAGAACGTGTCATGAAGTGGGATCAGGGTTCATGGAGCCAGGGTGCTGTCTGGGGAGGCTGCACCACATGCCTGTCGTGACATCAGCACGTGAAAGGCTCTGTGGAGTCCCGCAGCAAAGGAAGTGCTCGGCACTGTGCAGTGCAGATCCCCGAATCTCTCAGCTCTCAGGAGGGTTCCCTTCCCTGGGCACCTGCATTCTCACATTCCCCTGGGGCGGTCCCCACGAGCTGCCCATGGTTCTAGGAGGGAACCCCAGCTCCGGCTTCTGAGCTCCAGAGGCCCATCACCCAACACCTGTCTCTGATGATGCGTGTTTCAAAACAGTCTGTTTTCCCTCAGGGGTTGGAAATATTAACCTTTAATCTATACTTCATTAGCTATTTTCTAACATAAATACGACACAAGCCAGTATTCAAAGTATGTGTGTTCAATAAAGTTTATATAAAACAGTGAACATCCCCAGGAAGTGTCGCGAGCCGGCTGCCTTCCCAGTGTCCTGCAGCCCACACCACCTTGCAGCCCGAGGCCTCAGGAGGCCCAGCCCTCAGGCCTGCACTGCACAGGGGCACACGTTTCTTCCAAGACTCGCACGAAGCCAATTCTGGGTGTTTGGCACACCCCACACTCTGGAACCTCCTCGCCTCGCTCTGCACGTATCTAGACTGAGCCCATCCTGCTCCCTGCAGCTCAGTCTGTGTTGGGCCTAGGAGGAAGGAGACCCCTGACCACAGGCCCTGTGGCCAGCTGGGTGCTGGGGCTGTCAGCTCCACCCTCTCTCCTCTCAGAAGCCCAGCCTGACTCCGCGGCCGCCCTAGCCACACAGGCCCCAGCCTCCAGGAGTTTAAAATTTACTTAGAGACAAATCCAGATCACTGAGCCAAGTCCCCCAACGGTAAAAAGACAGCAAACAGTAGGCACAAAATGAATGGCAGGGCCTAGGGCAGAGGAAAGCTTCTAATTCTCTAGAAGGTTCTCTAAGCCTTGGTCGGTGGGCCCTCCTGGTAGATGCTCTGCGCCCCCATCTCTACAGCGGCTGCTTTCCAGGATTGTCCCGACCTGAAAACCCTTGCCCTGGCAGCCTGACACACCCCTACCCGCGTGCCTCTTCCCCAGCCAGGCCCATTCACCCTGCCCCTTCTCCCCAGAGCTCCACCCCATGCCCCTCTGTGCCCTGGACATTCGTCTGCAGCGTCCACTGGAAGGCCCCAGGAGGCCTGAAGTCTGATCTGAGCATCCCCAGCAGGAGGACCCGGGACAAAGAGGCACCTGAGTGATGCTGAACTCTCAGAAGGGGCAGTCTGCGCCTCAGGAGGAGGGGGAGCCCACACCTGCCTATTTTGTTTGTGACCCAAACTTCTGGAGGAACAGGTCTGCTTTCATCTCTGCTTCCCCGTGGCTGCTACTACCCCGTAGGCATCTTACCTACCTCGCTGCACTACCCGGGAGGGCCCGAGATGCGAGGCCCACAGCGATGCTCCGAGCCAGAAGCAGCACCCTGGGGCGGGTACTCCTGGCCCATGCTCTCGAGTGTGTGCTGGCCCTGAGGGGCCCCGGGTCTGCCCTCTTTGGCTGCAGGGGAGAGGACGCAGGTGTCCCGTGACTGCCCGTGGGCTGCCCGCTGGAAAGCGGAGCTGAAGACCCCGGGCTGCTGAAGCCCTGGGCCCATCCTGGCAGGCTCACAGCCAGGCGCCAATCCCTGTAACCTGCGGTCCTCCCTGGACTCCTGTCTGCCTCCCCAGGATGCTAGGAGAGCCAAGGGCAGGTGCTCCGTGGCCTGTAAAATCTGCAACCCACAGGGAAAGTCATTTTCTCCTTCTGATTCCCCAACTCTCAGGCAACAGGGGGTCTAAATTTCATACCGCGTGTCTCCCAAAAGCCAGCTCCCTTTCCCCTGATGTGCGACTGCCAGCGCTCAGCGTGGAAGGGGCCAGCCTGGTGGCCGCCACAGAAAGCAGCCCTGGCTCTGTGCAGAGGAAGACCAGCAGGTCGTGTGCAGGGCCCCAGACCCCACGTCTGGACTCTTTCACCTCTCTCAAGTTAAATGTGAATGCATCAAGTTAGAACTACCCTGTGGAAACCAAATGCAGAAAAGAACCTGTCAAACATGAAGCAGTGAGGCAAGTCATCAACAACCAGGGAACACATGCAGGCAAGAAAGCCAGCTCAGCTGAACAAACGACACTGGTCCTGTGTCCTCAGACACAAGCAGAGCCGACCGGGTCCTCCTGACCAGACCCAAGTGCCCAGCACTGCTCGGGACCTCAGCAGCGGCCCTCCCCCACACAGCACAACCCGCGTGCCAGCAGAGCATTCCAGAACTTTCCAGCAACCTGCTACTGCTATTCGATGCCCCAGGAAACCCAGGCCAGGGTCCACAGCTAAGCCACTGGTGTCAACCTGCACATATAGCACAGTTCAGGCTGGGCAGGTTCCAATGCAACCAGGACCATCAATGGACCACCTCTTCAGACGGCACGTGCCATCCTCCCAGCGTTCACCTGAGTGCCCACACCAGACTGCAAGGCACCCACCCTGAGGAGCAGGTCCACCCTGAGGAGCAGGCGACCCAGGCTTCCTGGCATGCTGCACCTGTCTCACCACGGCAGGTGGCAGTGCACTGTCCCAGCCTAGCCATCGTGTCCCAGCTCCTTCCACCTGAGCTCCGTGGACAACCGTACCCGCCTTGAGCTGCTGTGAGGTCATGCATTGGTCTGGCGAGTCCTAGGTGCCTGTGGAGGCCACCAGCTGGCCCATCCTCAGAGGCCCTTCTCAAGCCAGGGAGGACGCTTGAGAGATGTGGTGGGGCTCTGAGGACTCCTCTCTGCAGACCTCAGTTTCCACTCATCAGACCTCTGGGAACAAGATTCTTCACACACTCATCGCAGTCACCATTCATGCCAGAACTAAGGATTGCCCGGGTGCGGTGCCTCCTGGGATTACGCCTGTAATCCCAGCACTTTAGGAGGCAGAGGCAGGAGGATCACTTGAGCCCAGGAGTTCGAGACCAGCCTGGCCAGCATGGTGAAACCCTATCTCTACTAAAAATACAAAAATTAGCCAGGCATGGTGGCACGTGCCTGTAATCCCAGCTACTCAGGAGGCGGAGGCACGAGAATGGCTTGAACCTGGGAGGTGGAGGTTGCAGTGAGCCGAGATTGCGCCACTGCACCCCAGCCTGGGCGAAAGAGCAAGGCTCTGTCAAAAAAAAAAAACACAACAACTAAGGACCTACAGCCAAGGACTCCAAGCTCACAGCAACATGCAGCCCAGGCCAAGAGGTACACGAGTGTGTCCCTGAGCGCGCCGCAGCTGGACCATGCAGACCCTGGAGCTTACTCCTCAGCATCAACACAACACACAGAGCTCTGAAGAGGCAGAATCCCCCAAAGGCATCTGCAAGCACAAGGGCTCTGCACGGCCTCCGACCACCAAAGCTCCAGGGACAGCCTCTGCTTAGGAGTCTTGCAACACAGCGGAGCCCGCCTGTGAAAGAGGAACCGGGAGAGTTCACCAGCGCTGGAGAGGATGAAGCAGCAACCCCCTGGCCACGTCTCTCCGGACGAAAGCAGGTCTGGCGCCTTCTTGGTGACACCCACCCCTACCTGTGCCTCAAGACAGGTCTCACAGCCCAAGCCAATCAAAGACAAAGGTTTCCTGAGACGCTCCCTTCACCCTACGCCTACTGACACACTAAGCAATCCTATACGCCAGGACACGGCTTTACACGCAGAAAACAGGGATGCGATGTCTTCACGAAGCAAACCAAAGAAAGGACAAGACTGTGCTGGCTGCTGAGCGCAGGCCACAGGAGGCTGAGAGCAGCGGCTGCAGAGCTGGGCGGGACGTGCTTCTCTGAAAAAGCAGCCCTCGCCTCAGTTATCTTCCAGGTGGCGACTCAAGACCCCGTCTCCGTCTGATACCCACCTAGAGTGGCAAGTCGTGTGGGGTAAGAAGCCAACTGGAGTGACTGCACAAACAATTCTCTGCCCCTACCTTCAAACTGACTGTGGCTCCTCCTGCCTCCTGACCACCCTAGGCCGTAGCACTCTCGGCACCAAGAGCCACAGCACGAAGACCAGCCGCCATGCACCACCGCCACTGATAACCTCAAAAAGACCAGGATGGGTCTGACGCCTGCACGCGTGGCTCTGGGATACAACACCCTCGCAGCACCACCGCCCTCCAAGCTTCCATTATCTGGAAGGAAAAGCAAGACGAATGGGCTCTGCAGGCCTGCCTGCCAGAGGACCAGGCTCTCTGGAAGGCGGGAAGAAGCACAAAATCCCCCCAAAACACCCTCACCCTTGAAGAACTTCACATACTGTTCAGCAAAAAAGACTTGTCCATGCAACTAGAACTTCAGGACTTAAAGGGACCAGAAAGACCATCTAGTCCAAGGCTCAGTCCAAAGTGGAGGTGAGCAGCTTGCCCTACCACAGTGCCCAGTGAACCTCAGGGGAGGTTCAGGAGACAAGACCCGACCCAAAACTGAAACCGGTCAGGCGAACACCCAGCACCGGGGGACAGGGGGACAGGGATGGTGCATGGGCAGCCCGAGGGCAGGCGTATCACTGCAGGGGCCCTGGGCTGACAAACACAGAGGACCAGCTGGAGGTGGCTGCAGGTAAGGTGGGGTGCACGAGGGTGGCCCTACAGAGCAGGTGGAAGACTTGGGCCAGGACCCAAAAGCAAAGGGAGCCGCTGGGGTTCCTGGGCCCGAGTGCACTTCCTTAGCGCCACCTCCAATCGGTCAGGGGGTCAGGGAGTCTCTTTCAGGCTCCCCATTCCTCATGGGGAGGGGGACTCCACCCACTCAACAGATGCCCAGTGCAGCGGGCACGGGGAGGCAGCGCTGCACCCCAGCTGCTCCTGGTTACACCTGTTCCCTGCTGCTGGGAGACCGTCACCACATCCAAACCCAGCCCTGTCCCCAGCTCCTCCAGAATCCCTTCCTCCAAGAAGCCGCCCTGCCGCTCCAGCCCAGAGCATTCTCCCACCTCCGCAGGCTGAACATTATTGTGGGGCTTGACTGCTGGTCCCAGGAGCAGCTCAGGAAGGGCCTGTGGAGCTGAGGCCCAGGCGTCAATCCCCATCCCCAAGCAGTCTTATAACCGTCTGTCCCTCCCCCACCTGTTTCTCTCCTCCCTTTTCGTTCCAAAAGTTCCTTCTTATTCTGCAAATCATTTACTCTTTCTCTCAAAGACTCAGGAATGCGTAGAACTGGAATACTGAGACAGAGATCTAATCTGACTCCTGCATTTGAGATGAGATACTAAGGCCCAGATGGTGGCCATGGTTCGAAAACACCCATTTCAGGAACACCTAACAAATGAAGCAACAGTATCTTCATGAAGAGAGCACTGGCTATCTTCATGAAGGGGCCTAGGGTCACGCACCAATTAGGAAGCTGTTGTCCCGGGGGGCCCCACTGGCTGAGCCACCTTGGGGGTGCCCTTTCCCCTCGGGCCTCCGTACCTTCATCTCTCAAATGAAGGTGGTCAGGTAAGTGCCCTGTTAAGGCTGACTTTTTCAGCATTCCCAAGGTCGCGTTTTATGTGCTCTAAACCGATCCCATCTCCTCACCTCCTCATTTCTCGCTCAAATGAACAAGCACGGGCTTGCTCCTGGGATTCCTTCTCTCCCTGGACACGTCTGTCTACCCAACATTATCTCCTTATGTGGGGAAACAACATTTTTCTTGTTTCCCCACATAGGGAGATAAGATTGAGGGAAGCGGCAGGCTCGGGAGGCGGGAGACCTGTGATCTAGCCTGGTTCTGCCCCTACGCTCCGGTCAGCAGGCCGCCCAGGCTGGGGAGGGCGACACTGACCCTCGGGGTGCCGGCCGCAACCTGCTCCGCGCGTCGTCGCCGCCGGCACGGGTACCTTTCCTGCTGCAGAAGGGGTCCGGGCGCCCCACTTGACGGCTGGGGGAGGCTGTGCCAAGGACAGGGCGCGTGGGGCACAGGTGCCCGGGCTGCGACGCCCCCGCCCCGCCTCCGACCCCCGGGCCCCGCTCCACCGCCCCCAACTACGGCCGCCGCCCCCGGGTCGCGCTCACCCGCTGAGCCTTCTCCCAAAGCTGGTTCAGCTTCTCCATGCGGAACTCCTCCCCGGACTCGCGTTTCGGGGGCGGCTCGGGCTGGTTCTTCTCCCGCGAGTACTTGCCGCCGTGGCTCGCCGCGGGCCAGGGCCCAAGCAAGAACAGCAGCAGCAGTAGCAGTGCCGGCAGCCCGCGCAAAAACGACCGCAGCCTCCGCGACGCCATCTTCCTCTGCGACTGGCGCTGTGCAGAGAGACCCAGCCAGTCGATGCCTCGCCCACTACCCTGCCCCGCCCACCGCGCGGTCTCCTGGGAATTGTAGTTGCTCCATGCGCGGCCGGCTGCGGCGAGGCCGCCGACGGACTCCAGAGCCCAGGAAGCCCTGCGCAGGCGCATGCGTTTCCCAGGCAACCACGCCGCGGCCAGAGACTGCGGACCCCGGCTGGGAATACGATTGGAGAATGAGGGTGGCCGGGCGGGAGCAGAGACCAGGCCTCACTCAGAGCCCGGAGCCCGCACTACTCCAGGTCTCTTTCCCCCTTTGCCCCGCAAAAAGAGCGGAAAGCCCAGGAACTGGGCCGTGTCTGGCTAAGCCTGATAATGCTCCGGCTTCACGCGCACTGACGCCGACTCTTGCGTGCCCGGTGCCGTAGCTGGGTTAGGACTGCGGCCCCGGCCTGGCGCTGAGGAGCCTGGCCCAGCCCGCTTCTGCCCTCCGCGGAGCGCCTGGCCGCGGGTGAGCGCAGGCCAGGTTGTCCTGGGGACGCAGGGCCGCGCAGGCGTCCCCCCACGTCCCGGAGCCCCTGCCCCAGCGCACGTCCCAAGCGCCTGCTCTCGCGCCTGCTCTCGCGCCTGCTGCAAGGCAGGGCTTCGCGCGCTTTTCTCCAACTCACTACACTCTAGGAAATCCAGAGCCACAGTTGGCGTAGTCCGCTCGTTGGGAGCTTTTGGCCAGCGAGTTGGGAAGTGCCCTGGAGGTAGCGCGGAAACAATGGGAAGGAGGGAGACAGACGGCAGCTGGGCCCCTTTGGACTCAGAGAAGGGACAAGGGGAGCTCATCTGGCAAGAATGATTTGAAAAGGCCTCCAAGGGTGGGCGGGATTTTGCCTGGGGAGGGAGAAATTTCCAACTGGAGGAACAATGACGAAGAGGGTGAAGAGAGCCTGGGCATCTTGGAAGAAATTAATGTTAATTCATTTCCTTTTCTTTTTTTGCGTGGGGTGGGGGGGGATAGGGTCTCTGTCATCTAGGCTGGAGTGCAGTGGCACGATTATGGCTCACTGCAGCCTCGACCTCCTGGGCTAAAGCGATCCTCCCCCCTCAGCCTCCCATGTAACTGGGACTACAGGTGCGTGCCACCACGCCCAGCTAATTTTTGAAATTTGTTGCAGAAGTTAGGTCTCCCTGTTTGTCCAGGCTGTTCTCCAACTCGGGCTCAAGCAACCCTCCCGTCTTGGTCCCCCAAAGTGCTGGGATTACAGGCATGGGCCCCTGGGCCTACCCCAATTTACATTTAAATTGTATCTTATGTTGGTCCAGAGAATATTTCAGGTGCCTGGAATCAAGGTGATCTGCTGCTGTCGTTTGCTGCTTTTCCAGTATTTTCAGAGCCATCGTTTCATTTATTTTTTTCCAGCTGTTGAGTTGTTTCAGGCAAAAGGGTAAATTCAGTCTGTTACTGCATCTTCGCTGGAAGCACAAGTTCCCAATATGGGATGTATGGGGGAGAGGAGGTAAAGGAATCCCCCAGGAGGGTGGTGGAGGGAGAATGACCTCATGCAAAGTGACTCCAGAGACAGATCAAATGCTGTCATTGCCATCATTGCATGTTTTTAAGCCTCAGGACAGAATGGGCAGGTGAGCCTGGCCTAGATTCTCTCCTGTGCCTGCCCTCCCCATGGGTTCCCGCGTTCCTGCTCTTCTCTCCATCTCCTGGTGCCTAGAATCAGAGGGCACCCGTTTTACCCCACATACATGTTTTGCCCTGATCCCACTCCTGAGAGCTACAGGTAGCTCTTGGTGGGCTTAGAAGGGGACAGTCCAAATTGGCCCATCCCCCCATAAGCATGTCCCTGTTGGTCATCTGGAATGTGGTCCTCACTGCAAATGTTCCAGCTCTGTGAATCCTATCCCAGTGTCTTCAGAAAGGCCCTTTATAAACCCACAGGAATGGAAGCCGGACTTGGAGCACAGTCTTTGGGGATCCTGCGTCTTACGGTGGTGTGGGGTCCTAGGAGCCGTTTTCTCATACAGCCCGGTTTCCCAGATAACTAAGCAATATTGTATGTGAGGTTGCACACCCAGGCAGTGAAACTAAAAAAAAAGCAGGGGACAGCTAAAGGTTGGGATGAATGATACCTGGGCTGGGGGAGGAGGGAGGATGCAATGGGTAGACACAGACAGGCTTCCAAAGTGGTGTCCAGGTTGTATTTCTTCACTAGGTGGTGGGCACACAGGCATGCATTTTTCCTTCCTTTTAAATTGTAGATATTTCATACACTCCCCCGTATGCATTACACATTTCAAATTAGTACATCTTTAAAAAAATCACAGTGGTTGATGCAATCAGTATGGGTGCCAGGTGCATAGCAGGGACTCCAGGTGAGGGCATGGCTCTTCTCTTGGGCTCCTCCTCTAGGGCTGAAAGTTTATTTCTCACCCCTGCTCCTCCCCCATGCCAGCCCATGTCTCTAAGTGGTGAGGGGAAGGTGTGTGAACAGAGACAGATATGGCCCTGCAGGAGCCCAGAGGGAGGCCCATTGGCCTTGGTGAGAATGGATTGTGAGGCTGGCCAGCACTGAAGCAGAGTATCTTGCTTACTAGAGCAAAGGGGAGCTGTGCTATAGGACCATCTCTCAGAGCAAAACAAGTTGAGTCTCTTGAGAAGCCTGGCATGGAGGATTGTCCGGCTTTCAGAAGCGAGAGTGTTCAGCCTGACTTCAGGGGCACAAGGTTCTTGCTGCCTGGGCGTGTTCTGTAGTATGGGGCTGTCCCTGACTGGCTGGCTTTTGGAAGCATGCAGCATTGTCACTGACTGATTGGGGCTTTCCTGCCACTACAGCCAAAGAGCAGTTTGTTTTTGTCCTTGAGTTTGGACTATAGATGATTATTCTCTCCAGGCAAAGGCAGGAAGCACAGGGGAACAGGTAGCACCAGGTGGCTGCAGGCAGGCGGTCTGGCTGGAGCTCAGTGCAGAAGCACAAGGCGGTGGTGAGGAGAGAGGCAGCCCCAGGGGACTGAAACACCACTGGAAAGAGGATTCCACCCAGAGCAGTGGAGACCACAGAGTGATCCTGAGGGGAGATTTACACAGAGATGCATTCGAGGAAAAGCAGAGACCAGTGGGAATACGGGTGCTCTCCGCCAGAGGAGAGGCGACGGTGATCGGGACGAGATAGAGACACTGAGGCAGTGAAGATGGAGAGGCCATGTGAGGGTGGAAGGGACAGAATTTGGTGACAAGAGTCCACACTGACACCCAGGTTTCCACTCGGGGAGACCAGAAGGTGGCAGGGCCAATTCCAACGCCAGCTCCACAGGGAGAGCACGCTCAGAAGGAAGATGCGAGTCCAGGTCCCTGTGGGATGGATGTGGAGCCCTCCAGGGGCATTGAACTCCATAGATCTGGCAGTCAAGGGCAGAGGGGTCCAGGGAAGAGGAGACAGAGATCTGGGGACCACCCACACAGGCAGAGTGGGAAGGGGATGGAGCTCTCTGGAGGGAGCCAGCGTGAGGGTGCGAGAAGGAGCTTGTAAAGGAAGCAGAGCGGCAGCCAGGACAAGGGAAGGCACCCGAGAGGAATTGGCCTACAGACGCCAGGGTTGAGGAGGCTTGAAGGAGGAGTGCATGGGGAGCGCTGGGCCCCTCAGAGACTGAACGAACAGAGGCTGGTGTGGATGCCTGTGGCCTCTGCCCTTGTAACAACCTCTGTCTTGGGTCAGGTTTCCTGGAAGCAGAGCTGAGATGGAATTCCTATGGAGGTGATTATGGAGGGGGTGCTCCTAGGAAAGGAGAGTGGGGGTGGAGAGCCGGTGCAGAGAGCTGAGCAGGGCTGTGACTGCTTCAGCCTGGTTGGATGAAGGGGAGCTCAGGAGCACTGCACCTCACAGCTGTCCCTGCCTTGAGGCCAGGACCATTTTGTGCCTCATCTCCCTCCCCGCATCAATCAGGCACTGGGTTGTAGGGGAGGGTGTGACCTCCTGGGTGAGGCAGTTTTCCCACTTGGCCTAGGGCAATGAGCCTCCTCTCTCCTCAGCTAGCCACTGTCGCCTGGAGACAAGTGAGACCCCACGTGCTTGGGCAAAACCAACCCCTTTCCAGCTCCCAGCACGTAGGGAGGGTCTGAGTAAGACCATCCTCAGCTGCCTCCTCTGCTGGCTTACTCCCTGTCACTCCTTCCCCCACCGTCTGCCACTGTAGACTCCAGGATGAAGCTCATTATGCTGCTTCTCCCTCTGTATGGAGAGTTCGAGTCCCCCAGGCCACCCCTTGCCCCAGACAGCTCTGTATGTCAGCTTCTCGGACACCTTCCCCCATCCTCAGTTCCCCCAAACCCTCCCACTCTCGAACTCATGACCAGCCATGAGCAACATCCCATATCCTAAACTTTTTGTAAACCAAAAATAAAATTCTGAGGCCCCCCCAACCATCTGAATGGACTTCCTCCTCTGCCAGGGCACTCTCAGAATGTAACCTGAAAGACTGGTTCAGGCCATGATGGGAAGTGGATGTCAGATTTGCATCATTATCGCTCCAGCATTAACGTCAACACAGACTTTAGTCTGATAAGAAATATTTTACAATTGAGTCTCTCTGAAACCTGCCACCTGAAGGCTTCCTCTGCAAATAAGAACTTTGGTTTCCACAATCCTTTATCTTAACCCAAACATTTTCTTTCTATTAATCCCAGGTCTTTAAATCAACTCAACCAACTGTCACCCAGAAAATTTTTACCTATAACCTGGAACCCCCCCCAACCCACTCCCCTGCCTTCTAGTTCTCTTGCTCTTCTGAACCAATTTATTTCTTAAATGTATTAGATTGAAGTCTCATGTCTCCCTAAAATGGATAAAATGAAGCTGTACCCTGTGACCACCTTGGACACATGTTCTCTCTGAGCACCTCCCAAGGGCTGCGTCCTGGGCCCTGACCACTCAGGTTTGGTTCAGAGTAACTCTCTTCAAATATTTTAGAGTTTGACTCTTTTGTCGACACTTTGAGCATCCCCTTGACTTTGCTGTAACTGGAAATGGATACCCCCTTGCCCCTCAGGGACTGCATCGCTCTCCAGCACCCCTCCTCCTCCTCTTATGACTCTTGGTGATTTCCATTTCCCGGTGGGTGATCCCTCCAAAACCCTGGCCTGCTCTCCTTTGATGGTCTTGACCTCAAACCTACCCCCGCCCTCCTCTCCCATGGCCACACGCTAGATATTGTGACCCATAACCCTAAAGTCTTCTGTCTCCACAAACACAATTCCAAGTGGCCAACCAGCAGCTGTGGCCTCCTTGACAGAGCAGGAGTATTGCCATCTTGGACAATCGCTGTCATTTTAAGTTCACCTTGGTCAAAAACTGCCTATATCCAAAGGACATCAGCCTAATGGCTAAGGTCAGCATGACCATACACCGCAAATAACATCTCTGACCAGAAACATTCCAAACCCCTCCCCGACCAGAGGCCAGAGGCATGCCAGCCATGAGACAGGTGCCTCCCCTCCAGCCAGAGATATGTCAGCCCCGAGGCTGCTTTTTGTGTTTCTTTCCTCTTTCTTTAACCCTTACACTCCTGATTGTGTCCAGCTGACTTCTCTAGTGCCTCACCTAAGCATTCCTTCAATGGCTGGGCTTACCCTCCACTTCACTGATCCCTCCACATTTTCACTGTGTTCACCCCTCTGTCCTCCTCCTCCCTCCCAGGTATTATGGCGGGCACCAAACACTCAGCAGCACATGCCAGTTCCTCCCAGTCTTCTCTTCGTTAGACCAATGTCCCCAGGCCCTCAGTTTTCCCCAACAGGATGTGGACCACAGATCAGCCATGTCCTGGCATCTTCACCTGGTGCTTATGTCCATGTCTTCTCGTACCTGGAAAGAATGTTCTCTGAGAGCAGAGATTGTGTTTCCTGCATCTCTGTCTCCTGTTGCCCACCACAGAATTGGTGCTCAATGAAGATTTGTCCATCCAGATGAAGAATGGATGGGTGGCTGGATGGGTAGGCAGATGGATGATGAGTGGGTAGATGGGTAGGTGGATGGGTGGACGGATGGAAATGGAAGGATGGATGGAGATGGATGGATGATGAATGCATGGATGGATGAGTGGGTGGATAGATGGATGGGGATGGATGGATGAATTGGTAGGTGGATGGGTGGGTGGATGGATGGATGGGTAGGTGGATGCATGGATGGGGATAGATGGATGCTGAATAGGTGGGTAGGTTGATGGATGGATGGGGATAGATGGATGATGAATGGATGGGTGGGTGGGTGGATAGATGGATAATGAATGCATTGGTAGGTGGATGGGTGGATGGATGGATGGGTAGATGGGGTGGATGGATGGATGGGTAGGTGGATGGATGGATGAGGATGGATGATGAATTGATGGGTGGGTGGATGGGTAGATGGATGGGGATGGATTGATAATGAAAGTATTGATAGGTGGATGGGTGGGTGGATGGATGGATGGGTGGATGAATGGATGAATGGGTGGATGGATGAATGGGTAGGTGGGTGGGTAGATGGGAATAGATGGATGATGAATGGATGAGTGGGTGGGTGGATATATGGATGGGGAGGGATTGATGATGAATGAATTGATAGGTGGATGAGTGGGTGGATGGATGTATGGTGATGGATGCATAATGTAAGAATTGGTAGGTGAATGGATGGATGGGGTGGATGGATAATGAATAGGTTGGTAGGTGGATGGATGGATGAGTGGATTGATAGGTGGATACAGGGTTGGATGGACAGGGATGAATGGATAATCAATGGATTGGTAGGTGGATGGATAGATGGGTGAATAGATGGATCGATAATGATGGATGGATGGATGGGGACGGATGGATAGATAAATGGATTGATAGGTGAATGGACAAATGGATGGATGGGGAATGAGTGGGTAGGTGGGAGAATGGATGGTGGATGGATGGATGCATGGATAAATGGGGGGATACATGATGAATTTCTCCCTTGTTCCCAGCCTGGTCCTAGAATATGTTGCCTATTCTCAAAAATAAGGTACCACAAAGCCTCTGGTGATGGTGGGGCATAGGAATAGATGGTGAATGTCTCATACCCACTTCAGATTCAGAACAGGCCTAGGAGAAACTCAGGTGGGATCTGCTGCTGTGGAAGGGGTTTAGGGCTGAGGTTGGAGGAGAAGGGCAGCTCTAAACCACCTCTTCCAAGCTCTAGGCCTTTCAGGCCAGACAGCCCCCACCTGTTTCTGCAGATGCCAACATCGTGGTCCTGAGGGGATGGGGGCTGGCCCGGAGGCTTTCCCCTGTGGTGTGTGGCTCTAGTGGGGACATGCAGGGGGTGTGTCGGGGACATAGTGACCACTCCCTTCTACCATCAGAGATCCTGCTCCCCCCTGCCCCCTGCCCCTCCTCGGGTGCCCTTCATAATCCCCCACCCACTCCCCACCTCCCATCTCCTGTGCTTCCAGATCCAGGAAGCACCTACCTGGGTACAGAGATCATCGCTCAGTGCCTCGCCCCTACACAAGGGCGATTAACTTGTCTGTTACGAACTCCTACTTAGTAATTCCGACATGAAACTCCCACTAGGCTAAAACTTGGCGCAGAACAGCAATTACTGAAAACACATTTTTTAAAAGGTTGAGGTTTTGTAAGAGTTCATCCTCCTCCACTCCTCAGCCTCCCTCAAGGAGACACATATTTAGGTCTTCTCTGTGTGACTCTAACTTGGAGACTGTAAGTTGCAGTTTAAAAGGGGCACTGGGGCCAGGTGTGGTGGCACACACTTGTGGTCTCAGCTACTCAGGAGGCTGAGGTGTGAGGAACGCTTGAGCCCAGGAGTTCAAGACCAGCCTGAGCAACATAGGGAAATGGCATCTACCCAAAACATTTAAAAATAAGGCTGGCATAGTGGCATATGCCTGTGGTCCAACTACTTGGAGGCTGAGGCAGGAGAATCATTTGAGCCCGGGAGGTCGAAGCTGCAGTAAGGTATGGTTTCACTGCTGCGCTCCAGCCTGGGAGACAGGGCAATAGCCTGTCTCTGAAAAATAAATTTTAAAAAAGGGCTCTGAGTCCAGTCCCCTGGCCAGGGCCTGGTGCAGTGGCAGAGACTTGGGTCCCTGCCAGGTCTCCTGAAACGTCTCCAGGGCCTGCTGGGGCTGCCACCTGGGTGCTCCGTTGCTCTGTTAAGCAGCAAAATTCCCAAGTCCTCATCTCAATGAGCTACTGAAGCTAGGGAAAAGGGCCTTTATCATTTAGGATGTGAGTGGCCAGGTGGGTGCCACAGGCCCTTTTCCTGGTGACAACAGTGCCATTGCATGGCTCCAGGAAGGCCACATCATTTCCCGGGCTTCGTAGGCACCTACGGGATGGAGACAGTTCAGCAGGGCCCTCCTGATCACAAGGACGAGGTCACACTGGCTGCTGCACTCTGCCAGGGAGCGTCCTGTGAGGGAGGGGCTGCACTGCTGCTTTACTGATGAGGAAATTAAGGTTCAGAGAGATGAGGTCATTTGTTCGAGGCCAGACAGCCTCCTCAGCCCATTTCTAAGGTTGTTTCTGTGGTATTTGCCATAAAGCCATAGGTTCATTGATTTGTTCTTAGGTAGTTCTGAGCCCTTACTGCGTATTGGGCAGGGACAAACAGGAAAGTCCCTGCCCTTGGCAAGTGCAGGGGGACTGAAATGATTCTGCTCAGCCTCATCCATTCATCTGAACAATCACGTCTCATGACCCCAGGGACGTGGCTTCCCCCGAACACGGATCCTAGGCCAGGCAGAAGCAGCGTGGATTTCCACTCACATGGTAGGCAGCTGTGCGATTTCATCTGGAGTCCCCAGACCCCTCCTCATCCTTCCCAGGGTTGCTCTGAGGCCATCCCTGGTCATCTAGAAGCGGTCCACGTGAAAGCATTTATAAACAGCTCCAAGTGAGAGCCTAGTGTGCCCACCTTTGGAGCACTTTTCTCTACTGTAGGTTTATCTACTGCTAGTTAAATCTCGGGATTTAACTCTAATGAAAGACCTGAGGCTGAAGGAGAACTTCAATATTGTATCCTTTAAAGGTTGACTCACAGTTTGGAGCAAGAATTAAAGAACCACGAACTTCAAGGCAAAACGGGCAACAGCGTCGGGGCAAGCCTGTCTGCGGCCAGCACATCCAGCCTCTCCTGCATGCCAGAAGTCCCCAGGCGGGAAATGTGGTAGGACATCCAGCTGGGGGACAGACAGGCGCCCTCCCACTGAGTCAGGGCCCAGAGAGTGGGTGGAGAAGCTCTGCAAGAGACCTGTGCAAGGGCACCTTATAGGAGCCTGCAGTCCCCACAGGGGTGTTTGTGGATAACACTTGGGAGCCCTGGCCTTTTGGGGTCATGGAGGGCTTGGCCTCTCACCTCAGAGCTACAGAAGGGCTGCTTCTACATCATGACATCAGCAGCTAGAACGGGATGGCTGATGAGGGGCCTCTTGTTGGGGTCACAGCGATGGCCTGTGTGGAAGGTTGGATTCTCACCCCACCTCTGCCCTAGACGTCCTGGTGACCCTCCCCTCTGTAATCTTGAATTTTTGCCAAATAGTTATGACCTCCTGCCACACTGGGTAATTTGCTTGTATATTATGTTTACTTTTTATGGGGTGCCTGTCCTGCTAAGGTCCACAAAGAAGGGTCTTTGTGGGTGGGGTTTCTCAAAGGTGTCCCGAGTACCAGAAGCAGTCCCTGGACTAGGGCTCAGTAAATATTTTTTATTTCTTATTTTTTCTTTTTGAGACGGAGTCTCACTCTGTTGCCCAGACTGGAGTACAGTGGCACAATCTTGGCTCACTACAATCTTTGCCTCCTTGGTTCAAGTGATTTCCAGCTAATTTTTGTATTTTTTGGTAGAGACGGTATTTCACCATGTTGGCCAGGCTGGTCACGAACTCCTGACCTCAAGTGATCTGCCCGCCTCAGCCTCCCAAAGTGCTGGGATCATAGACATGAGCCACCATGCCCAGCCAAATATTTGTCAAATGCAATTTGTATTTCCATACAAATTTGAGGCTGGATGAAGTGGCTCATGCCTATAATCTAAGCACTTTGAGAGGCTGAGGCCGGCAGATGGCTTGAGCCCAGGAGTTTGAGACCAACTTGGGAAACACAGGGAGACTCCGTCTCAATATAAGAAGAATAAGACAAATAAAATAAACAACACAAATTTTACACTAAGTATTTTAAGTTCCACAAAAACCTGGTTAGGATTTGGATAGCAATTTCTTTAGTTCTACAAATCAATTTGGAAAAAATTAATTAATTTGGGAAGAATTCATTTTGAGTTTTCTAATCCATGAACATGATATCTCCATTTATTTAGACCATCTTTAATGCCTACTAACAACATTTCTGTATAGTGATCTTGTACATTATTCTTAGATTCTTCTAATATTATTAGTACATTATTCTGATATTTTATGCTATTATGTCTTTTTATAAATTTTATTTTTCCAACATTGTTGCTAATATATAGTCAGAAAATGGAATCTTGCCTATGGATTTTGAACCGAACAACTTTGCTAAACTTCTCTGAATCCTCAGAATTTCCCTGTGGACTATGTAGACTTTTCTGCATACACAACCATATCATCTGTGAATAAAGACAGTTTTGTTTTCTTCTTCGCAAACTTTACCCAACTCACTGTGCAGTCTGCCACATCCAGGCTGATACTGAATAGCAGCGGCGCTAATAGGTATCTTTGTCCCCTTACCGATCTGGTAAAGAAAGCTTTCAACATTTTCCTATTAGCTCTGTTGGCTGCTCTGACTTTTTCCATAGATGGCTTTCATCAGCTTAACAATGGGTCTTTTCTTCCCAGAAGGCTGAGCTTTTCCTTAGTAACAGACAGTGAGTGTCATTGAACACTCGGCCGGCCGCATCTGTTGAGATGGTCATACGACTTGTGTCTTTTCCTGTGTCTGTGTGTGAACTCTCTCTGGGTGTCTGAGAGCTCTTGTGGCTTTGGCAGAAGAACACAATTTACCCTCGGGTGCAGGGAGGGGAAGGAGGCAGAGGAAGAAAGACCCCAAGTCCCGCTCATCCCCACTGACCTTCCTGCTGGCTTCGTCCTTGATCTGTGCCTCCTTAGAGCCTGCGTTTGACTACTTGCGGTCATGATGACAGGGCCAACCTCCTGGCCAGGGCTGTTGGCACCTCCCCTGCTGCCCAGAGCCCCTGCTCCAAACCACTTCCTTCATCTTCTCTCCCTCCAGCCAATATTTCCCTGCCCAGTATCAACTCAGGCCCGGAACCAGACCACAGGGGTCAGCCCCGGAGCCCAGAATCAGACAAATCAGCCCGTCCCAAGCTGTCTCCCCTGCTCTGCCCGGCTTTCCCAGGGAAGCCCACAGAGGCTGTGGCTTGGCCTTTCCCTCGCTCCTTTCTGCCTCCTGGTCCGTCTGGGGCTTCCCCCAGCCACCCTGCGGGGCCTGCCACGTCTCTCATTTCTAGCGAATGTTTCAAGAGCGATGTTAGACTTTCCTTTCAATAGCGTTGACCTCTCTTAGGTACCTTTATGGATTAAGACCTGGGCGTAGATGGTTTCTTTGGCCTCACGACCTGAAGGTGCTTGGGAGAGATGATGGGGAGGAGAACGCACCCTGCAATGATCTGCACTGCACATAGATGCGGATTTCACCATGTTGGCCAGGCTGGTCTGAAACACACAGAGCCCAAGCGCCCGGTGGACCCTCTGACGGTCCTCAGGCGTGTGCCATTGTACGCAGAGCATTCAGCCCTCATCGTACAGCATTATACATGTGCACCCGGTGTTGCTGCTTCCTCTTTTTTTTTGATATAGGATCTTGCTCTGTCGCCCAGGCTGCAGTGCAGTAGGGCAGTCACAGCTCACTGCAGCCTCAACCTCTCAGGCTCAAGCAATCCTTCTGCCTCAGCCTCCTGAGTAGCTGGGACTACACACCCAGCTAATTTTTGTTGTTGTTGTTGTTTTGTAGAGACAGGATCTCACCATGTTGGCCAGTCTGGTCTTGAACTCCTGGGCTCCAGTGATCTGCCCACCTTGGGCTCCCAAAGTACTGGCATTACAGGTAGGAGCCACTATGCCTGGCCTGCTTCTTTTTTTCAAACTGGAATCTTGTAAATAGAATTAATCAGAACTTGTTGTTTAACGTGCACAGACCTTTAGCTGTACTGCAAAGCTGTGTGCACATGTGTTATGTCATCTGTTCCATGCGTTCTAATTATAAATAAGAAAAAACAAATTTCAATCAGCCATGCTGGAGGAAGAGTAATTATGTTTCTATTCCTTCTCTCGTAGGTGATGTAATATTCTCAAACAATGAGATGCTTAAACGTTCGCAGCCAAAAAATGCAGGAAGAAGTGTATGGAGATGGAGCAGGCCTTTCATAAAAACACAATGTTGGTTTTCTGGATTTTGTATGTTTGCTTTTTTTTTTTCCTCTCATCCTAAAGAAATATTCACTGTCATACCTAATTTTGTTTTTGTAAGTTTGTATTCTTTTCTTTATAAGGAGGCCCCACAAGACTCGCCCACGGCCCTGTGTCTGCCCGTCTGACCCCCCTCCTGCCTAGCAGGGACACGGGTGGCGGTGGTGCTGTGTGGAGGGCGGCGGTGGTGCTGTGTGCAGGGCGGCGGCGGTGCTGTGTGGAGGGCGGCGGCGGTGCTGTGTGCAGGGCGGCGGCGGTGGTGCTGTGTGGAGGGCGGCGGTGGTGCTGTGTGGAGGGTGGCGGGAGGGCTGGGAAGACTGTGAGCCAGGAGGCCTTGGGACGGCCTCTCTCTGAATCATCCTGTGCACCGCCGGGTGTGACAGAGGCTCCTAGAATCCTGCCTCAAGTGGCCGCCTTCACAGAGGGAGTCACTCACGTCCCTGCTCAGCACAGCCCTGGCATGAGGAGGCCCCTCTACTCATGAGAAACCCCCACCCAATCACCATGAGGTGGGACCCATGCTCGCATCCAGAGGCCACTCATTTAGTCAGGAAACATCGGCTGAGCCCTCGGCAGGGGCTGGTGCCTGATGCCCAGATGTAGAGAGTGTGGTGGGATGAGGACTTGGTTGTGAGATGTCACAGTCTGGGGAAGGACTAAGAGAAGGTGACACGGACAGTCTAGACTACCCGTCATTGGTTCTCCACTGGGGACACTTTTGACAATGTTTGGGTATAAATTGGTTGTCACGAGTGGTTCCAACGTCTAGTGGGTGGAGGCTGGGGGTGCCGCTTAGCATCCTACCAGGCATGGGACAGCCCCCACCACCCAGAGTGCCAGCCCCAAGGGCAGCCCAGGGTGTCCCAGTGGTGAGGAGCCCTGGTAGGGAGCACAGGGTTCATTTGGACCAGGGCCGTGGAGGCCTAGAGGAGCTCCTGCCATCAGGATGGCTGGGGATCAGGGCTCTGTGAGGCGGAAGGGGGTGTCAGTGCAGTGGCAGGCAGGGGTTCGACAGGCTGAGTCCTGCGACATGTTGCATCCACACCAGTGACTGGGGCCAGCACCACAGCTCAGGCTCTGAACCCACTTATTTTGCCCAATATTGCAGGTGTGGGAAGTTCCACCTTCCCCAGTCGGCTGCTTATCTTGTCGTTCCAATGCAGTTAGGAAGGGAAAATATTTTCTCCCCATTTTATAGATTAAGAAATGGGGCCTGGGGAGGAGCAAAGCCCAGAACTGCTGCCCACCAATGCCCCCGCCACCTGGTACTTTCCTGGGAACAGGTGGGAGCGACCGCCTGGACCTTGGGACCTCCCATTTGTAATTGCAGACCCTGGTCTGCCTGCATGGATGTGGAATCTGTCACTGGGGATCCTGGAGTCCTCCTGAGTTGTCCAGCAGGGCTCCACTCACCGACGTGCTGACAGAGGCCTAGGCTCTGACCTCTAGGAATATCCAAGGCATCTCATTATGCAGAAAATCAACCTCATGAGGTCTTGGAGGCCTCTCTCCATCTTCCTAGGAGTGATGCAATTGAGTGTAACTTCCAGGCTGCCAAGGCAGGCCATGAGGGGCTGCCCCTGTTGGAGGGGCAGAGTGGTATTTGTGGGGAGGGAGGAATCATTCAATGCCCACCTGCACCCCCCGGGCTCACAGCACACTCTAAGGCCAGTGCTACCAGCTGCCTTGGGTGGATAGAGGAGCTACAGCTCAGAAACATGCCCACAGCTCCCCCAGAACCCTGAGGCCAGCCTGTGGCTGGGCCTGTGATTTGAACCCCTCCACAAGGCTTCAAATCAGTGCTCTGTGTCCTGGCCTCATAAAACCTGGCTGCCCAGTTGGGATTGGTGTCACCTGCCTTGCTGAACTGGACACTCACTGGGCAGAGGGTGGGTGCTGTGAGAAGGCGGTGTATCCTGGCTGTGCAACCTTTGCAGGTGGCTGAACCTCTCTGTGCCTCAGTTTGCTCATCTGCAAAGGGGGCTGGGATTCCTGCCTGCATGCATGTGCTCAAGAGGGAAAGCCAGCCAGGCATGGTGGCTCATGCCTGTAATCCCAGCACTTTGGGAGGCTGAGGTGGGCAGATCACTTGAGGTCAGGAGTTCAAGACCAGCCTGGCCTAAATGGGGAAACCCCATCTCTACTTAAAAAAAAAAAAAAAAAATTAGGTGGACGTGGTGGCAGGTGCCTGTAATCCCAGCTACTGGGGAGGCTGAGGCAGGAGAATCACTTGAATCTGGGAGGCAGAGGCTGCAGTGAGCTGAGATGGCACCATTGCACTCCAGCCTGGGTGACAAGAGTGAAACTCTGCCTCAAAGTAAATAAATAAATAAATAAAATAAAGTAAAAGAGGGAATGCTGAGAGCTGGGCGTGGTGACCTCTGGCTCTGTAGCTACTCAGGAGGCTGAGTCAGGAGGATTGCTTTAGGCCAGAAATTCCAGGCTGCAGTGAGCTATGATCATGCCTGGGAACAGCGGCTATATTGCAGCCTGGGAAACACAGTGAGACCCCGTCTCTGAAAAATCAAATATTTAAAAAAGAGTGAATGGTGGATCAGGGTCTTGTGTGGTGGGGTGAGTCTGGGCAGGGGTGAAGGCCCAGCCAGAGTCACTGGGGCTCAGGGAGGGACTGGTGACATGGAGGCAGACCCCTGGTCAGGGCAGCACTCAGGGAACCTTCCCTGTGAGGGGGGACCTGGCCTCACCCCGGCCTCACCCCAGCTGTGAGTTGGAACCAGCAGGGAGGGAAGGCAGGCCCAGTGCACTCTGCCCAGGGGGATGTAGTTTGGCCAGCGGGAGCTGCCATCAGAGGCTGTCCTTACTGTGGGGTCACTGCGGGTGGTTTTCCTTCCCAAGCCTGGAACCTTGGGTCCCCATGCCCTCCAGCCCTGTGTCTCCTTTGTGGGCACCAGGAAGACAAATTCCTTGGCCTCCTTTGCAGTGGCTGGCTATGGAAGGAGGAGCCTGGGGTCAGGGCAGGTGGGCGTAGGCGGGTACGTGGCATCAAGAGGACGTATTTCTGTAGAGGGAATTACATTCTTTCTTCCAGTTTTGTGTTATAAAAGTTTTCCAATTGAAACCACCCCCCACCCGAAGCCTGGGGCCGGCCTCCCATCACTGCCTTCTCAGTCCCAGATGAGGCCTCCTTTCTGCATGGCCTCTGGGCCCATCTGAGCGTTCCTCTTCCCTGATGGGAGAAATGCCTGGTGGGGAAGAAGTGGATGTGGGTGTCCAAGCAAGTCTCAAATCCCAATGGCTGACCCGGAATCCCCCCTGCACCCCTCTCCTCCTGGTGCCCAGAGGGGGTGCCCACTCTTCTGCCAGGGATTTCCTGAGCAGCTGCTCTGACCATAGCCAGGGAAGGGTCCTTGCAGGAACTCTGTGGGCTGGGCCTACCCTCCCCAGCCTTGGCATCTTCTTGTTGGTGTCTGAGTTTGAGTCCGTTCTGTGGGCTCTGCAGGAGGTGGGCCCAGCTTCTCACCATGTGGGACCCCTCACCCAGAGCCTGAAACCCACTTTGACTAACATGCGTCTGGGTTCCTTCACTGGCCCTGCTGAGTCGCATCCCATGGGAAGGAGAACTGGCTGTTCGGGGGCTATCAGACCTTGGCCTGGGAAAACCTGTCTGAGGGCAGAGATAATCCTTGGCCCTGCCTCTGATTGGGCCCTGAGTTTGGTGGGGTTCTTCCCTGCTGGGGGTTCCTGGAGGCATGAGAGGATTTCGGGGTTTTATGTGAGAGAGGCCCCAACCCCTACAGTTTTCATATGTCCTCCAAGGCTGTGCCTGAGCTGTTGCTTTACATAAGAGAGGAATTGGAGCCAGGCAAAGCCCAGGATTAAAATGGGTTGGGTGGGGGGGAATGTGTGATTTGAATGTGTCCCTCTAAAAACGCATGTTGGAAACTCAGTTCTCAATGCAACAGTGTTGGGAGGTAGGGCCTCAGGGGAGGTGTTTAGGACGATCCATGGATGATCCATGCAGATGACAAAAGGCCTCGAGCCTAGGTATGTGTTCTCACACTCTCTTGCCATGTGATGCCTTCTGTCATGTGATGACACAGCAGGAAGGCCCTCACCAGATGCAGTCCCTTGAACTTGGACTTCCCAACCTACAGAATCATGAGCCGAATCATCTTCTATGTTTTTTTGTTTTTGTTTTTGAGGCAGAGTCTCGCTCTGTCACCCAGGCTGGAGCGCAGTGGCACGATCTTGGCTCACTGCAAGCTCCACCTCCCGGGTTCACATCATTCTCCTGCCTCAGCCTCCCAAGTAGCTGGGACTACAGGCACATGCCACCATGCTAGGCTAATTTCCTTTTGTATTTTTAGTAGAGACAGAGTTTCACTGTGTTAGCCAGGATGGTCTCGATCTCCTGACCTTGTGATCCACCCGCTTCGGCCTCCCAGAGTGCTGGGATTACAGGCGTGAGGCACTGCACCCGGCCTATATCTTCTGTGTTAAAATGATCTGGCCTGTGATATTCTATTATAGCTACAGAAAAAGTGGGCTAACACAGGAAGGGGGGTCTCTCGGCTGGAGCTGGGATCTCACACTGGATATGAATGGGCTATTGCAGGTTAAATGCCCACAGCCGTGCTGGGTCAGCTAATTCTCTGGATGGTCATCATTTTCCCTAAGGAGCGTTGTTGGGGAGGGCCTGAAGTTCACCCGCTCTGTGCTTGGGGCAGGTGTTTGTGTGTGTGTGTGTTGGGGGTAAGGTCCAGCTTGTATCTTCTGAGTCCCTCCCACCTCCTCAGCCACTGTGGTCAGCACATTCTCTTTCTTAGTATTTCCCTCCGTGTTGCTAAACAGGCCCATTCTCTGCTCCTTGATTCGTCCGTTTTGTTATCCTTTGATTTCTGGCTATTACAAAGGAGACAGCCAGGAGCAAATTGTGCTTTCCTCCTGATCTCCCCCAACTCCTGTTTTCTTCCATAGTTTTATTATTGATTGCTACATTGTTGGACCATGTTATATTTGCATTCAATTTCTATTATGTTTTCATTCCTATTCTGATAATTTCTTTTGTTTGCTGTTAATTACATTTAATGCTGTCTGTCAATTCTTTGCCAAACTTCTCTCCAACATGCTTTCGATTTGGGAGGTGGGGACAGGGGTTGCTCTGTTGCCCAGGCTGTAGTACAGTGGCACAATCATGGCTCAATCAATCCTCCCACCTCCTGAGTAGCTGGCACCACAGGTGCACACCACCACACCTGCTATTTTTATTATTATTATTATTTGTAGAGACTGGGTTTCCCTATGTCGCCAGGGCTGGTCTCGAATTCCTGGACTCAAGCCATCCTCCTGCCTCGGCCTCCCAAATTGTTGGGATTATAGGTGTGAGCCACTGTGCCGTGCTCAGCCTCTGTCTTACTCTGGAGGGGAAGATGCATTCCCAGTAAGCACTGCATGCAACACTCATGTGACCACACTTCCTGAATCCTTGCAGGTTTAGAACTGTCATGTGGCCTTTGCACTTGAGGATGGCGAAGCTGGCTGTGCAAATAACATCCCTAGCTTGCACTTTCTTCCCTTGAGTATTTTACTAATTTTTGAAGGTGGTCCTAACAAAGCACCACAAACTAGGGGGTAAAACATGAGAAATTTCCTTCCTGGTTCTGGAGACTAGAAGGCTGGAATCAAGGCACTGGAAGGCCATCTCTCTTGCTGACGGATCCAGGGAGAATCCATTTCTTGCCTTTCTGTCAGCTTCCGGTGATTGCCGGCGAGCCTTGGTGCTCCTTGGTTGTGGCTGCCTTGCTCCAATCTCTGCATCTGTTGTCGTGTGGCCTTCCTCCTGTTTCTGTCTTTCTTCTTCTTCTTCTTCTTCTTTTTTTTTTTTGCAAGACAGAGTCTTGCTCTGTCACCCAGGCTGGAGTGCAGTGGCATGATCTTGGCTCACTGCAGCCTCTGCCTCCTGGGTTCAAGAGATTCTCCTGCCTCAGCCTCCCAAAGAGCTGGGATTACAAGCGCCCACCACCACGACTGACTAATTTTTGTATTTTTTGTAGAGACGGGATTTCATCATGTTGGCCAGGCTGGTCTGGAACTCCTGGCCTCAAGTGATGGGCCTGCCTTGGCCTCCCGAAGTGCTGGGATTACAGGCATGAGCCACCATGCCCAACCTTTTTTGTCTTCTTACAAGGAGGTCAGTTGTATTGAATCAGGGCCCACTCCAATCAGGAGTGACTGCATCTTCACTTGGTTATATCTGCAAAGGCCCTATTTCCAAAAAGGTTGCATTCATAGGTGCTAGGGGTTGAGGCTTTAACTTATCTTTTAAAATTTTTATTATTTTTTTGAGACAGAGTCTTGCTCTGTCATGCAAGCTGGAGTGCAGTGGCACGATCTTAGCTCACTGCAACCTTCACCTCCTGGGGTCAAGAAATTCTCTTACTTCAGCCTCCTGAGTAGCTAGAATTACAGGCGCCCCCCTACCCCACCACGCCCGGCTAATTTTTGTATTTTTGTTAGAGCTGGGATTTTACCACGTTGGCCAGCCTGGTCTCGAACTCCTGACCTCAAGTGATTCACTTGCCTGAATTTCCTAAAGTATAACATATCTTTTTAGGGGACACAATTATACCCACAAAAAGTATTTTCTAGATAAGGAAGCACTACTTCTTTTTCTTCTGGCATCGAATGTCACTGTGGAGAAGTCTGATGCCAAGTTGGTTTTCTTTGCTTCGTAAGATACTTGGTTTTTCTGTCTGGCTGCCTAAAGGATTATTTCTTTATCTTTAAAGTCCAGTGATTTTGTGAAGGCATGTTTTGTGTTGACTGTTCTGGGCCAACACACCCAAGTATACAGCATGCACTTTTACAAGCAGGCACAAGTCTTCCTATATTTCAATAAAGAGGTCTTGAATAATAGGTAGTTTCAATCCTTGTTTGGCAGGGTGCTCTGGCGCACGCCTGTGGTCCCAGCTACTCGAGAGGCCAGACGTTCAAGGCCAGCCTGGGCAACGCTAGCTTATATGAGATCCTCTCTCATATAAATCAAGCAGTCAATGCTTGTTCTGATCTGTTAGAGCTTTGCCTATCGTATGTGTATGCTGGAACCCCTTTACTGTGTTTTTCTTGGAGACAGAGTCTTGCTCTAAGGAAGGAGACCACTACTCCTCCTCCTCTCCCCGTACCTTGTCTAGTTCACAAGACAGGAGGAGAGAAAAAGCAAAAAGTTAGAAAGAAACAAAAGTAAGATAAATAGCCAGACAACTTTGGCACCACCACCCAGCCCTAGGAGTTAAAAAAAAGTAATAATAATAACATCAACCCCTGACCTAAACTGCTTGTGTTATCTGTAAATTCCAGACATTGTATGAAAACAGCATTGTAAAACTTTCTGTTCTGTTAGCTGATGCCTGTAGCCCCAGGGCATGTTTCCCACGCTTGCTTGATTTATCACGACCCTTTCGACCCTTTCACGTGGACCCCTTGAAGTTGTAAGCCTTTAAAAAGGCCAAGGATTTCTTTCTCAGGGAGCTCTTAAGACGCGAGTCTGCCGACGCTTCCGGCCAAATAAAAAGGCTCTTCCTTCTTTAATCCGGTGTCTGAGGAGTTGTCTGCGGCTCGTCAGTCTACAGCTCTGTCGCCAGGCTGGAGTGTAATGGCGCAATCTCAGCTCACTGCAACCTCTGCCTCCTGGGTTCAAGCAATTCTCCTGCCTCAGCCTCCCGAGTAGCTGGGATTACAGGCACGCATCACCATGCCCGGCGCATTTTTGTATTTTTAGTAGAGATGAGGTTTCACCATCTTGGCAAGGCTGGTCTTGAACTCCTGACCTCATGATTCGCTTGTCTCGGCCTCCCAAAGAGCCGGGATTACAGGCGGCAGCCACTGCACCTGGCCCCTTACTGGTCTTTTGTAGTCACTCTCTCTCTAATCCTTTTAAATCTCTTTTTCTTTTCATTTGCTGACTTTCTCCTTTCTTAGGTGATTTTCGTGGTGTCTGTGCTCTCGTATCACCTGTAACTTTATTTCTGAAGTGGTTCTGTCTTTTTCTTCAGTTTCCTTCCTCAATTCTGTCATTTCCAACCACAGACTCCGCGGCTGTTTGGCCACTTCTTCCCTGCATTCTTATTCTGTGCTTATTCTCCTCTGTGCTTATTCTGTGCTGTGGTCTCCCTTCAGAGCTGAAGTTCTTGTTGGAATATTAGATCATGATTTTCATCTGGTTTGTGGCAGTATTTGTCGGATGAGATTTCTCCTTTTGTAGGAAAACAGCACTGCTTTTATTTATTTTTTATTTTTATTTTTTGAGACTGCGTCTTGCCCTGTGACCCAGGCTGGAGTGCAGTGGTGCGATCATAACTCACTGCAGCCTTGACCTGCAACCTGTACTCAAGCAGTTCTGCTGCCTCTGCCTCCGGAGTAGCTGGGGACTACAGGGGCATGCCACTGTGCCTGCCTGCGTTTCTTTTTTTTATTTTTTTGAGAGAGGGTCTCCCTCTGTCACTCAGGCTGGAGTGCAGTGGCACGATCTCAGTTCACTGCAACCTCTACCTCCTGGGTTCGAGCGATGCTCCCACTTCAGCCTCCTGAATAGCTGGGACTACAGGTGCACACTATCGTGCCCGGCAATTTTTTGGTATTTTTTTTTTGTAGAGACAACGTTTCACGGTGTTGTCCAGGCTGGTCTCGAACTGCTGGGCTCAAGTGATCTGCCCACCTTGGTCTCTCGAAGTATCGGGACTATAGGCGTGAGCCACCACGCCTGGTCTTTTATTGATTTATTTTTTAAGTTAGAGACTTAGGTCTCCTTATGTTGGCCAGGCTGACCTTTAACTCCTGGTCTCACACAATCCTCCCGCCTCTGTCCCACAAAGTGCTGGTGTTACCGGAAAAGGGGGCTCCGATCCAGACCCCAAGATAGGTCTCTTGGATTTCATGCAAGAAAGAATTTGGAGAGAGTTTTAGAGTGAGAGCAAGATTATCAGGAAAGTGAAGGGATGAAGAGGAACTGAGGGCTCCTCCCCTCCCTTTTGAGACCACATACGGTAACTTCCAGACGTTGCCATGGCATCTGTAAACTGTCATGGCGCTGGTGGGAATGTCTTTTAGTAGCTAATGCATTCTAATTAGCATATAATGAGCTGTGAGGACAATCAGAGGTCACTCTGGTGGCCACCCTGGTTTTGGTGGGTTTCGGCCAGCTTCTTTACAACAGCCTGCTTTATCAGCAAGGTCTGTATGACCCGTATCTTGTGCCAACCTCCTATCTCGTCCTGTGAGTAAGAATGCCTAGCCTCCTGGGAATGCATCCCAGCAGGTCTCAGCCTCATGTTACCCAGTTCCTGTTCAAGATGGAGTTCCTCTGGTTCCAACGCCTCTGGCATTGGGATTTCAGGCGTGAGCCACTGCACCTGGCCAGCATTGCTTTTAGAAGAGGAGAGTGTGCCCATTTTTATTACTCGCTTATTTGACTAGGATGGCTGTTCCGGCCAGGAGGTGCTGGACCACGGCTCCTGTGAGGACCATGTGCTGCCCTGTTGGATACCTCAGCACCACTCGCTCCTGTTGGCAGCTGAGCTGACCCACCTCGAGGTCCTGTGCCAGGGTTACAGCTGGTGGTATGTGGGTGCATGGTGACGGCAGGCCCCTGAGGGCTGGGGCAGGCCAGTGAGCCTGACTCTGCCTGTAGGAGGTTCTAGAACAGGCCACACTGATGAAAAGTCGCAATGAAAATCGCCTCTGGAGGGGGTGCAATGGGGACTGGCAAGCACATGTCTCGGGGGGTCAGGTTCTTATCTTGGTGGAGTCTGCCTTTGTCAACTCCCTGAGTGATGCCCTTGAGATCTGTAAAGCATGCTGGGTTGAACTGTGAGCCCCACATTCATATGTTGAAGTCCTGACCCCAGTGTCTCAGAATATGAGAGGGCAGAGTCAACAAAAAGAGGAAAATCTCTAGCCGATTCCCCAGCTCTGAGCCTGTACCTGCCTTGGGGCCAGGAGAGGCTGAGGTGTGGGAGAAATGGTGTTTGGGTTCCTCTGCCAGAGCATGGTCCTCCGTGGAGTCGGCCTCCGGCAGCGGGGAGCAGCAGGTGCTGTTGCATGCTACCGCCTCCCCTAAGCCTTCCAAGGTCTCCTTAGGAAGGGGGTGCGTGTTCCCTCCCAGACGCAGCTCACCCCTACCTCTGCCCCCCGCACCTCCCTCCCCCTGCCCCAGGCAGGCCCCAAGACTTTCCTTGCCCTGAACTCTCATCTGCCTCCTGGGTCTGTCCTCCTTTCCTGGCTGCTTGGGTCAGCCTGGCCTCCGGTTCTCTCCCTTTCTGTCCCTTTTGCACCCTGGCTCCCTCTCTAGGCTGCGGTGCAGTGAGGATGCTGCCCAGGTTGGAGGCTGGCGGGAGGTTGGGTGTGGCGCGAGGCCGTGTTGTTCCGGGCTGTTCCGGGGATGCTGACATTAGCGTGGCTCACGTTTGTGGTGGGTCTAGATCCTCTTGTACAGACACGGTGCTCTTCCCTTCCTCCGCAGAAGCAGAACCCTGATGTGTGGTGGGGCATGTAGCTGGCTAGAATGAAAGCCTGCATCTCCCAGCTTCCTCCCTGACGCTAAGTGGAGCCAAGCTGCTAAGTCATGGCCAGCGGGTTAAAGGCAGAAGTGCTGCAGGAGACTTCCAGGAAGATGGCTAAAAAAAGAGCTGACTCAGCTGGGACTTCTGGGAGGCGCCCTTTTCTGCCCTGTACTTTCCCAGCTTTCTTCCATCTGTCCTGTGGTCTTGATGACTGGAACTCCAGCAGCCACTTTGGACCATGGAGTGGCTTTGAGGCTAGACACCATGTGTGGAGGATGAGGAGCAGGACAGCCGGGATCTGGGTCCCTGAGGACATTGTGGAGCTGCCACCTCACCCCCAATCAGTCATCCCCAGATTCTCACTTAAAAAGAAATAAGCTTCTTTCTTGTTTGTGCTTCTTTTGTTGGAATTGCTCTGTTATACGCAGTGAAACCAAAATGTGGAGTTCTGATTGGCTGATAGAAATGAGGAAGGGGTTCCCTCCCCTGCACCGCTCCATGGCACACAGGCCCTAGCTGGCAAGAACAGGAACTAGGGTGGGGGAGAGCCACTGTTCTAAGAAATGGCTAACCACAAGCGGCCCACTTGCACAACCTCCTGTTACCAAATACCTCGCTCCGCATGTAGCTCCAGCAGCGTGACCCCGTGTGCGTGTGGCCTCTCCAGCGTGACCCTGTCTGCGTGTCGTCTCTCCAGCGTGACCCCGTCTGCGTGTCGCCTCTCCAGCGTGACCCCGTCTGCGTGTGGCCTCTCCAGCGTGACCCCGTCTGCATGTCGCCTCTCCAGCGTGACCCCGTGTGTGTGTCGCCTCTCCAGCGTGACCCTGTCTGCGTGTGGTCTCTCCAGCGTGACCCTGTCTGCGTGTGGCCTCTCCAGCGTGACCCTGTCTGCGTGTCGCCTCTCCAGCATGACCCTGTCTGCGTGTGGTCTCTCCAGCGTGACCCTGTCTGCGTGTGGCCTCTCCAGCGTGACCCTGTGTGCGTGTCGCCTCTCCAGCGTGACCCTGTCTGCGTGTGGCCTCTCCAGCGTGACCCCGTGTGCGTGTCGCCTCTCCAGCGTGACCCTGTCTGCGTGTCGCCTCTCCAGCGTGACCGTGTCTGCGTGTCGCCTCTCCAGCGTGACCCCGTGTGCATGTCGCCTCTCCAGCGTGACCCTGTCTGTGTGTGGTCTCTCCAGCATGACCCTGTCTGCGTGTCGCCTCTCCAGCGTGACCCCGTCTGCGTGTCGCCTCTCCAGCGTGACCCTGTCTGCGTGTCACCTCTCCAGCGTGACCCCGTGTGCGTGTCGCCTCTCCAGCGTGACCCCGTCTGCGTGTCGTCTCTCCAGCGTGACCCTGTCTGTGTGTGGTCTCTCCAGCGTGACCCCGTGTGCGTGTCGCCTCTCCAGCGTGACCCTGTCTGTGTGTGGTCTCTCCAGCGTGACCCTGTCTGCGTGTGGTCTCTCCAGCGTGACCCTGTCTGTGTGTGGCCTCTCCAGCGTGACCCTGTCTGTGTGTGGCCTCTCCAGCGTGACCCCGTGTGCGTGTCGCCTCTCCAGCGTGACCCTGTCTGTGTGTGGTCTCTCCAGCGTGACCCCGTCTGTGTGTGGCGTCTCTCCAGCGTGATGCTTCTCCCTGGCTCCTGCCCCTGGGGAGGTGGCCTTCTGTCTGCTGCCCGCTGTTCTCTTGCAAGGTGTCTTCAGACTTTCTTTACCCGCAACTGTCTCGGTAAATTCTTTTACCACCTGTGACACCAGCCCCAACCAGTTGCACCTGCACCGCTGACTGCAGTGGATTCCTTGTTGCTGATATTCCGCATAACCTTGCTGTGTGTCATATATGACCATTCTTTAAGAGAGGGGCAAGCTGAGGCTCAGAGAGGTTAAGGCACTTGCTCAAGGTCACACAGTGGACAGGTTGTGGGTAAGCCAGGCTGCTGGCTTAGAACAACGCCACAGTGTTTCTGAGATCACCTTGCTTGGGGACTCCTGGCGGTTCCCCCTGCGTCATAGCAGCGAGTCTGTCCAGGACGAGCCACTCCAGGCCACTGAGGGCCAGCTGGAGGGCCTGCAGACACCCGCTGCGGAGTCAGGGTCTGCACCGTCGGCTGGCAGAGAGGTCTCAGGAGGGGCATTAGTGTCTGTCCTCGCTGTGATTGCACCGACTGAGAAATCAGCTGTGGAAAAACAACGGAAAACACAGCAGCAGCTTGTTACTGAGAAGGGAGGACTCAGGGTGGACCTGACCCCTCTGCAGAGGGCTTGGTGAGAGCGTGGCCTGCCCCGTTGGCTCTTCCCTCTGGGTATTGGAATTGATGCGCAGCCAGAGGCTTACCTGGGGTTACTGGCACCCAGGGAAGAGCAGCCCTGAGCTGTGTGGCTGCTGAGGAAGGCTGTCTGCAGAGCACAGCCCAAGGGCTGAACGGGGCCAGTGGGCTCAGCTCGAGGGCTCCATTCTCCTTCCTACAGCTGCCAGGGTGCTTTGCAAAGGGTCAGTCGCCCTTCTTACCAGGCGGGGATGCCAGGAGGGAGAGCGGGCCATTCCTCTAACATCAGCGACCACGTCTTCGTTCCAAAACCCTTAAGCCTTGAGCTCTCTATCAGCAAAAAGAGAAGCGAGGTGCTCAGGGGACCTATGTGGAGATCCTCTGCTCCCCTCACCTTGAATATGGAGAGGGCCCAAGACTCCCTAGGGAAGGCAGGGATATAGACTCCAGATGTGCCCTGCTCCCTCCTCTGCACCACTGTGCAGCACCACAGGCAGCCTGGGGTGCAAATAACATCTCCCTGGGTACAGCTTCGCACCAGGCCGTGCTGGGGTTAGAGCCACACTTGCACACCTTGTGGATCCCTGCAGCCTGGGGTTGGGCTGCTCTTCCCACTGCAGGGAGGGAGGTGGTCGGAGGTAGGGGCTGCTGCTCCTACCTAGGCACTTCTGGCCTCACTGGAAGAAGGTGGAGGGTTTGCACATTTAGTGGCACCTGCTCCGTCTTTGTCCCTGTATTTACATCATTATTCTGAAAGCCAAGAGATTGGACCTACCTGGGCTCCGTGCACAGCCCCTGGGCAGGTGCCTGTGGGCATCTGGCTTCCTGGGGTGCACAGCTCCTTCTCTCCCTTCTGGACTGCGGCAGTGTACTAGGGACATTGGAGCCACTGTGTAAAGTCTCCAGCTTTCTGGGACAATTTTATTCACTCATATGTGTTGAGAGTTCGTTTTGTGCTGGGGTCCCCGGGGAGAACTCTGGATTCGCTCATAGTTCCACAACAACATACCTGTGGACAGGGGCCAAGAGCACGTAGAGAAGGCGCTGAACACTCCTTGGCTTCCAGGGGAAAGATCAGGACTGGAAGGATGTGGGAACTGCCCAAAGCTACAGAATCTGCTGTCTCAATGGCTGAGCAGGGTGCAGGGTGCATGCGGGTTTTTGTTCTGTGGCATTGGTGACCTTGGCACTTCTCCAGGTGTGGAGGACAGCACGGGAGTGAGCCTGTGAATGTAGGCAGAGTCCAGGCGGCCCCAAGCCTGAGTGGGTTGTAGCTGTCAGAGTGGCAGCACGTGGACAGAGGGGATGGGCTCGTGGTTGGGGGGGGGACCCGCTTGAGTGAGAGTCAGCCTGGGGACATTGCAATTCCTCTGATGCCTGGTTTGGGTCTCCAGCACTACTTAGCGCACCCCACTGAGCCTGTCTGTGCCTGGCCTGGCACTGGTGAGGCAGGGACTGAGTCAGGCAGGGCCTGACCAGAGAGCCCATGGGCAGGCAGTGTTGGTGCTGCATGCCCAGGCTTAAACCAGCAAGCCTGATTCTGAATGTCCACAAGCTCTTGGCTGGTGGGGCCACAGAACCGGGACCCAAGCCTCCTAGCAACATGGGTGAGCCCATCCGTCATCGGTCCTTCTCTCAGGCCACCTGGTTCTCTGTGACTCACTCGGTGTTGGCCAGGTGCTTGGATGCAGAGCTGAGCAGATAGTCCCTGTGTCCCTAGTCTTGTTGGGGGTGCAGGAGTCTAAAGCCCGTGTGAGTCTGGTGAGAGCCTGGGAAGGAACCACTTTTTCCATGGCAGAGGTGAGTGCAAAGCACGGTGTTGCACTGCTCTGGCGGTGGCACTTTATTGTGTAACCTATTCATCCACCCACTCATGTATTTCTCCACCCACCCACTCATCCACTCGCCACCCACCCACCCATTCATCTACTTATTCACCCACTCACTCATCCATCCACTTATCCATCCACCCATCTACACATGCGTCCATCCATCCATCCACCCATCCATCTATCCACCCACCCATCCACCCATCCACCCACCCATCCATCCACATAGCCACCCATCCATCAATTATTTGTTCATCCATCATCCATTCCCCATCTGTCCATCTACTTACTCATCCATCCATCCACCATCCATCCATCCATTCATGCATCCATCTACTCATCCATCCATCCATCCATCCATCCATCCATCCATCCATGTACTCATCCATCCATCCATCCACCCACCCATCCATCCACCTACCCATCCACCTATTGATCCATCCATCCATCCATCCATCCATCCATCCATCCATCTACCAATACTTCCATCTATCCACATACCCGCCCAACCACCCATCCATCCATTCACCCACCCACTCATCCATCCATCCATTCACCCATCTGCCTGCCCACCCATCTACCCACTCATCAACCCATCCACCCATCTACCCACTCATCCATCCACCCACCCACTCACCTATTCACCCATCCACCCATCCATGCATGCATGCACGCAACCATCCATCCATCCATCCACCCATCCATTCACTCAGAGTGAAGGCCAAGGGGGCCTTCCCTGAACCCCAGAGTGGAGAGGCTGCCAGCCCAAAGGTGCAGCCCTTGCCAGCCTCCAGAGAGCTCCTCCCATTCAGCAGAGCAGGCCGCCCTCTAGGTGGCAGCAGAGAGTGAGCTCAGCCTGCCCTGCAGACCCCGCCTGGATTTGCCAACCCCTCCCTGTGTGGGGGTGGGTGACAAACAGTGGGAGAGAGGCAGGGGTCGGAGAAGTCGGTTTTCTCCATGTGGAAGGAGGCTCGGGAGGGAGGACACCCCCACCTTCCCCGGCCTTTTGTTGCCCTACCCAAGGGCCTCGTGGTCACACTTGTGGTCAGCTGGGGGACCTCCCCTAGGGAGAGGAGAACCGTCGGGCTCCCCTTCATGAAGCCACTCCCAGGACTGCAGGGTTTGGGTTTACCCTCGTGAAACCACCTTTGCAAAAATTATAACTGAGGAAATGATAACAGCGAAAGAGATCAGACCTAACTGACTCCATCTTGCTTCTAACTTTTAAGCTGTCTTTATTCATTCCTGGGCATAGGCCGTACTGACTTTGGGAAGGAATTCAGTTCATGGTTTGACTCTGAAACAAAATTGACAACAGCCCTTTCCTGAATAGACCCCCTTCTTGCCTGAGGACCAGTCTGCCTTTGTAGGACTAACACATTAGCTACAAGATTAGAAATTATGGTTTAGGGGTCTTGCAACCTCTGGCTGCAAGAGTCTGAACCTACCCAAATTGCTTCTGGAGAAAACACCACTATTGTAAAACCTAAGATCCATGCTGGAGATATTTTGCAGACCCCGCACTCATGGATCAGCTGACACCACCCAGACCAGGCATCTGGCTCAACCAGTTCCACCATCCCACCCAGAAACAGAAGACAGCAAGAAAAACTCACTTCGACCCGCTAGGAGTCCATCTCCAAACCGACCAACCGGCATTCCCCACTTCCTGAGCCCCTACCTTCCAAATTATCTTTAAAAACTCCGATCCCTGAATGCTCAGGGAGACTGATTTGAGTAATAATAAAACTCTGGTCTCCTGCACAGCCGGCTCTGCGTGAGTTACTCTTTCTCCTTTGCAATTCCTCTCTCTTGACAAATCAGCTGTGTCTAGGCAGCTGGTGAGGTGAACACACTGGGCAGTTACACCAGGATTAATGAAACCGACCCAAAGCTCCTTTGTGCCAAAGCTGGAACTCACACCTCCCACCCGCCATCCACGCGGTGACCAGCTGCCCGGTCACGTGACATTGCAGCTCTGCTGTGGCGACAGCAAGACTGTGACACACAGCGGCCCAAACGTGGGGGGCTCTTGCACTCCTGCATTACTTGACAGAAGAAGTCTGTAGGTCAAAGGCCCTTGCAAATTACAGTTCCTAGACTTTAGAGTGAAAATGCATTTTCTTGCCCTCACCATTTAAAAGCCAAAGCTCAAAACTTTGAGTTTTAAGTGAAGGTCCCAAATGATGGGATTCAATTTCATTCCCCCCAGGTCACAGGCAAAGGGGCTGTCGTGCAGGGAGATGAGGGGCTGCCCAGGCACTCTGGGGACCTGGGGCTTTCTCTCCTCAGGAGACCCAGGGCCACGGGCGAGGGGTCAGCCGCTCTGCACCCAGGCCATTCTCCTTCCAGGGGCCTCCTGGCTGGCCGAGTGGTCCTGACGTTTCCCAGACGCTGTTGCAGGGTGCTCCTGTAGTGGGGAGGGCAGCTTTTCTCCTGTGTGTGGGTGGCTTGTAAGGTGGCAAGGCTGTGTTCCCCGGACCCCTGTCTGGGAGGATTCTTTGAGGTCCAGGTTTCCAATGCCTTTCTCTGGAAAGGTTTCGCTTTTGCTTCTGCCAGAAGCCTGGGTTGCCAGGACTCCCTCAAACTAAATTTTTGGCCTGGGGCTTTTCCAGGCGTCCAGTGAGCGTGAGCTCTGGCCACACTGCTCCTGAGGTGAGCTTGTGACTGGAATTTCCTGGGGTGACCTTTTTGTGCTTTTCCCACTGCTTCTAGAGCCAAGGTGACATGCCTACCATCTCCCCCCGGGGTGGGCTTCCCCAGGTCGTCTGTGGAGCAGTCGCCTCCTTGGTCCTCCTGTGGGCAGCTCTCACGTCCCCTTGGCCTCTGGCTCCCTGTGTGCGTGGTTCACTTAAGCCAATGGAAGAAACCCAGAAACTCCACAGAGAAGTGGGTAAAATCCATGAACAGACTGTGTGGAACAGGATAACAAATGGCTCTGAAATATAGGGAAAGAGGCTCGTAGTAAAGAAATGCAAATACAAGCTAACATTGAGATGCAATTTCTCACGTATCAGACTGGCAGCGATTCAAAAGCATGACTGCGCCCCGGGGAGGAGGCCATGGGAAACTGGCTCCCTCAGACACTGGGAGGGAAACCGTCCTTCCCCAGAGGGAGCAGAAGGTGGCGGTAGCTAACAAAATTACACGGGCTTTGCCCCTTGACCCAGCGATTCCATTTCTAGGAATTTCCCCCGAGGCGACACCTCTGCAAATAGGGAACAGTGCATGCTTGACGGATGCAGCACGGCCTCATTGGTCGCAGCGAGACCCTGGAAACAACCTGAGTGCTCATTCACCGGGCGGGGCTGTGCAAACGGGAAAGGCCACAGCACGGGGCATCATGGTGGCTTTGGGGAGCCTGGGGAGCCTCGGGGGCTAGGGGAGACCTCAGGGAGCCGGAGCACGGGAGTACAGACAGGCTGCTCAGTGGGGCGGGAGCAGTGCCCAGGGCATCTGCAGGTGGGTGGAAAGGGGGTGTAAGGGGAGACTCATACACACCACACATGCAATGCAAACCACACACAAATCACACACACACAGGTAAACTACACACACAAATCACACACATCAGACACACCACACACGCACATGTAAACCACACACAATCACACACACCACATACACCATACACACACACCACATACACCATACACACATGTAAACCACACCCAAATCACACACACCACACACACGTAAACCACACACACAAATCACACACATCAGAAACACCACACACGCACATGTAAACCACACACAATCACACACACCACATACACCATACACACACACCACATACACCATACACACATGTAAACCACACCCAAATCACACACACCACACACACGTAAACCACACACACAAATCACACACATCAGAAACACCACACACGCACATGTAAACCACACACACAATCACACACACAACATACACCATACACACACGTAAACCACACCCAAATCACACACACCACACACACATGTAAACTACACACACAAATCACACACATCAGACACACCACACACGCACATGTAAACCACACACACAATCACACACACAACATACACCATACACACACGTAAACCACACCCAAATCACACACACCACACACACATGTAAACTACACACACAAATCGCACACATCAGAAACACCACACACGCACATGTAAACCACACACAATCACACACACCACATACGCCATACACACATGTAAACCACACCCAACTCACACACACCACACACGTGTAAACCACACACACAAATCACAAACATCAGAAACACCACACATGCACATGTAAACCACACACAATCACACACCACACACACCACACATGCACATGTAGATCACACACACAAATCACAGACACCACATACACATAAACCACACTCACACAGATTACACACGTCATACATACACATAAACCACACACACAAATCATGGCACACCCCCCCCACACACATATAAATCACACACACACCCACACACCACACACATGCCAACTGCACACACATAAATCACTCATTCCCTCACTACACACAAACATATAAACTACACACAGAAATCACACAGGCAGATACACTACACATGCAAATGTAAATTACACACACATAAACTACATACACAACCTATACACACAAATCACACACGCACTATACATGCACACATAAACTACACACTAAACACACACATAAACAACACACACACAAATCACCCACATGCACACACACTGCATATGCTACACATGCACATGTCAACTACACACATACATAAACTACACACACGTAAAAACCACACACACAAAGTACACACACAAACTGTACACACATATAAAAAACACACAAAGTACACACACATAAACTACACACACATAAAAGCCACACACACAAACTACACACACATAATCTATACACACAAACTATACACACACATATAAACCACACACACAAGCTACACACACATAATCTATACACACAAATTATACACACACATATAAACCACACAAACTACACACACAGATAAACCATACACACAAAGTATACACACATAAACTACACACACAAAGTACACACATATAAACTACACATGCAAACTATGCACACACATAAACTACACACACAAAGTACACACATATAAACTACACATGCAAACTATACACAGGCACATAAACCACACACATAAACTGTACACACAGTATAAACCACACACATGAGCTACCCACACATATAAACTACATACAGAAACTACACACACACATAAATGATGCACACAAGCTACACACACAGAAACTGTACACACAGATGTAAGTATGAGGCGGATGGGGAGAGAGAAAGGGAGAGAGAGAGATTGATTTTGCATAGAGAAACCCGGGAAGGAAAACCCAGAACCAGTGAACGTGTTTACCACCAGCTGGGAGGACTGGGTGCAGTGAGAAGTCGGAGAATCCTTTACATATTTTTTGACTTTTGAAACACGTAAATGTTTTCATGTTCAGAAATGGAATTAAATCAACAAGCACAAAAAAATCGAACATTGAATTCAAACAGAAATCAGAGAGCCTAAAACAATTGACAGCAACAGCAGATGGAGAAAAGAAGGGAAGCAGCTTTCGAAGGGGCCTCTGGCTGTGGGGACCTGCAGCTCCGAGTCGCAGGTGGGCTTTGTCGGGATGGCGGCGCCGCTGTGGTCGTCTGAAGCCACTGTCTGTGGGTGGAGGGTTGGTCACCTCCGGCAGCATGGTGATCTTCCTCGGAACCAGGACTCTTTCTCTCGCTGGGAGGCGGGAGATACAGATACGGAACGGGAGACAAAGAAGGTTCCTGGGTGCTTGTGCTTGGATCGGAAGCGGCAGCAATAATTCATAATTCCAAAAAATCCATTTTCTGCCTCTAACCACTGAAAGGAGCTAACATCAGTGCTAACCCAGCACGTGGGGTCACACGGGTGGTTTCCGAAGCTGTGCGGTGTGATGGGTCCAGGGCTCCTGAGAAGGCCTGAGTCCAGATCTGGGTCGAGGTGGGCACAGGATGAGCGGGAGTGTGGATCGCGTTGCACCAGACGGGCGGATGCACTTGAGGACAGATGGGGACGCTTCAAGAGGACACAAAGGCCGGGCAGAAGGGGCTCTGGTGCCAAATTTGGGACATAGGAAGAAGAACATTGGATGAACGGTATCGGTGAGTCCACGGCGGCCCTAGAAGGAGGGAGCACTTCCTCCTAGAACAGCCAGTGTGGGAGAGGCAATGGATTTGAAAGTCCCCATTTGTGCAGTCCTCCTGGAATCAACGTATTCAGGTGAAGATCAACAGCGGACATTGAAGTCGGCTGAGTAGCATCCCAAGGTGGTTGCCCTGTAAGCCCCAGAACCTGTAATCACAGGTCACCTTGTACGGCAAGCAGGGCTTTGCAAACGTGGCTAAGTGAGGGACCTGGAGATGGGGAGGCCACCCGGGATTATCCAGGTGGGCCCTGGTGATCTTCAGGGTCCTTTTAAGAGGGAGGCAGGAGGGTCAGAGCCTGAGGAGGGGATGCAGTGATGGACGCGGAGCTTGGAGGGACGGGCTTTGGAAACGGAGGAAAGGACCACACACATGCCCAGGAACGCAGGCAGAAGGAAAGCAGCCCTGCCGACACCGACCTTGGCCCAGTGTGACCCATTTTAGACTTCCGGTCTACAGAGCTGGGAGAGGACACACTTGTGTTGTTTGTGGTAATCTGTTACAGCAGCCACCGGCAACTAACTTGGGTGCCAAAGTCACTGAGTTAAGGGCTGTTGGGGAACAGGATACTCACGCTCCCAGGACCACCAGTTACAAAGGGGAGGGGGCTTACGCAGGAGCAGCTGGCGACAGTCCTTCCCCCGCGACTGGATGTAGCATCACCTGGGAAGGACAGTTGACATGTCCCCTGCTGTGACGGGCAGAGGACAGCGTCTCCTGTGAGTGCTGCAGCCCAGACCGCCACACCCAAATTTCATGCTGCGCCAGTCTGGGTTGTGCTGCATCCTACCGGACAGCTGGCCGGACCCTGGAGGCCGGTGGTGTCACTAAAGGAAAAGAGCTCATCTGGTGTAAGAGGCACCGGAGGGTCCTGTCAAGGCCTGCAACGTGTGTTTCTCCGGGACTTCTGGATCCTGTATATGTGTATGTGGCTGGAAAGGACAATTTTGGAGAAATGGGACATTTTGAGTATTTGCTGCACACTAGGCTTCATTAAAGTGTCAGTGTTAACAATGAGTTATGATTTGGCAATGCTAGAGAGGTGTGTGTCTCTGTGTCTGTGTCTGCCCCACGGCTGTGGGGGTGAAGCGGGAAGCAGGAATGCAGGGCGTCCTGGCGCTCTTCTTGCAGCTGTGTTCTGATTGCCTCTCTTCTGTGCGTGCTCCGTGAGCCCCTTTGCGAGTCCCCCTGCCAGCGTGGCCTGGGGATCCTCTCTGCCTGCTGTTCCCACGACCAGGATGATTCTTCTTCGCTTCTGGGTCTTGCTCTGTCACCCAGGCTGGAGTGCAGTGGCATCATCTCAGCTCGCTGCAGCTTTGACCACCTGGGCTACAGTGATCCAACCCCCTGGCCTCCCGAGTAGCTGGGATTACAGGTGCATGCCACCACACCCGGCTAAGTTTTTGATTTTTATAGAGATGGGGTTTCGCCATGTTGCCCAGGCTGTTCTCAAACTCCTTCCGCCTCTGCCTTCCAAAGTGCTGGGATTACAGGCATGAGCCACCTTGCCCGGCCTTCTCCTTCACTTTTGTTGGGAAGTAGGGAATACAAACTCACAGCACCATCTTTTTCCAGTTTGGAGAGCTAGCTGGGAGATGAATGGAAGCAGGTCTGTGTTGTCCTGTGGAGTTCCTCATGCGTGTACTTGATGGAGGCGGACAGCAGCAGAACCTGGAGCCCGCGCCCCGTCCTGGAGGCGTGGGGGGTGCTGCATCTGCAGCTCCGCAGGGACCGGGCTCTTGCATTCGGCCTCGGCCTCCAGTGCACGTAGGGACCCAAGGAAGAGCGGTCTGGGCTCCCCAGCTTTGGCTGCATAAAACTCCTTGCACCTGGGTGGCTTAAAACACCAGCTATCTTATTTAGCTGATGCTTGCTGGATCAGGTGATGGCTTCCCTGGTCTCAGCTGGTGGCAGTCTCTGTGGTCAGCCGGTGGCTTGGAAGTTCTAGATAGTCTCCCTCCCTTGTTTGGTGCTGGGCTTGATGTCAGCTGGAGAGATGGGGATGACAGGGTTAGTGTCACCTTCCAGAGCTCCAGCACCTTCCTGTGGAGGAGTCACAGGCTTCCTACAAACAAGGGGGAGCCAGCCCCAGGACACGGTCAGAGGTGGTGCCCTAAGAAGCACAGCAGTGCCCGAAGCTTTGCGCAAAGCAGGTCCCTGCCTGTGGGCCTCTCCAGGCCCATGCGTAGCCTTGTCCATGTCCATGCTGCCGCCTGTCTACTCGCCTCCAGCTGGTGCTCCAGGAATCATCGTGGTCACATGAACAGCAGGTAGAGAGGATCGTGCCCCAGCAGCCCATGGTGGCTGGGACACTTGCAGAGGGGCTCATGGAGCGCGAACAGAAGAGAACGCAGTTTCGAGAACAGTGCCAGGATGCCCTACACTTCTGCTTCATGGGAGCGTATGAGGAAGAGAGGCCTCTCTCCTGTGCCAGCGCTCCGTGAATCCCACTGTGTGTTACCCGCCAGCATGGCCTGGTGGGGGGTGATCCCCTCTGCCTGCTTCTCCAGCCTCTGTGGCACTGCAGGTCACATGGCCAGGCTCCTGTCAAGGGGTAGAGAAAGATGGTCTACTCCCTGATGGAGTCCCTGAGTCATATGGAAAGATGTAAAGGGGTGTGCACACAGCATGTGGGGTAGAGGGCTTACAGCTGTTTTTGTCCCTTAGCACACACCCCACTCACTCATCAGTGAAGCGTCTGCTGCACATCGGTGCAGCTCTGGGCTCTGGGCTGGGCAGTGCCTGGGACGGGGGACATTTCAGTGTGGAGAGCATCTGTCCCCAGC
The DNA here is from genome assembly GCF_047675955.1 of Chlorocebus sabaeus. Classification (NCBI taxonomy): domain Eukaryota; kingdom Metazoa; phylum Chordata; class Mammalia; order Primates; family Cercopithecidae; genus Chlorocebus; species Chlorocebus sabaeus. Next base: position 46,162,025 of record NC_132930.1, on the reverse strand, counting down.
TCACAGGACTTGTCTCGTGTACCTCCAGCTGCAGAGGACCAGGCTGAGATCCAGCGTCACAGGTGTTCCCTTCGTGGCCAGGACACCAGGGCAGGCCTGTGTCTGGGATGCTGGGCCCCTGCTGATGGCCATCCAGGTGGCCTTGCAGACCTTCCTCAGCCTCCCAGGGGCCTCCGCCCGGCCTCCCTGTGTTCGTCGAGGTGTCGTGCTCATCAGCCTTCCTGGCCTCCACTCAGGGTGGTGCTTCCCTCCATTAAAAAGTCTCGTTGCACGTTTAATCCTGGTTGGTGCCTGCTCTGCAGAGGACCTGGAATCAGACGCCATGAAAACGAGAGTGAGAAGGGCTATGCGGGCGGGAGAAGTGTGTGACATTGGTGGGAGAGGGGTGTGAGACAGATGGGAGAGAGACACGGATGTGGGCAGCAGAGGGGTGTGAGGTGGGCCAGAGAGGGGTGTGAGGCGGGCGGGAGAGGGGTGTGGGTGTGAGGTGGGCGGGAGAAGGGTGTGCTGTGTCCCCTCGCTCACCTCACCCCACACCTGGGCGGCCTCTGCCCTGGCCTCCCTTTCTAACCTCAGCGCAGAGCAGCAGAGAGTCCAGTGGCCATTTCCGTGTTGGATTTCCCTTCTGTCTCCCCCTGGGATTGAACTGCATGACTGCAGGGCGTGTGTCTTGCTCATGGCTGTATCCTGTGAGCCCAGATGAAGCCTGGAAGTGCGGGGCACAGTGAATGCTCTGTGAGTGAATGAGTGAATGAGTGAATGAATGGATGAAAAGGCCAAAGAGTGACGGGGGCAGGGAGAGGCAGTGACTAGTTTTGGGAAAGTGACCAGGGAAGGCCTCTCTTGAGGAGGCTGTGTTTATTCTGAGACTCCTGTCCAAGTGAATGGACACGGGAACAGAAAACCAAATACTGCATGTTCTCGCTCATAAGTGGGAGCTAAACATTGAGTACAGATGGACACACGGACACCAGACCATTTGAGGGCGGAGGCGGGAGGAGGGTCAGCATAGAAAAACCACCTGTTGGCCGGGCACGGTGGCTCACGTCTGTAATTCCAGCACTTTGGGAGGCCGAGGCGGGTGGAACACGAGGTCAGGAGTTCAAGACCAGCCTGGCCAAAATGGTGAAACCCCATGTCTACTAAAAATACACAAAAAAATTTAGCCAGGTGTGGTGGCAGGCGCCTGTAATCTAAGCTACTCGGGAGGCTGAGGCAGAGAATTGTTTGAATCCAGGAGGCAGAGGTTGCAGTGAGCTGAGATCATGCCACTGCACTCCAGCCTGGGCGAGAGCAAGACTCCATCTCAGAAAAAAAAACAAAAAACAAAAACAAAAAAACCCAACCAAACACAAAACACCCACCTGTCGTACTATGCGCAGTACCTGGGTTATGAAATAATCTGTACACCGAGCCCCCGTGACATGCAGCTTACCCGTGTAACAGACCTGAACGTGTATGTCCCTAGAACCTCAAATAAAAGTTGGAAGGGAAAAAAAATAAACAACAAACAAAAACTATCTGAGACTCCCTGAAGGATGAGAATGGGTTCAGCAGGGCCAAAGGAGCCTGCGCCGGGCCCATGGTAGGAACTCACACCGCTGGTTCAAGACGTGGAAGGCGGCCGGAGAGGCTGGACACAGACTGCAGGGGAGCGTGCTGTGAGAAGTTCGGGGAGACAGGGCCTGGGAGGCCAGGTGAGGTGTGGGCACAGCCAGGGAGAAACGCTGGTGACCCGAGAGGCACAGGAACTCGCAGTCAAGTGGCCAAGTAGCGGCCATGTTTGCGCCGCACTTCGGAAAACGTGACCAGCAAGGAAGCAACAAGCCTGGAGGGTCCTGACCATTATGACTCAGGGTACAGCATGTCCTTCTCTCTCTGCCTTGTCCCCCACATCTCAGGGGGGCAAACAGAGCAGGTGTGTGTCAGCGGAGGAAACCCTCGATCTTCTAAGGGGACTGCTGGCCATCCCGCCCCGTCTTTGCCACAGGGAAGACGTATCCTTTTGCCCTGGAAGATCCGCCAACTTCTGCAGGGAGAGGAGGGGCTGCAGGTTTATTTCCGGGGAATGCGGGCAAATCTGTAGACCCAGAGGGGAGGTTTTGCTCTCCTGGATGCCTCCGGCGGGCTCTGGCTTGTAAGAATGTCTCATGCACACATTCTTCCAGTGCCCCGTACTTGGGAAAACACGGAGAAAAGCCGGAATTAGGGAGGGCGGCCTCCTGGCCATGGGGGTGCTGGGCAGGTGGAGGGAGACGTATGGAATCTTCTGGTCTCCAGGCAGCTGCGCAGGGCACCGGTCAGCGGGATCAGTCAAGGAGGTTCAGAGCAGGATGGAGGAACCACTCCAGGGATTTCCAGCAGATAGAGTTTGATGCAGGGAAGGAGATGGACCCCGGGACCCTGGAGCTCGCGCCCCTGCTGTGTCTGCTGCAAGTGCTCTGGGGGGACACAGCCCGACCCAGCGTCGCCCCGGCCACGTGCCCCCAGCACCAGTCCCCGGGCCTTTTATATGCTTCTGGCATGCTGCCTCTCTTCCAGTACCATCAGGAAAGGCTCGGGGAGCTGGCCCTCACTGGACGGCATACCCCTCCTGCTGCATATGTGTTCCACCCTCCAGGGCAGCCTGACTGCAGGACGAACGCCCCTGCCCCGCTGGTGCCGGCACTTCACAGCTCACGGAACCCTTCGACCTCCCTGGCCTAGGCTGACCCACTTGGGGCCCCCGGGAGGAGATGCCGGTGCTGCCTGCAGGAGGGAAACCCGGACTCGGAGGGGTGCAGTGGCTTCTCCAAGGTGGCCAAGCTGCCTGGCCCTTGCTCGTGAATCCCAAGTAGCCCCTCCTGTCACTGCCACCCACTGCTCTCCCCGGAGGCCTGTGTGTCCTTTGTTCTCTCCTGAGGATGGCTGTGGCCTCCTCCTGTTCCTGACAGGGCCTGGTGCCCAGTGGCCCATATCAGAGTTCAGGCCTGAGGGGAGGGGCGTTTGTGCTAACAGAGGAGGCAGAGGGCAGCCTGCTAGAGTCTGGCCCTGCGGCCACCTGAGCTGTCCCCTGGGACCCGTGGCTTCATGACTCTGACCTAGTGGATGGCATCTTCATGGTCTGAGTGGGAACCAGGTTTGACCTCAGAGTGCCCGGGGCACAGAGTCCCTGTCCTCTGGAGGAAGAGACAGTCATCCCTTTTCGTGCTGACTGGCCCCAGGGCAGTTCCTGCTCTTTTGGATCCAAAGAGGGACAAGCCTGGTTGCAGAGGAGGGCTGGGCTCAGGAGAGGGAGGTGGGTGGGAGGGAGGGAGGAAGAGGAAGAGAAGGAGGAAAGGGGGAGAAGAGGAAAGGGGAGGCGAAGTAGGAGGAGGAGGAGGAGGAGGAGGAGGAGGAGGGGGAGACTCAGGCATCCCCGGCATTGCTGTGGCAGACTGGCCCTCAGTTTCTCCATCAGTAAATGAAGAGGCGGGGTCGGTAGCCCAGGCCCCCTCCCAGGTCTGAGACCTGCGCATCAGGCTGTCTGTTTTGGAGGAAGCTGGGGATGGCAGCTCCCAGCCATGAGCTCGGCCTTCATTCGCTGTGCTCGTTCATTCACCCAGTGAACCTCCCGAGTCCCTTCATGAGGGCGGCCTTGCGGGGACGCCATCAGGACCCAGATTCGGGCAGCACGGTGGGGACTGGGCTTGAGGCTCTAGGTGGGACCTGACTTCGGTCTCGGTCTCTGCCCTGTCCTGGCCCTGGGACCATGGGTGAGCTGAGGCAACTCAGTTTCCTGGTCTGTGACCCTAGGCTCTGTCCTCGCCCTGTCACCCCCCATCGCAGCACAAGTTCGAGGGTGTCAGCTTGAGCGGCCTCCTGAGGGCCTTCTGGGGTTAAAGTCTTCTATCCTGAGACTGAGACCAGGGCCGGGGAGGAGGCTCAGCCCCTGTGGACTTTCTCCTCCCTCTCCGTGGCTGAGTCTTGATTTATAGCTGGAAGGGCAGACGAAGGTATCCTGCTGTATACACAACCCTGCTTGGCCACATCCCAGGTCTCCTCCCTCTGCGACGCCACAGCAGGGGTGCCTTCCGAAAGCCCTCTGGATTGAGGCAGCAGGATCTGTGGTGGAACCCGCCTGGGAGTTGCCAAAGCCCCTAGGACCCCAGCACATTGACCCGGGAGCATCCCCGGGTCGTTTCTGCCTGGAGAGGAGCAGAGGCCAGGCTGCTGCCCTGGGAGGCGAGTGTCATGCCTGGGAATACAGCAGGGCCCCAGGGAGGGACAGCGGGTGTTTGCTCCCTGGGCTCTGCCTGCTGGTCCTGGCAGCAGTCCTGACTGCTGCAAAGGCTGTTTTTTGGTGGCTTCCTGAGGGTCCTCGCTGTGCTCTCAGTCCCAGCACCGTCTGCTCTCTTTCCTGGTTATTCGAATGACCCGGCTCCTGTTGCTGTGTCCCGGGTCCCCGCCTCCCCTGAGACGGACTCTGTTCAGGCTAGACCGCCTCGAGGGACCCACTTCAGTCTATTTATGGCAGAAAAGGTTAGCTGGCTCCTGGGAAATGTCAGGGGATAAGTCAAAGCTGGCCAGCGGCAAGGCCCAGTGACGCCCTTTCATTTTATGACTCCCTTTCCTTAATCAGTCGAAGAGAAAAACAAGCGGTGAAGGATTTTCCATGGCAACCAGAGAAGGGCAGTGTTCTCTCCCTGCCTGAGCTTGTTTTAAGAGGAGGAGTCTGGCCAGAGGCTGCTGACCTTGGCCCCAGAGGGCAGGGGTCGAGTGTCCTGGAGTGTGACTCCCAGGCACTCGGGCTTGGGTTGGGCCCCTGGAACAGGCGCAGCTAATCTGGCCAATCTACTCCTTCACACTCATGGAGCAAATGAGGTAACAACCCAGAGAGGGGCAGCCCAGGAAGCAAATTTGTAGAGCCTGACCCTCTGAGAGAGCTCTCAGAAGGATACTAGTCTTCTAAACTGGAAACTTATTTATATAATAATAGTAATGTTTATAATAATAACTTATTATTAATTCCTTCGCTATCCACCCGCCCACTTACTCACCCACTTACCCATCTGTCCATTCAACTCATCCACCCCCGCATCCAGCCAGCTTCCATCCTTTCATACATCCATCCACCCACCCGTCCACCCATTCATCCTTCCTTTCTTTCATCGCCCACCCATCCTCTCACTCATTCATTCATCCATCCACCCATCCATCCATCTACCCGTTCATCCACCCATCCATCCATCTACCCATTCATCCACCCATCCATCCATCTACCCATTCATTCACCCATCCATCTACCCATTCATCTACCCATTCATCCACCTATCCATCCATCTACCCATTCATCTACCCATCCATCCACCCATCCATCCATCTACCCATTTATCCAACCATCCATCCACCCATCCATCCATCTACCCATTCATCCAACCATCCATCCACCCATCCATCCATCTACCCATTCATTCCCCCATTCATCCATCTATCCATTCATCCACCCGTTCGTTTATTTACTCACTCACCCATCCACTCATCCATTCATCCTCTCTTTCTTTCATCATCCATCCACCCATCCATCCATTCATCCACATATTCATCCACCCATTCATTTATTCACTTATCTATCCATTCATCCACCCATCCATCCATCCATCCATCCATCCATCCATCCATCCATCCCTCCCCCTGTTCATCCACCAATTCATTTATTCATCCATCCATCCACCTATTCTATTCACCCACCTATCCATTCATCCTTTCTTTCTTTCATCATCCATCCATCCATCCATCCATCCATCCATCCATCCATCCATCCACCTATTGTATTCACCCACCTATTCATTCATTCACTCACCCATCTATCCACCCATCCATCCTCCCTTTCTTTCATCACCCACCCACCCATTCATTCGCTCACCCATCATCCATCCACCCAGCCAGCCAGCTTCCATGTCTACATCCAACTACTCACTCAGCCATTCACCCACCAACCTAACTAAACTTGTTTCCTCCCATGTAACACAATACTTATCCACCCATCCATCCGTCAACCTACCCAACCACCCCATAACACACCCACATCCATCCCTTTATCCAAATTTCTGTACACATACTTATCTACCTCTCCTGTACCCATATACCCATGACATCCACTCACCCATTCATGCATGATCCTCCTGCACATTCACTCACTTACCCATTGACTTCTTCACCTACTTATCCACTACTCCCCATTCACCCATACAGTCATAAAACTTCTGTCCATCCATTCTATCCACCTACTCAAACAACGACCTACCAACCCATCTACCCATCAGACTGTGGTCCACCCACCCATCCACCCATCTATCCATCTACCCACCCGCCATCCATCCTCTACCCATCCAAACATGCATGCATCCATCCATCCATCCATTCATCCAAACACCACACATCACTGATATGACCTTAGAAGCTTTGTCCACAGATTCCCACTCAGCTTTGAGATTTGGATCATCCAAATTTGCTTCCTGTGCTGCCCCTCTGGGCTGTTTTCCATCTGCTCCATGAGTGCGAAGGAGTAGATCAACCAGATTAGCTGTGCCTGCTTCAGGGCTCCAGCCAAGTTTGGGTACCTGGGAGCCACCCTCCAGGTCTCACCAGGAACACTATGCCAATCATGCAGAAGTTTGATAAATGCAAATCCATTTGAACCCCTTGGGTGGGGTTTATAGATGTGCATGAAAGGAACGGGATCAGGTTCTATATGGGGTCAAGGGCTCAAAACCAAACTCTAAGATCTGGAGTCCCTATAACAAAACATAAATAGGTTTCTGCAAGTCCCGTCTGTGTGGTAGATGAAAATACCATCAGCACACTGACTGATAATGCTAGTATTTTCTAACCTCCAATTACCTAGATAATGCTTCCCAAATCTCTTGGTTGGTTCCTTAGTGAAAAAACATGTTTAAACCCAAGGGAATATTTAGAATTAGGTGCAGAAATGTTTTATGGTATCAACTTTCGGTATTCATAGTTTTGTGTGAAGGAATCTGGGTATGTTTGGTATTATAAGCATTTGTGATGTTTAAGAGATTTTGGGTTATTAGAAGGACAGTTCAGCCTTTTAATTAAAATTTGAAATATATACTTAATTACTTGAATTAGACTTATGACTACCAGTTGAAATCATAAAGTTTATGTAGAATGTTGGGACATTTAAGAGAATCTAAGTTTCATCATATTAAGAAGTTATGTTTTTAAATTTGAAAGAACTACTCAATTTGGGAAGATTTGTCAGGCAAGATCTAATATATTAAGTTTGTTAATGTGATTAAGTTTTTGATGGTGTTTTATTAAGTAGTAGGACCTGCTGCTAATGAGAGAACTTTTAGAAAGAATTTTGAGATTTCTTAAACTTATAATGATAATATTTGTAGTTTCAGCTCAATAGTTTAAGGGAGAAAAACACACGTTTCTGATTTTGTATCATTAGTACATGCAAATTTTAATTTTTTAAAACCCAAAGTAATTTCTAAATAATCTATCATATGTGCAAAAAATGCCTTTGGGGACATAAAATAAATATCACATTAGCACCATGCCAACTTATTCTTCCATCCATCCATCCATCCATCCACTCACTTATTTACCCTTTACTCTCCCTTCTCTCTATGCTGCTATCTACCTGTACTTTAACATTCCCACCTACCCACCCATTTATTCATCCATCCATCCATCCATCCATCCATCCATCCATCCATCCATCCGTCTGTCTGTCCATCCGTCCGTCCGTCCATCCATCACGCACCCACCCACCCATCCATTCATCATTCATCCACCCATTTCCATCCTCCAATCATCCATCCATCCATCCATCCATCCATCCATCCATCCATCCATCCATCCATTTATCTACCTGTCCATTCATCCATCAACCTATCTACCTAGGAAATATTTATTAAAGGACCTAGTAGGCAGCAGACACTAGAAAAAAAGTACCTACACCTAAAGGGGAGCTGCTTCTGGACCCACAGACTTTTCTGACTTCTCGTTGTTGGGAGAGACTGGCCCTGTCCCTATGCTCTGTCATTTTTCTTTGACTTTGTCATCTTGTCCCCTACAGTGATCTGGTGATCATAAGCACAGTGGTTAGTGTGTGGACTATGGTACCAATGGCCTGGGTTCAAATCCCACCCCCACCACTTTCTCGCTGGATGACATTGGTCCATGGAGACAAAGGAGCACTGACCTCTTAGGCTCCCGGTAAGGGCCATGGGTCAGTGAGTGTGGGTGTATGTGGGAGCAGAGCCTGGACTATGGCCTTCCCCTGCCAACACTGCCCATGATGAGCTGCAGCCAGGCATCCTGCTAGATGCTGGCTCATCCAGACATGTGTGTGCATTAAGGCGGGGTAGCCTCTGGGGTTCTGGACACAGACCAATGTCCTACTGCAGCTGTGAAGAGAGCTAAGTGGAGCTGAATGTGTTGCTCTGGGAAATGAAGAGAAGGGAGTGGCTTTTCATGGTGAACAGCCTCTGCCTCACCAAAGGGAATCCAGTCTCCCTGGGGGCTTTCCTCTAAGCTCTCCCTGCACTGCCCTCAGGGCCCGACAGGGCCAGGTCTGGGCTGCTGGGACAGACCAGGAATAAATGAGCTGGCCTTGGAAGGCACAGTAGACAGCCCATTGCCATAGCTCCTCCCTGGGAGCACAGGGCGCAGAGAGGCCTGGGGAGAGGCTGTTTGTGTCCCCAGCGTGGGTCGCTGAGGTAGGGCCCCAGCCCTGGCTCCAGATGGGGCTTGAGAACCAGTCGTCTTCCCTGTGTTCTGTGGGGCTGCCCTGGTCCTGCGACCCCACGGCCCCTGTGGTCACGTTAAATGCTTTCAGCTCCAGGTTCGCCTGAGAGCCTCTGCCTGCCTGTCCTAAAGTCTGCTGCCCTGTGGCATGGGGAGCTCCCACTGTCCCCATCCACCGCCATCTGCCAAGCCCATGGCCCCTCTGGTGCCAGGAGCCTGCTGGTCACTCTGCCTGCCCTCTGGGCAGCCTGGTGGGGATGGTCCCCTGGATGATCCCTGGATGCTCAGAGCCTGCCCCTGCCCCACCCAGCTGCCTCCTCCGGGCTCTCACAGTGGGCAGGGCTGGTTCCGCATTATGTTCTAGAACAGGGCCAGGCACAGGCTGCTGGTGGTGGGGGTGGAGAAGGGGGAGCATGGTGCAGGCACCAGGCAAAGCCTGTTTCCTGCCGTGGGGCTTGGGCAGGTGCAGAGCCAGCCAGTCTGAGATTATTCTGTAAAGGAAGGGGACCAATATGTCCCCAAAGGGGGCTGGGGTGGGGGGAGCTGAAGTCTGAGTCAATGGGGACAGGGACACACTGGAGGGTGATCAAAGCAGTTTCTCCCATTTCTGTGACCAGGGCTGTGCCACGCCTTGGAGGAGAAGGGGTGCCTGCCTGGGCTCCTTCCTGAGCTCCTGTAAGAGGAGGTGCAGTGGGGGGACTGGTCAGAGACGGTGGGAGCCTTTCCGGTGCAGGGAGGTGTCTGCCAGGCACAGCCGCAGGGCCTCTGTGGCCGTCACAGGTGCAGCCCCATGTGTGACTCAGCCAAATTAGATGGCTTCAGGGAGGGCCCTGGCCCCCGTGTTTCTGGTCTCCCAGCAGCCTGGTCCCAGAACTGGGCTCACCCCTGGTCCCTCTGCACTTCTGCACCTGGACTGTCTCTGCACAGGGCTAGACAGAGCCTCCCCGACCACTGGTCAGAGCAGGGCATCCTTGTAAACAATATGATTTTATTGCCATAAAGCGAATGGCACACACAAATGGTAATGTGAGCCCCTGGAGCGACACACTATTGCCACCGCCCCTGAAACTTCCTGGGTTCCTTCCCTCTCCCCTTGGGAGCCACTCACCTGACTTTTGGGGTAATCATTTTCTGCCTCTTAGTTCCAGTTTTCCCACTCATGTAGGCACCCCTAAACAGGTGCTTAGTTTTTGTCTGTGTTTGAATGCTACCTGATGGGATCGCATTCTGGGAATGCTTCCATGACTTGCTTCTATTGCTCAGCCTAGGCTTGACGATTCCTCTTTGCAGTTGTGTGTAGCTGTCGCTGTTCATTTTCCTGGCTGTGTAGTATTCCATGGTACGCCTGCACCACTGAAGAAATGCTGCTGTGACCACTGTAAACATTGGAACCATCTTTTCCAAGCAGGTATTTACAGAAAATAGCCAGAAATAGAGCTACTTTGCCAGCAGTCTGGACAGCTTCAACTTTACTAGATACTGCTGAATGATTTTCTAGAGTGCACACCCAGCAGCCACCTATAAAAGGTACTGCTGCTCCACATCCTTGTCAACACTGGGTTTTGTCTGAATTTAACATTTTTAAACTTTTTTTTTTTCCTTATTAGAGATGGAGTCTTGCTATGTCACCCAGACTGGCCTGGAACTCCTGGGCTCAAGCAATTCTCCAAGCTTCCTGAGATTTTACCATTTTGATGATTTGCATTTCCTTGGGAGGGAATGAGGTTCTGCATCTTTGCTTGTGTGTATTTGCCATCTGGATTTCCTTTTATGTGAAGCACCTGTTCAAGTCTTTTGTCCGTTAAATATTTTTTGTTTTTTGGTGAATAGTTACGAGAGTTCTTCATATATTTCCTAAGTGACTGTTTGCCAATTATCCGTCCTGCAGACATCTTCTCCCAGTGTGTCTTATCTTTCCATTTCAATGTGGTGTCTGATGAACAGAAAGTAGTACATTTCAATGAAGTCCAATTAATTCCTCTTTTGCTTTATGGCTTGTATCCTTTGTGTCTTGCTTAAGGAATGTCTCCTTACTCTGAAGTCAGAAGATTTTCTCCTTTATGCCTTTCCAAAAGATCTGTGGGTTCGTCTTTCATATTTAATCCACCTGGTATTGATTTTTGATTTATAATTATTTTTTCTCAGCATTGACTTTTGTGGACAGTGCAGAGCAGGAGTGTAAGTAATATTTTTCCCTCTATGGATAATCAGTTCTCCAAACTGATTTTAAATGGGACTGTCTTGTCCCCATCGATCTGCCTCTCTCCTCCAGCGGCCAGGCCTGCCCTGTGTCCATCTGGTATGCCTTACCTGTGCACCGAAACCTAACTGTCTGCTTTGCTAAGTCTTTAAGGGAAATCTTAGGGAACAGAAAGACAAACCTTCCCACTTTTTGTTCTTCATTAAGAATATTTTGGCTATTCCTGGCTCTTTTTTAAAAAGTTAAAAAAGATCTTTATTGGACACCAGAATCAGAATAGATTCACAGCAATGCCTGCTCTAATTCCATGTACATTTTAGAATCATTTTGTTAAAGTCTACTAACACACACATACACGCACACATATGCACACACACACGCACACACATGCATATACATGCACGCATGCACACACATGCACACACATATGGACACACATGCATGCACACACGCACACACATGCATGCACACATGCACACACATGCACACACGCACACACACATGCACACACACGCACACACATGCACACACATATGCACATGCACGCACACACACACATGCACACACCACTTGGGATTGTGATTGGCATTGTAGTGGCTCTACAAATCATTTTGGGGAAAAACTGGTGTCTCTGTAATATTATTGAGTTTTCCAATCCATGTATGTGTTTATTTTTTGAAAACAAATGTTTTATTTCTCCATTTATTTAGATCTTCGTTAATGACATGCTGTAAAATTTCATATTTTTTCTCTGTGTATCTTGCACGTATTTTGTTAGGTTTATTCCTCGATGCTTCTTGCCATCTGTCCTGCTGTAATAGTCTCTGTGATGGTTTTTTTATGCCAACTTGGCTGGGCCACAGTGCCCAAGTACTTGGTCAGGATGTTGCTGTGAGGCTGCTTTTCAGATGAGATTCACACTGAAATCAGCTGACCTTCAGTGGGGCAGAAGGCTCGCCATAATGTGGGTGGGTCTCGTCCAATCAGGTGAAGGTCTGACTAGAACACAGGCCGACCTCCCCAAGGGAAGAGGGAATTCTGCCAGCAAGTGGCCTTTAGACTCAAACTCCAACTGCTCCCTGAGTCTCCAGACTGTCGGACTGCCCTGCAGACTCTGGACCCACTACGCCTCCACAATTGTGTGGGCCAATTCCTTAAAAACATCAATAATCGAGGCCGGGTGTGGTGGCTCACATCTGTAATCCCAGCACTTTGGGAGGCCAAGGTGGGTGGATCACGAGGTCAGGAGTTCGAGACCAGCCTGGCCAACATGGTGCAACCCCATCTCTATTAAAAATACAAAAATTAGCTGGGCGTGGTGGCGGGCGCCTGTAATTCCAGCTACTTGGGAGGCTGAGGCAGGAGAATTGCTTGAAACTGGGAGGTGGAGGTTGCAGTGAGCCGAAGTTGCACCACTGCACTCCTGCCTGGGTGAAAGAGTGAAACTCCATCTCAAAAAAAAAAAAAAAATCAATAATCTCTCTGTGTACACAAACACATGCACACACACACGTGCACATGCGTACACACACAGGCATATGCAAGCATGCACATACACACACATCTTGTTGGTTCTGTTTCTCTAGAGAATCCTAACTAACGCAGTATCTTTTTTGTTTTTGTTTTTTTTGAGACAGGGTCTTACTGTGTTGCCCAGGCTGGAGTGCAGTGGCACGATCTCGGCTCACTGCAACCTCTGCCTCCTGGGTTCAAGCGATTCTTGTGCCTCAGCCTCCCAAATAGCTAGGACTACAGGCGTGTGCCACCATGTCCAGCTAATTTTGTATTTTTAGTAGAGATGGGGTTTCACTTTGTTGGCCAGGCTGGTCTTGAACTCTTGACCTCAAGTGATTTGTCTACCGGGGCCTCCCAAACTGCTGGGATTACAGGTATGAGCCACCATGCCCAACCCTAATACAGCATCGTTTAAAAAGTTATATTTTCTATTTTTTTTTTTTTGTTTCTCATATATGGCAATACAACAGATGTTTGCATTTTGGTTTGTATCTGGCAAACCTGCCAAACTTATTAACCCAAATGCTTTATCTGCAGCTCCTTCTGAATTATTCTTGACAGAATCAGACAGACCTGTGGTCAGCCACCTTCTTTCCAGACTTTACTCTGAATTTTCCTCTCTCTCCTTCTGGGAGTCAACGTGGATGTGTGCCAAACCCTTTCAGCCAGCTTCCCCTCTTCCCATTTTCTCCTCCGCACTTTCTGTCTGACTTCCGGTGCTGCATAGAGGACAGCTTCCGCTTCCTCCAGGCTCATCCGTCCTCTCCTCTGCTGTGTCTGCTCTGCAGTTAAATGCATTCATTGCCTTTGAATTTCAGTTATGTATTTTCATTCTAGGAGATCTTCTCAGGGTGGACGTAGTTATTTTTTGAATGTTTTTGGTCCTTTAATTTCTCATCCTCTGTGTGTGATAAGGCCATTATCTGATTATCTGAATTCCTTTTTTCTTGAATCAGTCTTGCTCTGTCACCCAGGCTGGAGTGCAATGGGGCGATCTTGGCTCACTGCAACCTCTGCCTCCCAGGTTCAAGCAATTCTCCTGCCTCAGCCTCCCAAGTCGCTGGGACTACAGGTGCATGCTACCATGCCCGGCTGACTTTTGTATTTTTAGTAGAGACTGGGTTTAACCACATTGGTCAGGCTTGTCTCCAATTCCTGATCTCAGGTGATCTGCCAGCTTCAGCCTCCCAAAGTGCTGGGGGTCCTGTGGTACAGAAGGGATCTGTGTTTACTTCTGCCGTGTTCCTGGAGGCCCTGTCAGTCCCTACTGAACTCTAACCTGAGCTCTTGGAATAAAGCTTCTTTGTCAGTTTATCAATACTTTCAAGAAATGTTCACATCTTACCCAGGATTTATTTTATTTGATTTTGTTGTGTGGGAGGCATGAGTAAAGGTCATGGCCTGCCATAGCATAGGAAAATGGAAGCCGTGGACCTTGTTTAAAAGGAGGCGTCGAATGTGAGGAGTTTCCTGTTCCTGAGGTTGTGGGTGAACCTGTGCTCAGAATAGCCCAGATGGCTCTGCCAAGGTGGGAACCACAGATGAGAGTCCCAGATGAGACTTCCGGCTTTCCTGCCGTGGTGTGTGCCCAGGTGGTTCTCATAGGACACTGCCAACAGCAACAACAAGGAACACAGCCGCAGCAGCGGGGGCCCTGGGCAGGCGGCCTGCCCTCACTTAGGCCACCATGTTCCTGTCTAAGTGTGTGGGAGCCTGGAGCTGCCATCACTGCTGCTTTGTAACTGTGGACACCGAGGTTAAACAGTTTGCCCCTGGTCCCCGGGCTGGGATTTGGCTGGGCGGGGCCGGCTCAGCCCCTGCAGGGTTCTCACCTCTGCACCTACCTGAACCTTCCTCTCATTCTCAGCTTCTGGTGAAAATGGAGCTTCTGCCCCAAGGCCCCGGGCCTGGTAGGCCTTCCCTGAACACCCCAGCACGGAAACAAGAGGCAGAAAGGTCTCAGCAGTGGACAGTAAAGATGTCACATCCACCTGGCCAGGCCACCGTGGTCTTTGGAGATGGCCGTGGCCTCACTCTCATGGAGCTGGGAGCTGCTGGGCGGGCCCCACGTCATGGCTGTTTGTAGCAGAAGCAGGGAGAGAATTTGAGACACGGCAGAGGCCTGAATCCAAGGAAGTTCCTCAGAAAGTGCAGGACCCCTCGGAAACAAGGGCCCCTCAGAAACAAGGGCCCCTCAGAAGCAAGGGCCCCTCAGAAACAAGGGGTCCTTAGGTCCTCCCAGCTTGGGAGAAAGCCTGGCCCAGCCTGCCATCCTCTTGGAGCAGGCAACTTCTGAGGCTTCCATACTCCACTCTCAGGCCTGGCACTCCTGGCCTCCCTGGAGGGCACAGTGTCAGGAGGGGGCCCAGGCATCACTGGCTGCCTGCCTACCTCCTCACAAGAGGAGGAGGCCTGGGCCCAAGGGGGCCATGACCAGCCAGCCCGGGACTCCTATGGGCAGCACTTGCTCTGCCACCCTTCCCTGTCACAGGGGCAAAGAGGCACAAGCCAGGCCAGAAGGGTGGAGTGTGAGGGGATCATGGCTTTAGAGCTGAGAGACACTGGGGTGGTGGATTAATGTCGGCAGGGTTGGAAACGGAATCAGAAAGCAGGCCCAGGAGTCACCTCATGTGGAACATGTAGATTTCCAGGTGCACCTGCACTCCCAGGTGAGATTTTCCAGTGCGCCTGCACTTCCAGATGAGACTTCCTGGTGCACCTGTACTCCCAGGTGAGACTTCCTGGTGCACCTGCACTCCCAGATGCAGACTTCCTGGTGCACCTGCACTCTCAGATGAGACTTCCGGGTGCACCTGCACTCCCAGGTGAGATTCCTTGTGCACCTGTACTTCCAGGTGAGACTTCCTGGTGCACCTGCACTCCCAGGTGAGATTTTCCAGTGCGCCTGCACTTCCAGATGGGACTTTCTGGTACAACTGCACCCCCCGGGTGAGACTTCCAGGTGCACCTGCACTCCCAGATGCAGACTCCCTGGTGCACCTGCACTCTCAGATGAGACTTCCGGGTGCACCTGCACTCCCAGGTGAGATTCCTTGTGCACCTGTACTTCCAGGTGAGACTTCCTGGTGCACCTGCACTTCCAGATGAGACTTCCAGGTGCACTTGCACTCCCAGGTGAGACTTCCTGGTGCACTTGCACTCCCAGGTGAGACTTCCGGGTGCACCTGTACTTCCAGGTGAGACTTCCTGGTGCACCTGCACTTCCAGATGGGACTTTCTGGTGCACTTGCACTCCCAGATGCAGACTTCTGGGTGCACCTGTACTCCCAGGTGAGCCTTCCTGGTGCACTTGTACTTCCAGGTGAGACTTCTGGGTGCCTCTGCACTCCCAGGTGAGGCTTCCTGGTGCACCTGTACTTCCAGATGGGACTTTCTGGTGCACCTGCACTCCCAGATGCAGACTTCTTGGTGCACCTGCACTTCCTGGTGCAGACTTCTTGGTTCATCTGCACTTCCTGGTGAGAATTCCTTGCACATCTGCACTTCCTGATGCACCTGCACTTCTAGGTAAGACATTCTGCTGCATCTGCATTTATGGGTGAACTTCCTGGTGCAGCCATACTTCCTGGTGAGAATCCCTTGAGCACCTGCACTTCTAGGTGGAACTTCCTGGTGCATCGGCGCCTCCAGGCACAGACTTTCAGGTGAATTTCCAGGCAGAAGAGACCTAGGCTGCATTCCACAGGTGCTGGCTTTTTTTGACCTTGGACCTTGAGTGCTGTCTTGGGAGGTGGGCTTTTCCAGGGTCTGTGAGGATTGGGCAGGGTGGACAGACATGGTAGTGGCAGGTGCAGAGGAGGGACATGCAGACATTTGACATGGAGGGGGAGGACAAAGCCACCTGACCAAAGGTATCCCAGTCCCAACACAGCCAGGAAGCCTAGAATATGTGGAGGGGCAGCAGTGTGGAGGGTCTCCTCTCCCCCGCCCCTACTGCCCCACCGCCCCTGTTTGGAGGTGAGCACCCAGCTGATGCTGCTCCCCCTCCTGGCCTGGCTCCGGCTTCTAAGCGGTCCTGTGGTTCTGCCTTCCCACTGGACTTGTTCCCAGGGAGGAGAGCCCTGGCACAGTGACAGGAAGGTCTGGGGCTGCCAGATGGCCCATCCCTCAAGTCACCTAATACAGGGCATCTGGCTGGCTCCTGGGTCTCTGGGGTGTGTGTTAGTGCAGTTCAGCGAGCCCCTCTCCTTTGTGGTGGGGTTTCTCAGTGCGCCAGGCTAGGAGACCCTTGCTGGGGAGGGCACCAAGCAGTGCCACCTGGGGTGGGGGCATCGGCCAAGCCTCAGCCCCTAAGTCCATGGCGTGACAGCTAGAGACATCCCCCATGGGTGAATGTGTTGTTTTGTTTTCTTAGTTATTTTAGAGAAAACACTCCCCGAACATGCCACATGCAGAGGATGCTGGGTATTAGGCCACCTTTGCTGGACAGCTCCGGGTAACTGCATTTGCTCTGCCAATGTTGACTTTTTAAAAACAGAAAACACATATAGACAAATCCATCACACACACACGCACAGACACACACACACAGAGTCGACAATGTTGGCTCACAAGTAGAGCTCTCAGTCTGTTTATATTTAATGCGATTACTGATACACTTAAGTTTGGAGCTGCTGCTTTATTTTGTGCATACTATTTGTTTGCAGATTCTGTGTATAACTTCTTTCCTTTCTTGCCTTCTTTTAGATGATTTTCCCCAGCTTTCCTTGAGGATTTTCAAGCAAACAGGCATATTGAAAGAATAGACAAGGACCACTTGCATGCCCTCAGTTAGATTCACCAACTGTCAATATTTTGCGTTGTATGTATACACGTACATGTCTGTGTACACACATATACACATACAGTCACGCGTCACCCGATCGCAGGGATGGTTCTGAGCAAGGCGCTGTTAGGCGATTTCGTCGCTGTGTGAGCATCATAGTGTGAACTTACTCAAACCCAGATGGCACAGACGCATCGCCTCCCACACGCCTGGGCTGCACGGCAGGACCTCCTGCTTCTGGGCTACAAACTCAGGCAGGGGGTACTCTACTGAATGCTGCAGGCCATTGTAACACACGGTAAGTATTTGTGCATCTAATCATACCTAAACACAGAAACAGTGTAGTAAAAATACGATATGAAAGATAAAATACAGTACACCTGTACAAGGTCTGCTCTGTTCTCATCTTATGGGGCCACCATTGTATATGCTCTCTGTTCCTGAGAGAAGTGCTGTTATGTGGCACATGACTGTATATGGAAATACACACACACACACATCCATACATAAGCATATGCATACATACATATATACATGTATATACACGTGCATATAATACATGTAGATGTCTGTCAATTGCTATCCAACGTGAATTCCATAAATTTACACCCTTACCAGCAGCATTTGGGTATTTGAGGTGTCACACATCCTTGCCAGCACTGGATATTATAGCAGCTTTGAGATTTTGCCAACCTGGTGGGTGTGAAGTGTATCTTGTTGTGGTTTTAATTTCCATTTCTCTAATTATGCAGCAGCTGAGTGCCGGGCTTCCTCTCCTGCGAAGAGCCTGCCAGCTTGCAGGCTGTCAGTGCTCACTGTGGGTGCGGGTGGCGTGCCTGCCTGCACAGCCCTTGCCTCTGTTAGTCTGCAGGGTCTCCACTCCTGAGTTCCGGGAAACAAGGTACCGATTTCAGCACTGCACCTGAACCTTGTTTACTGATTTACAGCTGGAAGTGAGGGCCTGAGGGATCCTCCTATAGAATTGTATGACTCGGCATCTTTTTGGTTGCAAGCAGCAGCATCACAGCCTAAGCGAATCTATTGGCTTCTTCAACAGACCAATCCGGTGGAAGTGGTGGTTTTGGGTGAGGGATGCTCCAGGGACTCTCCATGATGTCCCCAAGCTCCTTTAACCTCTGGGCACTGCTTCTGCAGGATTGGCTTTGTCTTAGGGCTGGTTCCCCTACATTCTTGAGCTGGTTGTGGGCAACTCCTACCCCCTGTGGGAGGACTGGACTGCCTTAGATCACGTGTGTCCCTGACTCTCTGTGGTCAGGGGATAGAATATTCAGATTGGGGTGGAGCCAGCTTCTCCTAAACCACATGGATCTCCAAACGGAAGTCAGAGCAGATGGGAAGGGGGAGCAGACGTTGAGCTCAATCAATGAACACCCACCTTGGGAGTCGCAGCCTGGAGGGGCTTGATGTCTGCCACACTGGCTACTTGGTGCTCCTCGCTCACTTTTGGGCATATGCCTGTGAACCAGATGGCAGCACTTTCTGAAAATCGGGTCTGCGGATAATTGGAGGATTTTTTAAATTGTGAAAATGTTCATACTGGAAGAATAAATGAAGAATAGCATATGAAAACCTGTATCTCTCCCACTTAGGTTCAACAATTATTAGCATATTGCCATGTATGTGTCTCTCTTTCCTTCCTCTAGAGTTTTGCTGAGCATTTCACAATGAGTTCGAGGCTCTATGACACTTTGCTCCCAATCCTTTCACGTGCATATTTGTTATAAACAAGGGCATCTTCTACAGAACCACAATACCATGATCACATGGAAGGAAATTAGAAATCGATTCTCAAATATTATCTAATATCCTGTCCAGATTAAAAGTGCCCAATGCTCTCTACATCTCTCTTATAGTTGTGAGTTTGAACCAAGACTTAACCAAGTTTCATGCACTGCCTCACCTGTCTCTCAAACTAGAAAAGTTCCTGTTCCTTCTAGATTGAAAGTTTTAGATTAAAAGTATAGTTTGTTGACGTTTTTTCCTTGACTTTTCCTCTCGAAGGTCTATGTCTTGAATAGTGTCCACAGCTTGTGTCCTTCTGTTTCCTCGCGACAGGCTCAGCTTGTTCCTCTGTCTCCCTGTCTTTTCTGTAAATTGAAATTTAGGTACAAATCCTTCATAAGGATTCACTTAATGCTCCATAAGTAAGCTATGTTCTTTGTACTGCTATGCTTTATGCTGCTGCACTTCAGGACCATGTGACAGGTTATTACATTTGTTTTTCGTCACACTTCCCATCTTTTCCTCCATCTTCTGATCATAATTGAGCATTTTAATTATCCCATTATATCTCGTCTATTGACTTACTGATGCCTCTTTAAAAACCTTTTGAGAGGTTTTCTTATGGTTCACTATATATATGTGTGTATATATATGCATATATAAATTTATATATATACATATATATAAAAATATATATACGCATATATATAGATATATAATTTTTTTTTTTTTGAGACAAAGTATCGCTGTATTGCCCAGGCTGGAGTGCAGTGATGTGATCTCGGTTTACTGCAAGCTCCGCCTCCCGGGTTCACACCATTCTCCTGGGACTGCAGGCACCCGCCACCATGCCCAGCTAATTTTTTGTGTTTTTGGTAGAGATGAGGTTTCACCATTACCCAGGACGGTCTCGATCTCCTGACCTTGTGATCCACGCACTTTGGCCTCCCAAAGTGCTGGGATTACGGGTGTGAGTCATTGCGCCAGGCCCACAATATGTATTTTTAAACAGTCTGAACATACCTTAAAATAATATTGTACTTCTTCAAGTGTAGTATAAGGACCAGTATATGTGGAATTCCTCCCTCCTGTTTCTGTGTCATTTTTATCACACACTTCACTTTGACATATGCCACAAGCATACAAGAAATTATTATAATCTTCCTTTTAAACAATCATCTTTTAGATAAATTAAATTTAAAAATGGTTTTATTTTGTCTTCAATTTCCACTATCTTCATTTCTTTTTCTAGATTCAAGTTTGTGTCTATATAATATTCCTTCCACTTGGAGAACTTTCACAGTTTTTGTGTAGAGTGGGTTTTCTGGTAATGAATTTTCAGCCTTTTTTTTTTTTTGGAAGTCTTCATTTTTCACTCAGTTCTTAAAAAAAAAAAAAGAAATCTCTCCATTGTCTTTTTGCTTGCATGGTTTCTGATGAGAAATCTGTGGAAATTTTTATCGTTGTTTCTCAGTAGATAATGTAGATAATGTATCTTTTTCCCCATCTGGCTTCAAGATTGTCTTTGTCCTTTGTTTGTGGTGGTTTGACGATGTGTCCAGGTGTGAATTTTCCTGATGTTTATCCTTCTTGGTGTTCTCTGGGCTTCCTGAATCTGTGATCTGCAGTCTGTCACTCATATTGGAGATTTTTTTTTTTTTTTTTTGAAATGGAGTCTCACTCTGCCGCCCAGGCTGGAGTGCAGTGGTGCCATCTCTGCTCACTGCAAACTCTGCCTCCCGGGTTTATGCCATTCTCCTGCCTCGGCCTCCTGAGTAGCTGGGACTACAGGTGCCCGCCACCGCATCCTGCTATTTTTTTGTATTTTTAGTAGAGATGGGGTTTCACTGTGTTAGCCAGGATAGTCTTGATCTCCTGACCTCTTGATCTGCCTGCTTCTGCCTCCCAAAGTGCTGGGATTATGGGCGTGAGCCACTGTGCCTGGCCCATATTGGAGAGTTTTTAGCCATTAGGTCTTCAAATACCTCTTCCAGCCTCTTCTCTGTGTCTTCTCCTTCTGGAACTCCACTACATGTATGTTAGGCCGTCCAATGTTGTTCCAGGCTCTTCCCACATGCACCTGCCCTCTTCCGGGGTGGTGCCACGGTTAGCCTGTGTGTCTGACCCTCTCCCAGGGTAGAGCTTTTACTTTTTTCTGTTTTCCTCTCCCAGCTTCCAGGAATTCCTACCAGGGACAGAGGCTCGGATTTTTGTGGTGGTGTCGTTTTTCTTTGCAGGCTTTGTTGGGTAGAGAGTGGGGATGGGTCTGGGCAGAGTTTTGGGGGTAAATGTATTTCCTTCCACTAGTACCCCAGGTAAAGCTTCCCTAGGGTTTTCCTTGTGTCTTCCCTGGGAGCCGTTGGTGGGATCCTTGGAAGAAAAGCTTCTAGAGGGTAAGAACCTCCCTTATGTCTGTGGTCCCAGGGGTGTCACACTGCCATGCTTATCCATGCTTGGCCTTTAGTAAATTCTTAAACCTTTCTACCCAATATAGATCTATAGCTACCAGCTTGTAATAGATTCGGTGGCATCTGCCCCAGATGAGAACATGCTCAGGTCCTGTTTCTTCCTAGAAGCCTGTTTTTCTCCAGATTTTGGCTTGCTTGTTTCCTCTGTGGCTCCATTTCTCTGAAGGCCTGATGAAAAATCATTAACTCGCAGTTTCTCAGCTTTTCTTCCTATTGTAAGGGCTGAAGCAAGGCTCTTTCTGCTCTCTTCAAGCTGAAACTGGAAATCTGCTTTTGAAAGGTGTCTTTGTGGGATGCAGGATTCCAGGCTGACGATATTTTCAGTCTGCAAAGATGTCATCCATTGTTTTCTGCCTGCATTGTTTCTAATGAGAAACTGGAGGTATTTCTTTTCTTCCCCTCCTACGTGTCACATTTAAATTTTCTCTGGCTGCTTTTCAGATTGTATTTTTATTTTTGGTTTTCAGTATTTGTTATAAAGTGCCTTGGTGTGTTTGCGTATGTGTATGGTGTGTGTCTCTCTGTGTGAGGGGTGTGTACATGCACATATTTGTGTGGTGTGTGTGTTTGTGTGTGGTGTGTGTGTTTGTGTGTGTGTGTCTGTGTGTGTGTGGTGTGTCTCTGTATGTGTTTGTGTATATGTGTTTGTGTGTGTTCATGTGTTTGTCTCTATGTGTGGTGTGTGTGTGTGTCTCTGTGTGTGTGGTGTGCATGTGTCTGTGTGTACAGTGTGTGTGTTTCTGTGTATGTGTCTCTGTGTGTGTCTGTGTTTGTGTGTGTGTCTGTGTGCATGCATGCATACACGTTATGCTTAGGGTTTGTTACTTCTTCTGTGGGTTGATGTTTTTCATTATTTTATTTTATTTTTTTGAGATGGAGTCTCACTCTGTCACCCAGGCTGGAGTGCAATGGCATGATCTTGGCTCACTGCAACCTCCGCCTCCCAGGTTCAAGATATTCTTCTGCCTCAGCCTCCTAAGTAGCTAGGACTACAGGCGTGCATCACCACACTCAGCTAATTTTTGTATTTTTAGTAGAGATGGGGTTTCACCAGGTTGGCCAGGCTGGTCTCAAACTCCTGACCTCAGGTGATCCACCCACCTCGGCCTCCCAAAGTGTTGGGATGACAGGCGTGAGCCACCGTGCTCGGCATTTTTCATGATATTTTGAAACATTTTGGCCACTATTTCTTCAAATACATTTTTAATCCCTGCTGCAGTCTGTTTCTCCTCTCTTTCTGGGGCTCCAGGAATGGATTCAATAGATATTGACACTTAAGTTAGACATTGTCTCACTGAATTTCTCTATTTTCTGAGTGCTTTTTCTCTCTCTTTCCTTCAGACTGAATAATTTCTGTTGCTCTGTCTTTCAGTTCACCGATTCTTTCTTTTGCAGTCTCCAATCTGTTTGTGAAGCTCGCCCAGGGTTGTTTTTGTTCCAGAGAGTATAGTTTTCAGTGTCAGAATTTCCATGTTGTTTTAGGGCGTTCCATTTCTGCTGAAAGTCTCCATCTGCTTGCTTATCGTCACCGTCTGTTCTTCTGAGCTCTGGAACATATTTGTAATAGCCGTTTCTAAGTGCTTGTCTGCGAACTCCAGCGTCTCTGGGTCTATTTCTATTTACCATTAGTCCTTTTCCCTGGCTGTGTGTCAGATTTTCCTGAATTTCCACGTGTAGTTTTTGTTTTTTTTTTTTTAACGTGGGCTGGACATTAAAGATGCTCCGCTGTTGTGTCTGGACTTGCAGCAGTGCATCCTGGCTGGTGTGCATTTTACTTGGTCAGATGGTCCTGCTGAGGCTACTTTTCAACTTTGCTAGGGTAAGTCTGGTGCAGCCTTTACTCTAGGGCCAGGAAGCTGACTCACAATGCCTGGCCTTCCGGCTGGGCACCCAGGCCTCCCGCTCTGGCTGGCTGGGACATGAATGGTTCCCAGCAGTGTGTCGCCTCCAGGCTGTCCTCGGCTCTGGTCCCTTCGTTCAAAGCTGCCCTCTGTCAGGCTTCACCTTGCCTTTCACATGGGCAGCTTGGTATCCAGAAGCCCTTAGAGGACCTTCCATGTGTTTCTGAATCTCTTCCCTGTGCAGTTCCCTCCTCTCTGATCCTCTGCCCTTCAAATCTCAGCTGCCTCAGTCTCCCCAGACTAACAGAGCTCAGTGAGGCCCCCGTGCTCTGCTTGGGCTCCACTTGCCTGTCCTGTGTCCAGAACGTGCCTCCAGGCAGACGTCAGGGACAGCACGGAGCACAGTGGCACAGCCTGTGGCCCAGTGTCTGCAAATAGCTGCTTCGTGGATTTTGCCTAGCTTGACAGCCGTCTATGGTAAGAATGCTTGTCCTGTGTATGTTCGTTTGTCATGGCAGAAGCAGAAGCAGAAGCAGAAGCAGAAGCAGAAGCAGAAGCAGAAGCAGAAGCAGAAGGTCAAGTGCATGTTTTCCGCTGCACAGAAGGTGGCATTCTGCACTCCTTGTTCCTCTCCGTTGTCCCTGAAGGCCGCGTCCCTGGCGAGCAGGCTGCGGGAGAGCACGGAGAGCGGACTGCTTCCTCCTCACGGCTGCCTGGTGCCCACCGCATGGCCACACCCTGGTTCATCTGACCAGGCCCTTGCTGAAGGACAGCTGGGATGTCTCCGTTGTTTTGATACTGCTGATAATGCCGTGACAAACGCCCTTGGGCATATGTGATCTCCTACATTGGAGACGGCTATGTCAGACGATTGCTCCTGTACTTTGCTCAGAGATTGCTGGATCTTCCCTGGGCACTGCGGCACTTTGCACCCCACAGGAATGGTACCGTTGTGTATGCTCCAAGCAGTGGGAGACAGGGCCCACTTTTCCGCACAGCTGCCTGCAGAGCAGAGCGCATGGTCAAGCCCCAGGGCAGCACCCACTGATGGGGAAGAAGCGGTGTCTCCAGGCAGCTCCCAGGCACTCTTGCTAAGTGAGGTCCCTCTGATGGCCTCTGTTTGAGGGTGGTCTGCATGTCTGCGCGTCTCTCCGACTTGCCTGTTGACATCTTTTATGTCCCTTTTGTTCTGATCAGGTTTCGGTCTTTTTCCCTCCTTGTTTCTATCAGAGCTCTTTCTATGTTAGGGAGATCAGTCCTTTGACCCTGACATAAATAGTGGATTTTTTGCCTCTGTGTTGATCATGTGTGTTTTAACTTTGTTTATATTTTGCTTTTTGTCATGGTCTCAATTTTTCATATGTAATTATAACATTTACGCATCAGTATCATCGGTATCTTCCACGATTGCTTCTGACTTTGGAGCCGCAGTTATTCTGCGGCTCTTAGGTTATAAAGAAATTCACACGCTGCAAATTCCTTAGGTTCATTTGTAGTTTCATTTCTTCTTTTCTTTTCTTTCCTTTTTTCTTTTTTTTGAAATAGAGACGAGGACTCCCTATGTTGCCCAGACTGGTCTTGGCCTCCTGGGCTTAAGTGATCCTCCCGCCTCAGCCTCACAAAGTGCTGGGAGGCATGAGCCACTGTGCCAGGCCCTGTGGTTTCATTTTTTACGGTTTAATCTCTGATCCACTTGGAGTTTACTCTGGGGTATGCCATAAAGTCAGATCCCATTCTACCTTTTCTAAATATTTATCCAGTTTTTCTTATAATGCTGAGTTTCACCTGGGCCCAGCACAGGCTCCATTGTACTCCACCCTGTGTATTCTGGAAAAAGGCCTCCTGAAAGGAGCCCCTTCCTTGTGGGACTCAGGCAAGACTCACGACGCCCCCTGGTTTACCAGGGGCAAGGCCAGCCCCAGACCCCCAGCCCCTCTGCCTGGTGAACGATCCCGCGGGACTGCTCCTCCCACTGCGCCGCCCCACAGCATGCCTGCGATCCATGCTTGGGTTAACATGGCGCCGCCCGCGATCCAGGCTTGGGTTAACGTGGCGCCCCCTCCAGGCCCTGAGCGGAGACCCCGACCGGAGGCAGCAGACAGCCCCTCCCAGAGCAGGGTGGTCCCGGGAAGACCTCTGCTCACTGTCCCATGGGCACCGTCATCCCATCTCCCCACACCCATGCCTCTAGCCTTGCCGACCCCTCTCCATAAGAGAAAACCCGTCCCAACCCTCGAGATGCCTGCAGAGCTCATGGTCAGGTGTCCTCCCAATAGCACTGGTCTCCTCCCCGACCACGGCATTCCCTCCACCCTTCAAACAATCCCTTATTATAGAGTCTCTCCTTTGAAGTCTAGATTTGTTTTTTTGTTTGTTTGTTTGTTTGTTTGTTTGCTTTGTTTTGTTTTGTTTTGAGACAGGGTCTTGCTCTGTTACTCACGCTGGAGTGCAGTGGCATGATATTGGCTCACTGCAGCCTCCACCTCCTGGGTTCAAGTGATTCTCCTGCCTCAGCCTCCCGAGTAGTTGGGATTCCAGGCACATGCCATCATGCCCAACTAATTTTTGCATTTTTAGTAGAGACGGGGTATTACCATGTTGGCCAGGCTGGTCTCGAACTCCCGACCTCAAGTGATCGGCCTGACTCGACCTCCCAAAGTGTTGGGATTACAGGCGTCAGCCACTGTGCCTAGCCTGGATTTGTCTTTTATTCACTGGTTCCAGCACCGTTTACTGAAAATTTTGTTGAATCCCCAGTGACCTGAGATGCGCACCTTTTCCTGGGTAAGCTTCCATCTCTCTGGGTCTGTTTCCAGCCACTCCCCTGACCTGGCTTTCTTCCACGCTGGAGGGCAGTGGCACGATCACAGCTCACTGCAGCCTCAAGCTCCTGGCCTCAGTAATCCCCCATGGTGGTCCAAGTCTTGCTGCTGACCCTCACTGCTGGGAGGGCTTAGCTGAGTCCTTTGGCTTCCTGGGCCTCCGTTTCCTCATCTGTGAAATGGGGCTATGATACCACAGTTCAGTGGGGCTGTTGTGAGGAGAAAGGGGATGCTCCATGGAAAGTTCTGGAACAGGCTTGGCTGTAGCAAGTGCCATGCATTGGATGGTGATGGTGGTTACTAGGAGGGTTCCAGACCTTTTGCAGGGGCCCTGGTGACAGACAGGTCCCTTGCAGATCCACAGCCCAGCCCTCGTGGGGTGGCACTGTGGCAGGGGCTTTGTCCTTCCTGCACAGTCTACGAGGGGCTGGAGGGTCCTCAGAGGCAGGGCTCCTGGGGGCGGTGGGGCCATCTGGACAAGAGCAAGGTGGCAGGTCCGGGAGGGGCCTGTGGGGTGGAGAAGGCTGGCAGTGGAGGGTCACTCTGTGAGGGGCAGGGTGGAGAGACCTCGAGAGCCAAGCTAAGGGTCAAGCTGTGGATGCTGGAGCAGAAGGGAGGGGCGGGAAGCCTCCGCTAGACTCAAGGGCCCGGTGCCCGGGCCCAACAGGGTCGGGAAGGCCTAGACTATGGGGTGAGGCTGGGGAAGCAGAGTTCAGGGTGGGCTCAGAGGAGCTGAGTCAGGCAGGGGAGGGGCACCCGGGCCTGGCAGGACAGGATCCAGGCTGAGGGGGCGGGCCCCGGGGATCCGGTCTCAGGACAAACTTTTCCAAAGGTGTCATCCATGTGCAGCTGGCCCTACACCTGTGGTCACTTTCTATCCTGCAGCTGGAAGGTGTCCGATCTATCAGAAGGCAGGGTCAGGTCTGACGGATCCAACTGGGTGGCCCCTCGCGGCTCAGATCAGCTGCTCTCAAAACCTTCCTGACTGATCCCTGGGTTAGTTGACACAGGCCTGGGGACCTGAGGCTCCTGCAACAGAGCTGGTGGGCAGGTGGGAGCTGGGCTGATGGCTGCCCCTCTGCCTTAGGACATAGTGCAAGGTGGCCAGGAAAACATACCACAGACAAGGTGCCCTCGCCATGGAAAGGAATCATCTCCCAGTTCTGGCAAGTCAGAAGTCCGAGGTCAAGGTGTGAGCAGGGATGGTTCCCTCCTGGGTCTGTAAGGGAGAGCGTGTCCCAGGTGCAGCTCCTGGGATGACCAGCTACCCTTCCCAGCCACATGTGCTGGACCCAGCCTGTGACACAGCAGCACCACTCCCATGGCCCCAGTCCCAGGAGAAACTGGGGTTCAGAGAGGCCGAGTCTCCCAGAAGGCTGCACAGCATTTTGGGGTCCAAGCAGATTTCCCTCATGAGGCCAGCAACCCAAATGCAGAGCTCTATGTTTGAGTGCTGTGCCAAGATGTGTTTGTCAACCCTGCCACATCTTCTTTTTAAGAGGTTGCAGAACTCTGCTCCTGATGGCTCTGACGCTTTCGTGGAGACACTGGGACCCAAACAGAGAGTAGGAAAGAGAGGTTGCCAAGGAAACCTGCCCAGAGATGCAGCCGGCAACATCAGTGCCCATCACTTCCAGAAACCTGTGGTGTGGAAGTCAGGGAACCACAGAGCTCATGCACCTGCTGGGGGTGTGCACACATGAACATATGTGTATGCGTGTGAGCAGGTGTGCACATGTGTATGTGTGAGCAGGTGTGCACATGCCTGTGTGTGTGAGCAGATGTGCATGCGTGTATGTGTGTGAGCAGGTGTGCACATGAGTACGTGTGCATGGCAGCAGGTGTACACATGTGTATGCATATCAGCAGGTGTGCACTTGTGTCTGTGTGAGTGTGAGCAAGTGTGCACATGTGTATGTGTGTGAGCAGGTGTGAGTGTGTGGGCAGATGCACATGTGTATGTATGTGAAGGCAGGTGTGGACTTGTGTCTGAGTGTGAGCAGGTGTGCACATGTCTATGTGTGCATGTGAGTAGGTGTGCACGTTTGTGTGGGCAGGTGTGCACATAAGTATGTGTGTGAGCAGGTGTGCATGTGTGTGTGGCAGGTGTGCACATGTGTATGTATGTGAAGGCAGGTGTGCACATGTGTGTGAGCAGGTGTGCACATGTGTATGTGTGCATGTGAGCAGGTGTGCACATGTTTGTGTGGGCAGGTGTGCACGTGTGTGAGCAGGTGTGCACATGTGTATGTGTGCATGTGAGCAGGTGTGCACATGTTTGTGTGGGCAGGTGTGCACACGTGTATGTGTATAAGCAGGTGTGCACATATGTCTGTGTGAGCAGGTGTGCACGTGTGTGTGGGCAGGTGTGCACATGAGTCTGTGTGTGGGGGTCAGGTGTGCACATGTGTCTGTGTGGGCCAGGTGTGCACATGTGTCTGTGTGTGTGGGTGGCAGGTGTACACGTGTCTGTGTGCATCTGTGTGTGTATGTGGGGCATTGCTCTCCCAGATACAGTCGTTAGTAGGAGTCCCAGGCAGGAGGCCCTCAGAGCTTCCTCCCCTCTCCACAGGCTGGGGAGGCAGGAAGATGAATTTAAGCCATGCGGGCTGGTGGGCCTAGCCCAAGGACAGGGACCTTTTCAGAGGTGGGAGGCCGCTGAAGGTGGTGACTCCAAGCCCTGCCCCTCCACTAGTTTGTGTCCACCCAGCGTCCCGCCCTGGTCACCAGCACCAGCGAGGCTTCCCAGACACGGCAGTTGACATTCCTTATTTTTTTTTAGCCCAGGGCTATGTATGCTGCAGGTGGTCCGTAAATGCTACCCTGGATGCTTTTTGCAGGATAAATCATAGGAAGGGGAGGGACACCCACCCCAGCCTCATGCCCGCAGGTAAAGGATTGGGCAGAACAAGAACAGGAGGTGGGCCTGGAGCTAAGGGGGTCCTTTTCATGTCAAGCATCCCTTTGTACGTCTCTGAGTGCCGTGACGCACTGCTTGGCAGTGAATGGCTCGTTTAAATTCACATTTGCCAGCCTAGTTCCCCTCCTGCACCTCTGCCCGTGCATTGCTTTGCACTTGCTTTTTGTGGGGGCTTTGCTCCTTGGGCCAGGCAGGGAGTGAGGGTGGGGACCGGGCCGTCCCCCACAGCCTCCCGGGACTGAGGTTATGGGACTTCTATGTTTTGTTTTTGAGACGAAGTCTCCCTCTGTCACCCAGGTTGGAGTGCAGTGGTGCGATCTCAGCTCACTGCAAACTCTGCCTCCCGGGTTCAAGCAATTCTCATACCTCAACTTCCCGAGTAGCTGCGATTACAGGCATGCACCACAATGCCCAGCTAATTTTTGTATTTTTGGTAGAGATGGAGTTTCACCATGTTGGCCAGGCTGGTCTTGAACTCCTGACCTCAAGTAATTTGTCTGCCTCGGCGTCCCATAGTGCTGGGATTCCAGGCACGAGCCACCGCGCCTGGCCGAGACTTCTACTTTCTAGTTGGTCTCCCTTTGAGTTACTCTCCGTGAATTAGGGGCCTGGCGTAAAGGAACCACAGAATCTCCAGTGGGCAATTGTGGGGCTGAGGAAGGGTGTTTAGGGTGAGGGGGGTGGTTAGGGAAGCCAGCAGGGGCTGGGAAAGCCCGTCCCCTGGAGTTTACCCAGAAGCACCCGGAGGAGCAGCCTCACCTGGACATTTTCTAGACAATTACCCTTCCCCGTCTTGGGCCTGGAGGAGCAAGGGCAGAGGCGCTTCCCATATCTGGTGGGCACTGATTTCCAGGAGCTGCTGGACCTCTGGGGTGACCCAGGTGGCCCTCCCACAACACGGTGGACAGGGAGCAGGGGCCTCGTGTGCCGAGACTCACCTCATTGAGGGCAGGAAGCCTGAGGGATTCCGTGTGCTGGGGAAGCCTGGGTCCAGGGCTGAGGCTTGTGCCTTCGTCCACTCTGTCCTTGAGGGCTGTGTGTGCCTGAGAGCAAGCTTGGCCCATATATACTCTTTCTTTGTTTTTCCGACGCCATGGGCCCTCCTCTGTGTGTGAGCGAGGCTCTGGGCCCGGCTGCAGGAGCGCTGACCACCCGCATGGCTGGTGCTCTGAGAGGTCGGATTTAGGCCCAGGCCTGAAACTCCCAGCCAGGCTGCCTCCCAGGCCAAGGACTGTGAAACGTGTCCTGAAGACAACAGGCTCCCAGGATTTTGAGCCTGGGGGTGACTCTGGGGTTTGAAAGACCCCTCTGGCTGCTGCTGGGGCATGGTCTGCAGGGCAGGAAGAAGGCCGCTCCCAGCCCGGAGAAGCACATCGAGGCAGTGGTCAGAAAGTCTTTACGTGTAGGGCAGACGGTGTGCTGCGGGGATCCCCTGCATCCAGCGCTGGGCCCAGCCACCTTGGCAGGGGACCGACTGCACCTGCTTCTCTCTTCTTTCTCCCCCTCCCAACTCCCCATCAGGAACTGGGTCCTGCTGGCTCGGGGCAGAGTGCCATCGCGACAGCCACCTCTGCAGCGCTGAGTTCCTGGAAGCCTCACTTTGTCTTTACGTTATCACGGGGGAGACGAGGAGGGAACTGAGACCCAGACAGGAGCTGCTCTGGCCCTCGGCCTCATGTCCATGTGCCACAGCTGTCTCTGATTGGTTGCCCTGGGGAGTGGGTCCCACCCCAGGCCTCAGCAAGTCCCTGTGGGGATCACTGGGCAACTGAGGGACACAGCAGTGTGAGCAGAGCTGTGGGTGGCTGCACTTGGTCCCATCGCCTTTTCAGTGGAGCCACTGCTGTCTCTGTGGCACATTCGAGCCAGGGTGGGACTCTGAGCTCCCGGCTCGGCTTTCTGCTTTGGGGGCCCTGCCTGGGGGACTTTTCCTCGTTCAGTACATCCCCCTGTTGGCCTGCAGAGCTAGCCACCTCCTCCTCATCCTTTGTCAAGTAGCAACTTGGACGTGAATGTCCCTGAAAGACTCAGACCCTCCCCTTCTGGAGACCCCGCTGGAATGCAGACGATCATCATCCCTTCTCATCCATCTTCCTTTCTGGCCTGGGAGTAGCCAGAACCTTCCAGGGCCTTATCTGGTCCTTGTTGGCCTCTCCGGGCCCTGGCATGGGATAGGGTCAAGGAAGGCAGGTGACGATTGATCATGAAAGCAATGAACAAATGGGTAGTGAGACTGCTGGGTCCTTGTGAGAACACTACCTGGTCAGCCCCACTAGGACTGTCCTATTTGACAGTGTAGAAGACTAAGACTCCAGGTGGGGGATACGGTGCCCTTCTCAAGGGGGCAGCTCCTTGCAGTGTCCTTTCTGGTCCTCATTCGTCTGGGTAACTCTTGTCATCCTTCAGGGCTCAGTTCAGGAGCCGCCTTTCCCAAGAGGCCTTCCTGGGCTCCTCTTTGTGTCCCTATTCCCCTTTCCTTACTTGGCCTCAGCCCTCCACTCCCCTTGCCTCCCCTTCTGTCCTGTGAGCTTCCCAAGGGCAGAGCTGGTTTAGGGAGGCGCTGCCCAGAGGCATCTGCTCGTCTTCCAGATGGCCCAGGCAGCTCTCACACTCTTGGTTCCACCCACAGAGGCCCTTGTTCCAGGGGGAGGGGGTCCTCCTGGGCCCTCCCCTGCATCTTTGGTTTGTCCACAAGAGGACAGGCCATGCCTCCTTTACCTCTGGTGGCAGCGCCCCCAATCCTGAGCCCCTCCACTCTCTCTCTGGGAACCCTGGGTGCCTGGGGGTCGTTGACAGAGCTTCCAGGTGTCTGATAAGGGCTGCCACAGACATACTGGCCAAGAGGAGAAACCAGCCTGGCTTTTTTTTTTTTTGCATCTTCTTAAAAAGAAAACAACAGCAACAATATGTTAAAAATAAACTATTTTTACTTTAAAAGGGCAAAAACAGCCCAAACAAAGAGCCAATGAAAAGATCTTGGCTGGAGGTCCCGGCATTTACTCACAGCTGCCCAAGGGTGGAAATGATTCAGACGGGGACCCGTGGAGCAGGGCGTCAGCAAAGTACCAGACCTACTGTGTGCCAGGGAACGGAGAGAAGACCCCCTGAGAGGCACATGGTGTCTGCACAGAGTATGCTGGATGAACCAACAACAGGGCATGTGTCTTTAGAATAGCTTCTGCTAGAGAGGGGGCAGGTACACCAGTAGCTTGTGGGGCTGGGATGTCAGGGAAGGCTTTCTGGAGGAGGTGGCTGGTCTGTGCTGAACTTTGAAAGGCATTCCAAGCAGAGGGAATGCTGTGGAGTAGCCAGTGTGGTGTGTATGGGGTACCCGTGCTGGCAGAAGGGTTCAGAGCAGTGCTCATAGGCCAGGGAGCCCCGAGTTCAAATCCTGCCCCACACCTGGAGGAGCTGGGACCTCAGACGACCTGCTCACCTGTCTGGGCCTATGTGTGTATGTGCAAACCCTAGGCAGGGGAGACCCAGCGGCTTCAAGGCTGTGTGTGTGGAGCATGGAGTGAGGGTATGTCTGCCATACCAGCCCTGTCTGGTCAGTGCCTTCCAGTGGGATGTGCTTCCCCATTTGGCCAGACTATCTGTTATTTCACTGGGCCCCAAACACCCCTGGGAAGTAAACAGGACTTTCAGAAGTGGGACATGGCTGCTCAGAGAGGTTGAGTTACTGGCCCAGGGGCACACAGCCCAAAGAACAAAGAAATTAACCTTGAGCCGCTCCGTCTCGGCTACTTTGGTCTCTGATGTCTCTGGTCAGGGGAGTGGGGACCCTAGGGTGGGAGGGGGCATGAGGAAGCCCTGTGCATTGAGGGGCCTAGGGTCTTGGGCCAGGGGTCAACATTCTTCCAAGTTATTGTGGATTAGCACCAGGCCTCTTGGGGGCAGTGGCACTGGCTGAACTGGAAGGGTGTTTGAATTCATTCACACATTCATTCATTCACCCATTCATTCATTAATTCACCCATCCTCCTGGCTCCTTACTCCACCCACACTGTGCTGGGCACCAAGGGCACAGGGCGCAGTGGCCTTCGGGCTCTGCTTTGGGAGCTGCTGCTCTGCAGGCGGGGGCTCACGAGCCGGGGCTTGCCAGGCCTCCGGGACCAGCATTCTCAGCTCACCAGGCTCCCGCTTAGAAGGCCCTGGCAGCTGTAAAATCCAGTTTCCAGGCTCCACTTGGAGATTTGGACTCAGAAAGTCAGAATGAGGTGAGGGACCTGCATTTATCACCTCCCTGCTGGTTCTGAGGCAGAGCCCATCGGCCGCACCAGGCTGGCCTTCGTGGGGCGTGGGCAGATCTGAACCCAGGACCAGGCTATTCGTGTTAGAAGCCTCTCGTGGGACGTCCCACTGCCCCACCTGCCTTCCAGGTCCCTAGGACTCCTGCAGAGGGAGGGGCTCAGGAGGGGCTTGCCAGGATGTCTGCGGGCTGGAGGCGGGGCAGCCGGGGGCCTCCAGCGGGGCTGTGAGAGCTGTGTGGGGATGAGGACCGGGACCTATGGTGGTCAGGGAGCCAGTGGGTTGAGGGTAAGCTAAGCTGCCTGAGGCCATGGGCCAGGGAAAGGCAGGCAGGGCATGCCTGGAGCCCTTGTCACTCCCTACGCTGGCCTCCTTGGGCACGTGGGTCAGGCACTTCAAGCTTGGCAGGGAGCACTCCTGGGGCTGGCCTGGCCGTCCCACAGGCCCTGGGGCCCAGGATCCCACTGGTGAAGCGGCAGGTTCTGGGCCTCCTTAGGGAATGTCTGTAGGGACTGTTTACGTGTCCCCTTTCCTTGGTAAGGGATTGGAGGGGCAGGGAGCAGGGGCTCTTAGCTCCCCACCTGTGGTGGGCTCATAGCCCCCTTTGTAGGAGACCGTGGGTCTCTCTGAGCTTTAGTTAACTGTGTGGGAGCCATGGAGACCTCATCGGTTGTCATGAGGCTCGAGTGAGTCAATGATGGTGAAGCCCGGTGTGGCCTTGGCGCTCAGTGACTGCTCCAGATGGCCTGGCTGCCACCATTACCCCAAGCCTCTGCAGGCAGGAGCGATGAGCCAGGCAGGACCCCAGCTCCGATGTCTGCAGTCTCCCTGGGCTGTCCTCTGTGGGGTGGGGCTCCCTCTGCTTTAGGCTTCTGGCTTGTCTGGTGTCTGGGACCCCTTGCTGACCACATCTCCAGCCCCTCTCAACCCACCTCCTCCCCTGTGGGCTGACGCAAGGACAGGTAACCCTCTCTCTTTCCCAGTCCATCTTGGCTCCAGAGACCCTGGCTCCAGGTCCCTGACTGAGGTCTGGCCTGACCGGCCCCTGCCCACCTCCGTCTGCCCAAGGGTCTGCCAGGCAAAGCCGGCCCCTGCCGTAGTCCGTCTGCCGTCCCCTTGAGTTCAGCCGTCTCTGATGCTGGCTGGAATGGCAGGCAGACTGCGTGCCATCACTGTAGCCACTGTCAGGCGACTCCTCTTTTCTCAGGCAGGGACATAGAGCAGGATGTGGGGCCAGGTAGGAAACCACAGGGTCTCTGTGTCCCTGAGACACCTGGGACAGGAATGGACACTGTGGCCCTACAGGGTGGAGAGGGTCACTATCCCATGTAGCAGGGGAGTGCCCTTTGACTCTGCCCAGCAGAGAGGTCTCCTTAGAGCTCAGACACCCCTGGGCTTCCCTCATTGTCTCTGTCTGTGTCCATGAGCACCAGTCTGAGATGTCCCCATGGTGGGACAACAATGATGCATTTCAGTACTTTTAGCTTGGCCCCAGGGAATAGGTAGGGCTAGGCTAGATTTGTCAAATAGACGAGTGAGTGAATGAGTGAGTGAAAGAGTGAATGAGTGAGTGAGTGAACGACTGAATGAGTGAGTGAGTGAATGGGTGAATGAACACATGAGCAGGTGAGTGAGTAAATAAGTGAGCAAGTGAATGAGTGAGCGAATGAATGAGTGAGTGAGCGAATGAAGGAGGAATGAGCGAGTGAATGAGTGAGTGAGTGAATGAGTGAGTGAATGAATGAGTGAGTGAATGAGTGAGTTAGTGAATGAGTTAGTAGGTGAGTGAATGAGTGAGTGAATGAGTAAGTGAATGAGTTAGTAGGTGAGTGAATGAGTGAGGGAATGAGTAAGTGAATGAATAAATGAGTGAGTGAATGAGTGAGCGAATGGGTGAGTGAATGAGTGAGTGAGTGAATGAGTTAGTAGGTGAGTGAATGAGTGAGGGAATGAGTAAGTGAATGAATAAATGAGTGAGTGAATGAGTGAGTTAGTGAATGAGTTAGTAGGTGAGTGAATGAGTGAGGGAATGAGTAAGTGAATGAATAAATGAGTGAGTGAATGAGTGAGTTAGTGAATGAGTTAGTAGGTGAGTGAATGAGTGAGGGAATGAGTGAACGAATGAATGAGTGAGTGAATGAGTGAGTGAATGAGTGAGTTAGTGAATGAGTTAGTAGGTGAGTGAATGAGTGAGGGAATGAAGAAATGAATTAGTGAGTTCAGAGCCCATAGACCCCGGAGGACGAAGGTGCATTAGGCCCCTCCAGTTCAGCGAGTTCCTGGGAGGTCTCTGGATGCTGTGGGGTGCTAAGCTGTCACCTCATGACCCACCCAGATGGGGCCTCACCGGCCCGGTGCCAGGCTCAGGGAGGAGGAGGACACATCCCTGTTCCTGGAGACCAAGCCACAGTGGGGTAGGGCATGTGGGTGAATGCAGAGTCGCGTGCCTGTGTTTGCTTTCTAGGCAACTGCCCTTGCCTGCTGCTTGGCCCTGGGCCAGCGACTTCACCTCTCTGCTTCTGCTTATTTATCTGCAAAATGGGCCTAGTTGGGGAGCTGTGAGGATTGCATAACTGTGGTGCATGAACGTGTGTGTAGGGCGAGGCCTGCACATGGGAAGCGCGATTAGGTATCAGTATCACTGGGCCAGGCACTCTGGGCTGCTCCCAGAAGCCCATCCTATGGAATTCACGCACCTGGCTTGCCCACCCCGCAGTCCGGCGGTCCTGTCCTCTCCCAAACACATCTTCCACGGCCCTCACCCCACGCGGCTGCCCTGCCCTCAGCCTCTTCCTCAGCCTGCTGGAAGCGGATGCCTCAGAGCTGTGCACTTGCTGCCTGGGGCATGATTCCCTGTGTCCACGTGGCTCCCTCCCAGGCCCCTGTGTCTCTCCCTACGCCCCCCCAGTGAGGTCTCCCCTGCAGGTGACCCCCCTGTTTTATGAGTTTTGTCTCTCATGCACCCTTGCTCCTGCTCCCTGTGGTTTTCCTGGCAGGGACTGGGCACTCGGAGTGCATGTGGAAAGAAGGAATGTTTACAAGAAGTTCAAAATGTGCTATGCAGAGGCGTGTGGAGTTGTGAACCCAGGGCAGGGCTGAGGATGCACATTGAGTGTCCAGGGGAAAGGAAGGGTGTGTCCAGAGCCTGGGCGGAGGGCAGGGCCAGGCCAGACCTGGTACAGAGGAGACGGTCTATGTGGAGAGCAGAGCCAGGTTCGGCCTGGGACAGAGGAGACGATCTATGCTAGCTGCATAGGAGTCCCAGCTTTGTCCCGAGGGCAGTGGGAAGCCACAGAGCCTACAGAGGGCTGGAGGCAGAGCCATGCTGGAAAAACCCTCCTCGGTGAAGGTTAATGACAGGTTGGGGAAGAGAAGGGCCAGGCTGGGGACAGGCCCAGGGCAGAGATGGCGGCGAAGGGCATGCACAGATGGTGAGATACTCACAGGCAGGGAGACTGCACCAGAGGCCATCTGACCTCGATGGACGCAGAAGAGTGAAGAGGCCTCCTCCATCTGTGCAGACTCCAGGGCCCGCCCCCGCCCTGGGCACCGTCTGTCGAGGGCACGCACCCTTTTTCCCTCTCCACTGAGGTGGGGACACTGCTTTCTGAGCTGGCAGGCAGCCCTGGGCAGAGGGAGCTGAACTCTGTGCTGTCCCATGACCGTGTGTGTGAGAGATGGGGGCCTGCGGGGTGAGCAGGGCTGTCCCTTGTCTAGGCAGCCTGCAGGGTGGTGCGCCCTCCGGCCAGGTGGGGCTGCTCAGTGTGCTCTGTGGCCACGACAGGGGTGGGGCTTATTAACATGCACCTGTCAGGTCCCGATCTAGCTTGGCCAGGGGCCAGGCTGAGCTTGAAGGAGTGCAGGTTCGTGGTGGTGGGGCTCATGGTGGGGGCTCCATGAGAGTGGGCATAGGACTTATTTGTCTCTGTACTCTCAGCATCTAGCATGATGCTTGGAACAGAGTGGGGGGAGCAGACTTTCTGTAGAATGGATCAGCAGTGGTGTCTCACAGCCCCACCCTGGGTTCGAGTCAGAGTGGCACGCATTCAAGGAGAGACTCGAGAGTTCCACGGTGAATGCACTGCTGTCTATAAGATGAGAGGTGGCTGGTGGGGCAGGGAGGGATCATGGGGTGGCCACTCTCTCAGGGCAGGGTTAGCTCCAGGGCTGTGGCCTGCAGGTGCTGACCCTGGGGAGCTGCTGGGCCCCTCCTCTGCAGAGCCCTGCCCTGTCCTGCCCCTGGAACCCCTGGGTAGAGTTCTGGGACCCAGCACACCTGGACGATTCAGGCTGGCCCCTGACTGCGCAGAGAGAGCAGAGGCCCCAGGCCACCGTGGAGGTGCTTGAGCCCATGGTCCAAGATAGAACCACGTGATGAGGGCTTTGATGCATGAGGAGTCAGAGCCAGGTGGAAGCATCTGGAGCCAGTGATACAGGCTCCGGAGAGCTGAATGTGCTCCTGTGTCTCCTCCCAACACTGCTTTCAGTGCCTTGGGGGCTCGAAGTCAGCCATGGTTGGGTTTACATTACGGATATCAGCAAATGCTAATGTCAGGGCTCTCCCAAGTCCTGATGCAGAGCCCATTGTTAAATCTTTACCAGCACAGCACTGACAGGGACCAGGGAGAGCTCAAAACAGAGAGGGGTCCCAGGCAAAAGGTGTGGAGAGAGGACACCCAGCACACGCAGGTACATACAGATACGCTTACATGCAGATACATCCAACACCCAAAAACACAGAGACTTCAGACAGGCAGGCAGACACATGCACACACCCACACACCACAGGCTATGCCCCAACACACAGACACATGCACATATACATTCACACATGAGAGCACAAACAGGTTTGCATACAGTTAGAAACTCACACTTGAACTCTCAGACACACAACTCCATGTGTACACACAGCCACACACACAGATGCACACACACACGCAGGTGAGGCTCAGCCAGGATGGCTGCGCCACCTTATCTTGCTGCCACCTGTCCCCTGGCTTGTGCTTGTACAGGGTGTGTTTCTGATAGCTGCCCAGCCCTACCCTGGGGACTGCTTGATCTGGCCTCTGTTCATTGACCACACTCTGCTAGGATATGGCACCACTTTGGACGTTTGACTCATTGTTCCTTCACTTATCACACACTTTTCATTTATGACCCAAATATTTGCTCACTCATTCATCCACCCACCTGAACATCCATCTATCCATCCACCTATGTACCATTCATCCATGCATCATTCATGATATAACCATCCATCCATCCATCCATCCATCATCCATCTACTCATACATGCATCCATCCATCCTCCATCCACTCATCCATCATCCACCCACCCATCCACCCATCCACTCATCCATTATACACCCATCCATCCACCCATCCACTCATCCATTATCCATCTTCCGTGATATATCCACCATCCACCCATCCATCCACTCACCTGAACATCCATCCACCCATCCATCCATTCATCCACCTACCAATCCATCCATCCATCCATCCATCCAAATATCCATCCATCAATCTATCCTACACCCATCTATCATCCATCCATCCATTATCCATCCACCCATTCAATCACCCATCCATCCATCATCCACCCATCCATCCACCCACCTTAACATCCACCCATGGATCCATCTATCTACCCATCCACCCACCACCCATCCATCATCCATTCACCCATCCATCATCCATCCACCTATCCACCCATCCATCCATCATCCACTCATCCATCCATCCATCCATCCATCCATCCATCCATCCATCCATCATCCATGATACACCCATGCTACCACCTATCATCCACCCATCCATCCACCCACTTGAACATCCATCAAGCTGTGCATCCATCCATCTACCCATCCACCCACCCATCCATCACTCATTCACCCATCCATCATCCATTCACCCATCCATCATCCATTCACCCATCCATCATCCATTCACCCATCCATCACTCATTCACCCATCCATCATCCATTCACCCATCCATCATCCATTCACCCATCCATCACCCATTCACCCATCCATCATCCATTCACCCATCCATCATCCATTCACCCATCCATCATCCATTCATCCATCCATCATTCACTCATCATCTGTCACCCATCCATTCATCTGTCTAAACAGGTATTTCCTCCCCCCTCTCTTGCCCTTGTCAAACCATCAATCTTTCATTGCAGGAACTCCCTCTCCTGGGGCCATGCTGGGGGTCTCAGGAAGACTGTGCTCACCTCAGACTTTGTGTTGTGTGGTTTGTGCGAGTGGTTTCTGTGTTGTGTGTGTGTGGTGTGTTGTGTGTGCGTGTTCCTGGGCAGAGGCTTCCAGGAGCACCCACACCCGGGCAGGGATGTTTGCCCTCCGTTCACACTGTCTTGCCACTCGCCTCTCTCACTCAGCCCCTGCTCTCTGTAGGAGGGGGATTTCTCCTCTGTACAGGTGGGGATGGTTTCTGACACCTTGCCCTGGCCTCCTGCCCTCACCATCTCTGCACAGGGGCAGGGCCTTGTCCTGGAGCCTCCACACAGTGAGGGCCCCTGAGCGAGAGTGGGGGGTCAGCAGGGTGCCCTGTTTCCTGACCCTGCTGCCTGGGGAAGCTCCCAGCTGAGCGGGAGCTGAGAGAGTCCCTTCACACTTTCTGGCCTGGCTGTTAGCTCGGAGCCCAGCCTGAAGCTGCACGCGGGCTCTGCTGTGTACTGGGTTGGTGGGGCAGGGTGGTTGGCGTCCTCGAGTCCAGCAGCACCCAGGCTGCAAGTTTCCCAGGTTGTGAAGACCAAGGAGAGAAGAAGGGCAGAGACTTCCTTTATTTTTTGGGGGAGGTTTCTCATGGGAGGGGCCTTGGGCACCAGCCTGAGGGACTGAGAGGCAAGCTGGTGTGTGGAACGCGGAAAGCGAGGATGGGCAGAGAGACATCCTCGCAGGGCGCCTCGCCCTGGGGGCCCAGCGGCAGGTTACAGGAGGGAAAGGTCCTCGTCATTCCTCGTGGAGTCGAGGGTTGTGTGGTCTGGGAAGGCCGGGGGCGTGGACTGTGTCTTTCTGACCACCTGGGGTGTGGAGACAGAGCTGAGGATGCCTGTGGGTTCTGCTCAGGGACTCGGGCCCACATGTGGGAGACGGCCTCCCAGACTGTCTCTCGGCTTGAGAGCAGACCCTGCTCCCCAAGCCCACTCTGTGTGTGGGGTGTTCCTGGGTCCCACGGAGCTCTGGAGTCATGGAGTCACCTTGCCTTAAATGGCTCTTGGTGCTGTTTGAGTTTACTTAAAGGGTGTGGGGCAGGAGGAGGCAGTGACTGTTGGGGTTTGAGAGGATTTTGGAGGACAGGTCTAGGGGTGGGGGTCCCTGAGGGGTTCAGGGCAGGCATCCCTGTGCGTGTGATGGACCGAGGGCAGGGAGTGCCGTACCACTGTCCCAGGCCACTGGGGCAGGAGGACTCTGCCTGCCCTCTGGGATTGTTCATTTCAGAGACCTTGGCCGCCTGGCAGTGAAGCTGCAGGTCTCAGTGCATCAGAGATTTCAGGCTCCTCTCCGTGTCCACCTGGGACAGGTGTGTGCAGACCTTGGAGGCTTAGCTAATGGAGAGGAGGGGCTGGCCCATCTGCAGGTTGCCACAGCAACCAGCTGCTTCTTTCCCATAAGACTCCAAGCTGGGAGACAGTAGAGGGCCTCTGTGTTGACCCTCTAGGCCCTAAGACCTGATCCCAGGCAGGGGGAACAGGTTCTAGGTTCTAGGGAGGGGCTGGTCCAGTGGAGGGTGGGGAGGGAGCTGCAAGAAGGCTCCCCATAGCTCAGTCCAGGAGACTCAGAGATCTGGGGGAGAAGGGTGGGATGTGGGGTCTATTCTAGGGGTGCAAATGCCCCAGTCTCTGAGGAAGGTGATGCTCAGATGGAGAACAACACACATGCCACACAACCATGCAGATATCATACAGCACATGCAGCATACATGCAAACACACCACACACACCATGCACACCACACATGGCACATGCATCAGACATGCAACACACCACACACATCACATGACACACACAACACACACAGCATACAAGCAACACACCACACACATCACATACACCACACACAGCACATGCATCATACATGCAAACACACCACACACATCACACACGGCACATGCATCATACATGCAAACATACCACATACACCACACACCACACACATGCATACTGCTATAAACACACACACACACACACACACACACACACACTACACAACGCAGACGGAGTCTCAGCCTCACAGGCCAGAGTCTGGGTTGGAGGAGGGCTCCCCTACGCAGCGACTCTGTCCCTGGGCTCTGCCCCTCCCATCCTAAGCTTCTCCAGCCAGTCACCTGGAACTTATCCTAAACCACCAGCTGACAGCCAGCCAAGGTCCAGGCCCAAGGTTCTGCCTCCTAAACACCTCTCTCTGTGGCCTTTTGCCCTCTCTCCCACCCCCGGATCGAGGCCTCTGCCATCTCTCTCCTGGGCGATGAACTACAGTGGCCTCCGACAGGTCTCTTGGCCTCCTGCCTCCTCTGCAGCCTGGCTCTGTGTCACTTGCTGATGGCCCTGCTGCCCTGGGATGCAATCCAAGTTTCTTAGGCCGGTGTGGCAGATGGCATAATTGGCCACAATT
Organism: Chlorocebus sabaeus; assembly: GCF_047675955.1. NCBI lineage: Eukaryota > Metazoa > Chordata > Mammalia > Primates > Cercopithecidae > Chlorocebus > Chlorocebus sabaeus. The sequence goes on along the minus strand of NC_132930.1, from coordinate 46,120,094 downwards.
TTTCACTCCACCCTGCATCCAGGCCCTCTGCCAGGAGACCGTTCCTCCTGCAGAAGCAGGAATGCGTGTCCTGGCCCTGAACTGGACTCACCCTGGGGCACGTGGGCGGAGGAGAGAGTGTGCAGGCCCAGGGCCTGGGCCTCCAGAGCTGGAGGGTTTTCTACTCTCCCCAGCACCTTTGCCATTGCCGAGGGAAGCAGTTCGTCCCTACCGGCCCCCAGTCCACGAACGACAAGCAACAAGGGGATAACCAGACCCAGTGGCTCCAGCCAGCCAGCCTCCTGGCAGAGCCCAGATAAATTATAGCATTGCGTGCCGTCGAGTTTTCACAGGTGCTTGTTAGCTGCAGGGGCTGACTGCTACGGGGCTCTGCACCCAGCTTCAGCCTCCTGTGCAGCCTGTATGTCACAGACTGTTGTCTGCCCAAGTGCCCCACTGTGACCTCCACTTGTCCAGAAACGTTTAGTGAATACCTCCTCACTCCACATCTCCCTGTCCCCTGGGGAGGTGGGGTCAGAACTCAACTGTCAGGAAGATTGAACCAAACTCTCACGTTGCTCCACTTCCTCAGGCTTTGGGGAGGTGCTAGGCTCAGTGTCCTTTGAAGAGTCTTGTATTACTCTGTTTTCACACTGCGGGTAAAGACATACCCAAGACTGGGTAATTTATGAAGAAAAAGAGGTTTAATGGACTCACAGTTCCACGTGGCTGGGGAGGCCTCACAGTCATGGTGAAAGGTGAAAGGCACGTCTTACGTGGTGGCAGACAGGAGAGAATGAGAGTCAAGTAAGAAGGGTTTCCCCTTTTAAAACCATCAGATCTCAGGAGACTCATTCCTACCATGAGAACAGTATGGGCAAAACGGCCACCCCATGATTCAATTATCTCCCACCGGGTCCCTCCCATAACACGCGGGAATTATGGGAGCTGCAGTTAAAGGTGAGATTTGTGTGGGGACACAGATAAACCATTTGCAGTCTCATTCTCCCCTCGCCTGACTTGGTCTTAGGAATTTAATGCAATAAGTCAAGAGGAGAACGGGAGAATTGCTCTCCAGAAGGCAGAGCGTTTCCGGGGCGGGCTGTAAGAGTCAATGAGGAGTTCGCAGGCTGCACCCCAGCCTGGGTTGGTGGGCTCTGGGGCCGCCTTCTTCCTCCATCAAGAACAATCCCCAAATGGGAGGGCTTTGGTGGCTGCAGCCGTGGCTCTGAGCAGAACTCCCAGGGCCCAAAGGGCTGGCGTCACACCTGCTCCTGAGTTTCTCACCTGGCAGTGGGGGTGCCTGCGTCAATCAGAGAAGAAAGGTCCCAATGTTGCACAGTCCTGGGCACCTAGGAGCTCCTGCGGCAATGCTGGTGCTTTTCTCTTTGTGCCATGGTGCTCAGGATTTCCTCTGAGACAGGTTTTCTGTACTGACCTGTGAATGACCGCTGCTTTGGAGTCATTGCCAAGGGCAGAGTCATTGCTGGCCAGATATAGGGGTGGTGCCCTCACCTGAAGGCCTGGGACGTCCAGCCTGGGTCCCCAGCTGCGAGTCCACAGGGAAGATGCCCTTTATCTCTATGGTCCCTGGGAGCCCTGGATCATGAGGATGGGGACTGGGCTGTAGATTTTCTCACCTCAGTCTGCAAGCATGAGCTCATCGTGGTAATCGAAGCCTCTCACAGAGAGACGCTCAGGGCCACGTCGGGGGATGGGTTGGGGTGTGTGTGTGGCCCTGGGCATGTGCGTGCCTTTGCCCTCTGTCCTTTATGCAGACTAGAGTGGCTTATAGCTGGCCGTCCCCAGGCAGAATATCAGTGTCCAGAGTGGACTTAGACAAGACACACTCCAACCTCCCAATTTCCAGGTGGAGAGACTGAAGGGCAGAGGGGGATAGCAACAAGCTCACAGCTGGACAGAGAGGGCTGGGGTTGGGATGGAGCTCCTGGCTGGGGAGGCCGTGAGTCTGGTCTCTGCGGGGACCGGCACATTTCTGGACCATCCTTGTCCCGGGACTTGTCCTCAGTTACCTTCTTGTTAGGCTGGGCCCTCCTGGGGGCAGGGGCTGGGCCCTGTTTCTCTGGGTCTGTTCATTGGTCCATCCTCCCATCCATCAGTTGTGGTGGCACACACAGCTCCTGGCCACCCTGCCCATCCTGGTCCCTCTCCCCATTGCTCTCCTCTGCCATCCCAGCCTCCTTGCTGCTCCTCTTCCTGCTGGAAACATCCCCCCAAACGGCCACCTGGAGTGACGGCATCACTCCCTGGCACTGTAACACGCACCTCACATACTATAGCTTATATATGCACCTCACATATAGCTTATATATGCACCTCACACACTATAGCTTATATACGCACCTCACATACTATAGCTTATATATGCACCTCACATACTATAGCTTATATATGCACCTCACATACTATAGCTTATATATGCACCTCACATACTGTAGCTTATATATGCACCTCACATATAGCTTATATATGCACCTCACATATAGCTTATATATGCACCTCACATACTATAGCTTATATATGCACCTCACATACTATAGCTTATATACGCACCTCACATATAGCTTATATATGCACCTCACACACTATAGCTTATATATGCACCTCACACACTATAGCTTATATACGCACCTCACATACTATAGCTTATATACGCACCTCACATACTATAGCTTATATATGCACCTCACATACTATAGCTTATATATGCACCTCACATACTATAGCTTATATATGCACCTCACATATAGCTTATATATGCACCTCACACACTATAGCTTATATATGCACCTCACATACTATAGCTTATATACGCACCTCACATACTATAGCTTATATACGCACTTCACATATAGCTTATATACGCACCTCACACACTATAGCTTATATATGCACCTCACATACTATAGCTTATATATGCACCTCACATATAGCTTATATATGCACCTCACATACTATAGCTTATATATGCACCTCACATATAGCTTATATACGCACCTCACATACTATAGCTTATATACGCACCTCACATATAGCTTATATACGCACCTCACATACTATAGCTTATATATGCACCTCACATACTATAGCTTATATATGCACCTCACATACTATAGCTTATATACGGACCTCACATACTATAGCTTATATATGCACCTCACATACTATAGCTTATATACGCACCTCACATACTATAGCTTATATATGCACCTCACATACTATAGCTTATATACGCACCTCACATACTATAGCTTATATACGGACCTCACATATAGCTTATATATGCACCTCACATACTATAGCTTATATACGCACCTCACATACTATAGCTTATATACGCACCTCACATACTATAGCTTATATATGCACCTCACATACTATAGCTTATATATGCACCTCACATATAGCTTATATATGCACCTCACATATAGCTTATATATGCACCTCACATACTATAGCTTATATATGCACCTCACATATAGCTTATATATGCACCTCACATACTATAGCTTATATACGCACCTCACATACTATAGCTTATATACGCACCTCACATACTATAGCTTATATATGCACCTCACATACTATAGCTTATATATGCACCTCACATACTATAGCTTATATACGCACCTCACATATAGCTTATATACGCACCTCACATATAGCTTATATACGCACCTCACATACTATAGCTTATATATGCACCTCACATACTATAGCTTATATATGCACCTCACATACTATAGCTTATATATGCACCTCACATATAGCTTATATATGCACCTCACATACTATAGCTTATATATGCACCTCACATATAGCTTATATACGCACCTCACATACTATAGCTTATATACGCACCTCACATACTATAGCTTATATACGCACCTCACATACTATAGCTTATATACGCACCTCACATACTATAGCTTATATACGCACCTCACATACTATAGCTTATATACGCACCTCACATATAGCTTATATACGCACCTCACATATAGCTTATATATGCACCTCACATACTATAGCTTATATATGCACCTCACATACTATAGCTTATATATGCACCTCACATACTATAGCTTATATATGCACCTCACATATAGCTTATATATACACCTCACATACTATAGCTTATATATGCACCTCACATATAGCTTATATATGCACCTCACATACTATAGCTTATATATGCACCTCACATACTATAGCTTATATACGCACCTCACATATAGCTTATATACGCACCTCACATACTATAGCTTATATACGCACCTCACATACTATAGCTTATATACGCACCTCACATACTATAGCTTATATATGCACCTCACATACTATAGCTTACCTACACACCCTACATATGATAGCTTACGTGTACACCTCACATATAGCTTATATATGCACCTCACATACTATAGCTTACCCACACACCCTACATATGATAGCTTACGTGTACACCTTACATATAGCTTACACATGCACCTTACATGTGATAGCTTACACGTGCACCTTACATACGATAGCTTACATGCACATCTTACATATGATGGTTTACACACCCACACTAGGGCCCTCCATGGCAGGGTCTGTGCCTTGGACGTTCCTCATCCCCACCCACCTTACCCCCTCACCTCGAGGCCCTAGAGTGTCTCCTGTCCCCTGCACACAGCTCTGGCACCTGCCGGCCTCTGACTCTTCATCATCCTGGAAGCTGCCTGCTTGGAGGGACAGGGGGCTCTAGGGCCGGGCAGGTGTGGGTCTGTGTCTCTGTAAGCAGGGCCCAGTCCAGTTTCAGGCTTCTGTGAGAAGGGTCTCACAGGCAACGTGGGCCGGGTACCTCTGGGGACTTGGCTATTGCCTGGCCCATTGCCTGGCCCATTGTCTCTGCAGCTTTATGCTTTGTTTTAATTCTCTCTGGTCTCTGGGTCAGGGCCTCGGTGTGAAATGAGACTGGATCTCTGCCTCTTGGCAAGAACGAGCAGAGCCAGGTGAGGATGGCAGCACAGTGGGCACCACCAGGTAGGGGCTGGGGTGGCGGCTAGACAGCCAGGCCTCAAAATGCAGGCGGCCAAAAGACGGGAAGCAGACAGGAGAGATGGCGGAGGCGGTGAAACAGCGTCATCTGCACGTAGTTGGACTCTAAAGAAAAGGAGAGGGAGGGCCGGGCGTGGTGGCTCACGCCTGTAATCCCAGCACTTTGGGAGGCCGAGGCAGGTGGATCACTTGAGGTCAGGAGTTGGAGACCAGCCTGGTCAAAATAGTGAAACCCCGTCTCTACTAAAAATACAAAAATTAGCTGGGTGTGGTGGTGGGTGCCTGCAGTCCCAGCTACCGGGGAGGCTGAGGCAGGAGAATCACTTGAGCCGAGGAGGCAGAGGTTGCAGTGAGCCAAGATGGCCCTACTGCGCTCCGGCCTGGGTGACAAGAGCAAGACTTGGTCTCAAAAAAAAAAAAAAAAAAGGGGGGGGGGAGAGAGAACGAACGAAGCAGCGGCCACCAAGGTGGTGCTGGCTGAGGGTGTGGTGGAACCAAGGACGCTCATCACCTGCAGAGTTGGGAGGCACCGTGACATCCACACAACAATCTAAATCTAAGGAGCCCCAGGGGAGCACCACGGTGAGACACTGGAAACCACGATGAGGAGCAAGTCAGCACCTGGGTGGCTGGCACCCCCAACATCAGTGGCACGGGGTGCGGACATCACGGGGTGCAGATCTGTGGCCCTGGGGCGGCCACCCCCTTTCACAGCCACAGCCTGGAGGCCTGCAGAGGTGCAGGTGGGGCACGCTGAAGGAATTGGGGTGCTGGGGCGGCCACCCCCTTTCACAGCCACAGCCTGGAGGCCTGCAGAGGTGCAGGTGGGGCATGGTGAAGGAATTGGGGTGCTGGGGCGGCCACCTCCTTTCACAGCCACAGCCTGGAGGCCTGCAGAGGTGCAGGTGGGGCACGCTGAATGAATAGGGGTGCTGGGGCGGCCTTCCCCTTTCACAGTCACAGCCTGGAGGCCTGCAGAGGTGGCAGGTGGGGCACAGTGAAGGAATTGGGGTGCTGGGGCGGCCACCTCCTTTCACAGCCACAGCCTGGAGGCCTGCAGAGGTGCAGGTGGGGCACGGTGAAGGAATTGGGGTGCTGGGGCGGCCTTCCCCTTTCACAGTCACAGCCTGGAGGCCTGCAGAGGTGCAGGTGGGGCACGCTGAAGGAATTGGGGTGCTGGGGCGGCCACCCCCTTTCACAGTCACAGCCTGGAGGCCTGCAGAGGTGCAGGTGGGGCACGCTGAAGGAATTGGGGTGCTGGGGCGGCCACCCCCTTTCACAGTCACAGCCTGGAGGCCTGCAGAGGTGCAGGTGGGGCATGGTGAAGGAATTGGGGTGCTGGGGCGGCCACCTCCTTTCACAGCCACAGCCTGGAGGCCTGCAGAGGTGCAGGTGGGGCACGCTGAAGGAATTGGGGTGCTGGGACGGCCTTCCCCTTTCACAGTCACAGCCTGGAGGCCTGCAGAGGTGGCAGGTGGGGCACAGTGAAGGAATTGGGGTGCTGGGGCGGCCACCTCCTTTCACAGCCACAGCCTGGAGGCCTGCAGAGGTGCAGGTGGGGCACGCTGAAGGAATTGGGGTGCTGGGGCGGCCTTCCCCTTTCACAGTCACAGCCTGGAGGCCTGCAGAGGTGCAGGTGGGGCACGCTGAAGGAATTGGGGTGCTGGGGCGGCCACCCCCTTTCACAGTCACAGCCTGGAGGCCTGCAGAGGTGCAGGTGGGGCACGCTGAAGGAATTGGGGTGCTGGGGCGGCCTTCCCCTTTCACAGTCACAGCCTGGAGGCCTGCAGAGGTGCAGGTGGGGCACGCTGAAGGAATTGGGGTGCTGGGGCGGCCTTCCCCTTTCACAGTCACAGCCTGGAGGCCTGCAGAGGTGCAGGTGGGGCACGCTGAAGGAATTGGGGTGCTGGGGCAGCCTTCCCCTTTCACAGTCACAGCCTGGAGGCCTGCAGAGGTGGCAGGTGGGGCACAGTGAAGGAATTGGGGTGCTGGGGCGGCCACCTCCTTTCACAGCCACAGCCTGGAGGCCTGCAGAGGTGCAGGTGGGGCACGGTGAAGGAATTGGGGTGCTGGGGCGGCCTTCCCCTTTCACAGTCACAGCCTGGAGGCCTGCAGAGGTGCAGGTGGGGCACGCTGAAGGAATTGGGGTGCTGGGGCGGCCTTCCCCTTTCACAGTCACAGCCTGGAGGCCTGCAGAGGTGCAGGTGGGGCACGCTGAAGGAATTGGGGTGCTGGGGCGGCCTTCCCCTTTCACAGTCACAGCCTGGAGGCCTGCAGAGGTGCAGGTGGGGCACGCTGAAGGAATTGGGGTGCTGGGGCAGCCTTCCCCTTTCACAGTCACAGCCTGGAGGCCTGCAGAGGTGGCAGGTGGGGCACAGTGAAGGAATTGGGGTGCTGGGGCGGCCACCTCCTTTCACAGCCACAGCCTGGAGGCCTGCAGAGGTGCAGGTGGGGCACGGTGAAGGAATTGGGGTGCTGGGGCGGCCTTCCCCTTTCACAGTCACAGCCTGGAGGCCTGCAGAGGTGCAGGTGGGGCACGGTGAAGGAATTGGGGTGCTGGGGCGGCCTCCCGCTTTCACAGTCACAGCCTGAGGGTGGAGGAATTGGGGTGTCAGCTGCTCTCCTGGAACTGTGCTCCCCCCGGTTTTCCTGTTGCCTCATGCGACTGGCACTCGCTTTTCCTTCTGCCTGGAATGAGGGTTCCTGAGACAGACACACGGCCCACGCCCCCATCTGCTTCCAGTCCTCATTCTCATCTCACCCTCTCCAGGAGCCCCACACTTTCCACCAAGGCACAGTCACACAGGCCTCATTCCTGACCCTTCCTACTTGGCCTTCAAGACTCAGTTCAAGCCTCTCGTCCTCCAGGAAGCCTCCCGGGTGCCCCTCTGACTTCCTGCAGCTCTGGCACTTCGCTGGGATGTGGCATGGGCACTGGATCTTCCATGGTACTTGGCTCTGCTAACAATCAGATAGACGTATTACACGTGTTGTTTCTACGGCTCCAGGGCAGTGCCATTCCATGAAGGTGGGGGTTACTCTCTGTTGGTTGATTCTGACTCCTAAGGACCACCCAGAGCTGGTGTGCAGTACGTGTCTGGTGGGTCAGCAGGTGTGTGAAGCTATTTCCTGCCTTCTACCTTCCACACATGACCTCCTCTGGGTCACACCTGAGGCTCCAGCTGGGATGGTCCAGGGAATTCCTGTAAACAGGAGGTGCCCAATGGCTGAATGAGCGCTGAGTGCCACGGAGGTGCTGAGGATGGTAGAGTGGGGCCAGGAAGGCTCTGGGAGAGGCTGGGCATGGATAGCCATCTACACAGAGCATTCAGGCTGGAAAATGGGATTGCAGAGGACATGGGCAGATCGTCTCCTAGACTCAGTTTCTTTGCAACGCTGCCGTGCTGTGCTGCGCTCCAGTGTGCTGTGGTTCCGACGTACGCGGCCCCCAAACGTCACGGCTGCAGCTCTGCCCCTGTGGGCACAGGGCTTGGAGGTGGGGCCCTCACGGATGGCATCTGTGCCTTTATGAAAGGGCTTGAGGGAGTGAGCCCCCTTTTCAGCCCTCTGCCACGTGGGGATGGGGTCTCCGGTGCCATCTTGGGAGCAGACAGCAGCCCTCCGAAGAGGCTGTGATATTGCCCCTCCCAGTCCACAGCACTGTGAGCTGTGATTTCTGCTGTGGTGGCCGCCTGCGGCGTTCCGTCCCAGCCATGGGAGCCATGCAGGCACACTCCCCTCAGTTCCTCATTGCCTGGTCTTCTGCAGTGGGGCTGGCTGGAGCAACTCTGCTCAGGGGTGGGGACAGCTGGGACTGAGAGTGTGGAGTTGCACTGGCTTAGCTCTTCCTGCCTGGGTGGGGCCTGAGGGCCTGTACCCAGGAGGCCCTGCCTCAGCACTGCCTGCTCTGCCAAGGGCAAGGGTGGCCAGGTTCCTGTGCAGTGAGCTGGAGCGGGAGGGAGCAGAAGGGGCGCTCACCTTTGCCTCCCCTTGGTCGGGCCGGCCTCCTGTGCAGCACTGGAGAGCTCTGTCCCTGGAGGCACCCAAGGTCCCACTAGGGAGGGGATGGAGAGCAGATCAGGCCCGGGGAGGGGTAGTGCCTGAATGATCTCTGCGATGTGTGTTTTTGGATGATTTGATCACTGCTGTCCATTTTTGCTCTGGAGTATTTCTTTCAAGGCTGTGTTTGCTCCCCCGTCTTCATGGCTATCACATAACCACATGTGCAGGAAGCCTCTGCACCCAGCTCAGGGTTTCTCCGGGTTGAGTCTCCTGCCTCTTTTTCTTTTTGTGCCACCCAGGTCTTTCCTACTGTTGAATGTGTCGTTTCACGCGGGCTTCGGGGACTGGGCTCATCCTTAGGCAGGGTTTTCAGGTGGGCGGTGGGAAGCCGGCATGCCCTTCACCTGTCTGGAGTGTCTCGCTGTTGCTGTCTCGGCTGGCACGTGGGTACCGGCGTGTAACCCAGCACCACAGACTGGCGGCTTCAACAGCAGAGGCGTACCTTCCCCCAGCTCTGGAGGCTGAAGTCTGAGATCAGGGCTGTCAGGGTTGGTATCTGCCTTCCCGGCTCGCACGTGCCGTCTTCTCCGCGTGTCCTCACAGGGCCGCCCCTCCGTGCCTGTCTGTGTCTTCGTCTCCTCTTCCTATAAGGACACCCGTCAGATTGGATTAGGGTCACCCATGTGACCTCACTTTGTATTAATCTCCCCTTTCGAGGCCCTGTCTCCAAACGTGGTCACATTCTGAAGTCCTGGGACTCAGGGCTTTGACAGTTGGATTGGCCCAGATGGCTGAGCACAAAGTCCCCGGGTCACTGAAAGCTGCAGATGGGGAGAGGTGGCAGGAAGGGTTAGTGTGACGGCCCTCCAGGACTCCAAGCCCCATGGTGGGTGGACCTCAGGCACAGGGTCTCCTGTGGGGGCAGGTGGCCCAAGGGGCCACTGAGTGGTGCCTTTCACCCCGTTTGCCCAGCCTAGCTTGCCTGTCCACCAGCGGGAGAGGCGGCGGTGTGAGCTGTGGTCTCTGTGGATTGCAGGGATTCCGGTGGTGGGTTGGTGGGGTCTGTGTGAGGGCCACTTGACATGCCTCTTTAAACCAGAAGTGTTTTCCTAAACTCCTGGGTGAATGTCCCACATGTTTCTTTTGTCTTACTTTAAGAAATGGCATTCATGGTTGAAGCTACAGATTGATGCCCAATGACAGTTTGGGCTCTGTCTCTTGTTTGCTATGTAGTATGCTTATATTTATTTTATCACAAACGACACATCATCGTATGTCCTCTTTGCCCCATTACTTTTATATTTCTAAGCGGTTGGCTTCTTTGTTTAAACTGTTATGATTTGTAGCTTCATTGCATTACAAGAAAGCAAGAGTAGTGTACATTTTGCATTTTAAATATTTACTTAGATTTACTTTGCATCTAAATGGTGGCAGTAGGGCCTCCCTGTGCGAGGCGCTCCTGCCACGCCAGAGCCCTGCTCATCTTGTCATCCCACCCCTCGCTGGACTCATTTATTTCGGCCTTCAGAGCGCACCTAATCCCTTCCCCCGTATTTATAAAGATTTCCCTGTTTTTCAGGGTTTTTGCTGCTGTCCTGGTGAGCTGACAAATGGTGCTTACTGTGAGCGCTCCATCTTTATTTGCATATGTGAAGATCATAAAACGATCCCTGATGTAACAGTGAATACTTCCTGTTGTAAATTCAATTTTGCAATATTAATGTGCCAGCCCCAGCTTTCTTGACTTTTACTGCAGTCTGTGCTTCTTTTCATCTTTTCATTTTAAACCTTTCTGTGTTATTTTGCTTTATGAAGTCTCTTATGGGTGGTAAGACATTACACTGGTCTTTTTTTTTTTTTTTTTTGTAACCAGAAATCCTTTATATTTAAATAATTCTACCTGGTATTTGGAATGAGTGTGTCATATTGACCTCTCGTCCCTCCCTTTCCCCCTTCCCCCCTCCTGCCTTCCCTTCTTCCTTCCTGTCCCTCCCTTCCCCTCCCACCCTCCCTTCCTTCTTCCCTCCCTCCCTCCCTTCCCTTACCCTGCCTCCCTTCCCCACACTCACTCCTTCCTTCCCTTCTTCCCTCCCGTCCCTCCCTTCACCTTCCAGCCTCCCTTCCTTCTTCCCTCCCATCCCTTTCTTCCCCTCCCATCCCTCCTTTCCCCTCCCCTCCCTCCCTTCTTCCCTCTCATCCCCTCCCTCCCTTCCTTCTTCCCTCCCATCTCTCCCTTCTCCTTCCTCCCATCCCTCCCTTCCCCTCCCTCCCACACCTCCCTTCCTTCTTCCCTCCCCTCCTTCCCTTCTTCCTTCCCCCCTTCCCCTCCCCCTCCCTTCTTCCCTCCCCTCTCCCTTCCCCTCCCCTCCCTCCCTTCTTCCCTTTCATCCCTTCCCTCCCTTCCTTCTTCCCTCCCATCTCTCTCTTACCCTCCCCTCCCTCTCTTCCTTCCCTTCCCTCCCATTCCTCCCTTCCTTCTTCCCTCCCTTCCTTCTTCCCTCCTGTCCCTCCATTCCCCTCCCCTCCCTTCCTTCCTTTTCCCTCCCATTCCTCCCTTTCCCTCCTCTCCCCTCCCTCCTTTCTCCTCCCATCCCTCCCTTCCCTTCCCCTCCTTCCCTTCTCCTTCCTCCTCCCTTCCTTCTTCCTTATAGTCCCTTCCTTCTTCCTTCTTGCCCATCCCTTCCTTCCCCTCCCTTCCTTCTTCTCTCCCCTCCCTCCCTTCCTTCCCCCTCCCATCCCTCCCTTCCTTCTTCCTTCCCTCCCTTCTTTCTTCCCTCCCATCCTTCCCTCCCCTCCCCTCCCTCCCTTCCTTTTACCTTCCCATTCCTCCCTTCCCCTCCCTCCCTCCCTTCCCCTCCCATTCCTCTCTTCCCCTCTCCTCCTTCCCCTCCCCTCCTTCCCTTCTCCTCCCTTCCTTCTTTCCTCCCCTCCCTCCTTCCCCTTCCCTTCCCTCCTTCCCATCCCTCTCTTTCTTCATCCCTCCCCTCCCTCCTTCCCTCCCTTCTTCCCTCCTATCCCTCCCTTCCCTACCCTCCCTCCTATTCTTCCCTTCTCCTTTTCTTCCTTCTTGTCTATTCCTTCCCCTCCCCTCCCTCCCTTCTTCCGTCCCATCCCTCCCTTTCTCCTCCTCCCTTCCATTCTTCCCTTCCTTCTTTCCTCCTCTCCCTCTCTTTCTTCCCTTCCTTCCCATAATTCTCTTTCTTTATCCCTCTCCTCCCTCCCTCCCTTCTTCCCTCACATCCCTCCCTCCCTTCTTCCCTCCCATCCCTTCCTTCCTCTCCCCTCCCTCCTATCCCTCTCTTCGTCTTCCTTCCCTTCCTCCCTTCTTCCCTCCCCTCCATCCCTTTCCCTCCCCTCCCTCTCTTCCCCTCCCTCCCTCTCTTCTTCCCTGCATCTTTCCTTGCTGGGTTTTGCTCTATTTTGTGTCTTGGAAAGCAGTCCATAAACAACTGATGCTTATGGTTTCTCTTTAGTAAACCTAGAAACTGACCCTTTCAGTCTTAAAACTTGAGAAAGTTACATTCGTCTGATCTACATTCTTTTCTCAGGAAACTAACCATCAGGCCCCCTAGATAATATCAAGGAGCTGAAACTCACCAGGTCACTGCATCTGGACAATGAGACGGTTGGCCTGCACCCATCATGACTGTCTAAGGGACCACCTGCTTCCTGTTGACCACCTCCTCTTCTTCGTGCCCTCCAATTCTTGTTTTTCTACATGTGGTTACTTTACTTCCTTGCTCTGTAAACCCCTAAATTTAGCCAGTTGAGGAGATGGATTTGAGACTGAGCTCCTACCTCCTCAGCTGTGCACCCACATGAAACCTTCCTTCTTCCTTGCAGTATTCATTGACTCAGTGTTTGGCTTTCTGTGCAGTGAGCAACAAGACCAACATCAAACCCCTGGTGTTTCAGCCACATTTTTTCTGTCCACATATTTCTTCTTTTACAAAATCTGCAATGATTTAGAAGGCAGGCATCATGTTTTTGAAACAGTCTTAAACTTATGTTTGTCTAACAATCAAAGATTAAACAATGACTTTTGACTCCCTTTTATGGAAAACAGAGAACTTAATGCTGCTCCTCCTTGTTATCTTCATCCCTTTCCTAAGTGCATTAATTTCCTCTGAACTTACAAACCTCATACTTCTTACTTGAAATTTTAAACCCCTTAAAAGTTTCCAATGCGTTCCACTTTGTTGGCATCGATATAACTGTATTTTAAATTTGTGTCAGCAGCAACCTTTCTCCCAAGGGTTGTGAATACTTTGATTCTCTTATTTTTAGCTGTTCCATCATTCCAGCCCAGTGCTTTCTAGGGTGATGTCCCTGCTGTCCTGTTTGGTATTTTGGAGGATCCCATTCAGGCAGCTTTTACAGAAGAGGTGACAGGTGCAGCCTTCTGGAGCTTTTAGAAATGGCCAGAAAGTTCTCAGGTCCTGGGATTTCCCACACAGATATGCCAGTATCAGTTATCCCATGGTATATTAGTCCGTTCTCACGCTGCTATAAAGAACTGCCTGAGACTGGGTGATTTATAAAGGAAAGAGATTTAATTAACTCACAGTTCTTCATGGCTGGGGAGGCCTAGGGAAACTTACAATCATGGTGAAAGGGGAAGAAAACATGTCCTTCTTCCCCTGATGGCAGGAAGAAGTACTGAGCAAAGAGGGAAAAGCCCATTATAAAACCACCAGATTGTGTGAGAACTCACTCTTTATCATGAGAAGAGCGTGAAGGTAACCGCCGTCATGATTCAGTTACCTCCTTCCAGGTCCCTCCCACAACACGTGGGGATTATGGGAGCTACAATTCAAGATGAGATTTGGGTGGGGACACAGCAGAACCATATCACATGGTCTGGGGGCATCTTTTATTTCAGTACGGACATTTGAAGACAACTTAATTTTAGCTTATTTGAAGATAATCTGTTTACTTTTTTCCTCTTGGGAGCTTTTCTGACGCCCTGTTTTTCCCAAAGTGCAAACTTCAGTATAGCACAACACCCTCTGGCATTATTGCTCTTTCTGCATTATTTTTTGCCCAGCATTTTCAATTTCTCCACCTGGAAAGTTTTCTTCTATTATGTTTTTGGATGCTACATCCACTCCCTTCTTCATTTTCTTCTCAGGAGCATCTGCTGTGTGTGGTTTGGTTCTGTAAGACCTTCACATCCTACCTGCCTCTGTTCTTGATTTTTCACTTTTATATTTTAATTTCACTTGCAATTTGGAAGTATTTCTGAAATTTTTCTATTGTACCACAACTTTGCTCTTCTGCAGCTGCAAGTCTGCCATTTACACTGAAGATTTTACAGTGGCTGTTGTGTTTCTTGTTCACAGAGGAGAGTATTGGTCTTGCCTTGAGCTCTGAGGGAGAAATCAAGTTTCAGCCTTGCGAGTATGATGAAAGGGCTTCCACAGATAATGATTTTGTCCTGGTCAGCGTTACCCAGCCTCCAGCGACAGACAGTTTTAAATCCTGATGAAATTCAACTTCCTGCCTCTGTGAAGGATAAAGCAGCAGAGTTACCAGCTCTTCCATTTTCCTTAATGAGTGTCAGGAGTTGTTTTAGTTGACTCTCTTTGCCATAAGGAGATGCCACAGACTGGGCAGCTCCAACAGCAGACATTTATCCTTCACAGTTTGGGAGCCCAGGAATGCAGGATCTGGGGGCCAGCAGAGCTGAGACCAGCAGGGCAGGATACATAGGCCAGTAGGGCTGACATCTGGGGAGGGCTCTTTCCTGGGCTGCGGGCGGCTGCCTTCTTGCTGTGTCCTCGCGAGGCCTGTCCTCTGAGTGTGCGTGAGTGGGGGGAGAGAGAGCTTCCTGGTGTCTCTTCTTCTAAAGACACTCATCCCGTTGGATTGTACTCCACCCTCACAATCTCATTTAACCTTAATTACTTCCTTAGAGGCACCAGCTCCAACTATAGCCACACTAAGGGATAGGAGTTCAATATATACATTTTAGGGGAACCCAAACATTTGGTTCCTAACAGGAGCTGAGCAAGATGCTCCTCAGGGAAGAAGAAACAGAGAGGAGCAGGTCACAGGCACCTGAGCCCCAGGCATTGTTATTGGTGGAGGGTGTTCAGTTTCTTGGCGTTTTGAACAAAGAATTGGACAAAATGCACAAACCAAGCAAGGAAAGAAGCAGAGATTTATTGAAAATGAAAGTACACTCCACAAGGTGGGAGCCGGCTGAGCACAGGTCTCAAGAGCCCGTTACAGAATTTTCTGGCATTTAAATACCCTCTAGAAATTTCCCATTGGTAACTTGGTGTACACCCTATGTAAATGAGGTAGCAACTTGCAATCAGTCTGATTGAGAAGCCACCAATCAGAGGCTGAAGTGACGTGACAAAGGTGACACCCTATGCAAGCATCTGATTGGTTGTGAAAGCAACCAATCAGAGGCTAAAGTTACAAAGTTACACTCCTGTGCAAATATCTGATTGGTTGCAGAAAGTTACTAATCAGAGATCGTTTCAATTTTCCATCTGCCAAGCAGAAAAGGAGGAGGGGTTTACAAAAGGAATAGCCCCTGGTCCTTTTGTTACTTAGATATCGAAAGTTGAGGTTTTCCTTTTGATTTAGCTCTAGGAAGTCAGTGGGAATTGGCCTCAGGTTCCCTGCCTCCAGACCCTATTTTCCTGCCTCAGTGCCGCTGAGTGAGTCTTCTGTTAGGGTCATGCCCTAAGACCTCACCAGCCTTTGACCTTCTCCTGGGCAGGAGCCTAAGGGCAGGGGGTGGGTCACAGACATTACATTCTCCTCAGGCAAATGCCCAGGACATGAGGACAGCCTGCCTTGGATAGGCTGCAGGCCCCTCTCCCTTTCTCTCCACTGCACCCACATCTAGGCCTCCTTTCCAAGGATCCAGAGTACTTTGAATGAGGGGGAGGCAATGCATATATAGTGCATGGAGCAGAGGCCAGGTCGTTGCCAATGTTTAATGCACATCAGCTATTTTTATTGTGAACTCAAACACACTTTTATTGGAGTATAAGGTGTGTTATAGACACACACACTGTTATGAGTGGAATAGTGTCCCCCCAAAAGATATGTTGTAGGAGGCTGGGCACAGTGGCTCACACCTGTAATCCCAACAGTTTGGGAGGCCAAGGTGGGAGGATTGCTTGAGGCTAGGAGTTTGAGACCAACCTGGGCAACATAGACCCCCATATCTAAAACTAAAAATAAAATAAATTAGCCAGGCATGGTGACATGCACCTGTAGTCCCAGCTGCTCAGGAAACTGAGATGGGAGGATCTCTTGAGCCTAGGAGGCCAAGGCTGAAGTGAGCCATGATTGCACCATTGCCTTCCAGCCTGGGTGACAGAGCAAGACTCTGTCTCTAATAAATAAATTAATTAATAAAAAAGATATGTTGAAGCCTTAACCCCCAGTAATTCCAGAATGCAAGCTTATTAGTATATAGAGTTGTTGCAGATGTCATCAGTTAAGATGAGGTCGTAATGGGGCTGGGTGAAATTTCTGCCTCAGGTGACTGCCCCATTGACTCTCACCAGTAGCTGCAAGAGAGTTCTAGTTGTTCCGTATCCTTACTGACACTTATTATTTTCTGTCTCTTTATTTTAGTCACTTTGGTGGGTGTGTAAGTGGATTACATTGTAGTTTTAATTTGCATTTTCCTGATGATTAAGGGTGTCAAACACTTTTTTTGTATATTCCTTGGCCATTTGAATTGCTTCTGTGAAGCATCTGTGCAAGTATTCTTCCCCTTTTCTATGGGACATCAATCTTATTTTTGTTGGTTTATATGAGTACTTCATATGTTTTGGTTAAGAGTCCTTTTTCAGATATATGAATTGTAGTTCTCATAATGGTGTCTTTTGATGATGTGAAGTTTTTTTTTGTTGTTGTTGTTTTGTCTCGTTTGGTGAGACAGGGTCTCGCTCCATCACCCAGGCTGGAGTACAGTGTTGCGATCTTGGCTCACTGCAAACTTGACCTCCCAGGCTTCAGCAATCCTCATGCCTCAGGCTTCTGAGTATCTGGAACTACAGGTGTGCACCACCATACCTGGATAATTGTTGTAATTTTTGTAGACACAGGGTTTTGGCATGTTGTCCTGGCTGGTCTCAAACTCCTGGGCTCAAGCGAACTGCCCACTTTGGCTTCCCACAAATGCAGGGTTAATGATTTGTGTTTTGTTTAAGAAATCTTTGCTTAAGCTGAGGTCATGAAGATTTTTTTTTTGTGTTTTCCTCTAAAAGGATTATTGTGTTCCCTTTTGCATTTAGATCTCCAGGCCATCTGAAATTTATTTTTGTATGTGGTGTGAGGCAGGGGTAAGGCTGCTTTCTTTTTTCTATTTGGATATCCAGTCAACTCAGCAATGGAAAAGACAACACCCCTCCCCCCAGCCCCACACCTCAGCCTTTTCTTTGATATAGATCAGGTGACTGCACAGATGGTGGTGGCTTCTGGACTCTCTCTTAGGTTCTGCCCATCAATCTGCCTATCCTTATACCAATGCCACCCTGTCTTAATTTCTTGTTATTGTTTTCAAGGGTGATCTACTTGTTTGGTTCTCCTTGGTGGATCAGGTGGTCTTGGATACACTTTCCCCTTGATTTTAGTTTCAAAGCCCTGAACCATTTTGTTAGAACTCCATCATATCCCAGCTGTGTAACCTAGCCTTGGTTCATCTCATTGTACCATCTTTAACACAGAGACACAAATTCCTATCTTACAGAGTCGCTGGGAGAATTAAATGAGATGATGCAGCTGTTATGCTTGGCACATGGAAAATGTTTAGTAAATGTTAGTGATTTTGTAGTTTAGTGGTTGGAAGTACAGTGCCTGGAGCTAAACTGCCTGGCTTCAAATCTTGGTTCCTTCACTTTGAAATGCATAACTTTGGTAGAATTACTTCATGTGGGCCTACCGTCTTTAAAATAAGGATACTTGTAGTGACCTCTGGAGCTTAGAATGTGGATGAAGTGCACACAGCAGTTCTCAGCTTTATGCTCATGGGGGCAGACACAGATAATGACAATTTCCATGCAACACCTGGAGGATACAGGACCAGACACGCCGTCTAGATGCACCTGTGACTCGCCTGCATGCGAGGTTACTCCTGCATGCCAGGGCACTCTGCCGGGAAGTGCTGAGTCCATATGTGTGAGGGACACTCCGTTTCCTGGCACGTGGTGGGCAATCACTCCATAGCCATTGCCTCTTAGGATCTTCCTCCTCCTGCGGATCAGAGTGTCCTGGCCCCTGTGAGCTGGATTTTGATTTTTAGAAGCTGCAGTCCTTGTGCCTTATTGACAGCACAGTAAATCTTTTAAAATATATATATATTTTTCTATTACGTGAAGCACATCTATTTGTGAGGAAGGATTTTTCTCTGAGCCCTTGGTCCCTTGCTCTTCTGCTTGTGCCACTGGTGTTTTCATAAGCTCAGTGGTGATTTTTTCCTGAATATCACTGCCCCTCGTACACAGGTGGTCTGATTCTGCCTTCTGCCCCAGTGAGGGTGGGCTGAGCCTGCTTCCAGAATGACAGAGCAGGTGACTGCAGCACGCTTAGTGCAGGCTTTGTGCCGGATGGGATGGTGTCTCCTTGGGGATGTGCGTCCCAGGCAGGTGCCCCAAGATGGCTCAGAGGGAGAGCCTAGAGCAGAGTCGACAGCCTTTCAAGAGGGACCCACCAGGAGGTGTCACCTCCAGGGCTCATTAAAGGGTGTCCAGGCTCTCAGATTTCCTTGGAAACCAGAAACTAAAGGCAAAGTTGGGGGAAGGGTCTTCTGGCATTTTCCTGTGGGAGCAGATGTGGGCAGGAGCAGCTTCCACCTCTGCTGCAGGGCTCCGCCGCTCCTGCCCGGCCGCCTTCCTGTGCCTCGCAGCCTTCCCACTCCCCTCCCAGCTCTGGCTCAGGCTGCCCTTCTTCTTGCTGGTCCCTTGCTCCAGTGCAGGGTTTCCCCAGCAGCTCTCCACGACCCGCCCAGGGTGACATGCCAGCGTGTGTCACCCGAGCTGCCCACACACGGCCCTGTCATGGAAAGCAGTTAGAGCAAGCCTGGGGGGTGGGCCCTGTGGGCTGTGTGGGGGAGGGCGTTAGCATAGTGACTGTGATCAGCAGGCAAGATGGGTGAGTGGAGGCCCAGGAGGAAGGAGAAAGGAGCAGGGAGCAGCAAGACAGGGGGGAGCAGCGTGGGAGGGGGAGAACTGAGCGTGGGGTCTGGGAAGGACAGGAGGAGCAGGTGGGAGAGAGAAGCTGAGCATGGGGTATGGGAAGGACTAGGGAGCAACGGTGAGGGAGGGAGAAGCTGAATGTGGGGTCTGGGAAGGACAGGGGAGGAGCAACCTGGAAGGGGGAGGCTGAGAGAGGGGTCTGGGAGGGATGGGGGGAGCAGCCTGGGATGGGGAGAAGCTGAACGTGGGTTCTGGGAAGGACAAGGGAGTTTCTCCCTCTCTCATGCTGCTCCTCTCCATCCTTCCCAGACCCCACACTCAGCTTCTTCCCCTCCCATGCTGCTCCTACCCTGTACCTCCCAGACCCTATGCTCCTTGTCTGGGAATGACAAGGAGAAGCAGTGTGGGATGGGGAGAAACCGAGGTTGGGGTCTGGGAAGGACTAGAGAGGAGCAGTATGGGAGGGGAGAAGCTTAGTGTAGGGTCTGGGAGGGAGCAGCGTGGGAGGAAGACGCTGAGTGCGGGGTATGGGAAGGACTAGGGAGGAGCAATGTGGGAGGGAGAAGCTGAGTGTGGGGTCTGGGAATGAGAGGGAAGGAGCAGGTGGGAGGGAGAAGCTGAGTGTGGGGTCTGGGGAAGACGGGGAGCAGCAATGTGTGGGGGGGAAGCTGAGCATGGGGTCTGAGAGGGACAGGGGAGGAGCAGCATGAGAGGGGGAGAAGCTGAGAGTGGGGCCTGAGAAGGACAGGGGAGGAGCAGTGTGGGAGGAGGAGACTGAGCGTGGGATCTGGGTAGAACAGGGAGGAGCAGCGTGGGAGTGGGAGGCTGAGTGTGGGGTCTGGGAAGGAGAGGGGAGGAGCAGCATGGGATGGGGGAGGCTGAACGTGGGGTCTGGGAGGAGTGGGGAGGAGCAGCCTGGGAAGGGGATAAACTGAACGTAGGTTCTGGGAAGGACAGGGGAGGAGCAGGTGGGAGGGAGAAGCTGAGCGTGGGGTGTGGGAAGGACTAGGGAGGAGCAGTGTGGGAGGGAGAAGCTGAGCATGGGGTCTGGGAGGGACGAGGGAGAAGCTGAGCATAGGGTCTGGGAAGGACTAGGGGGAGCAGTGTGGGAGGGAGAAGCTGAGTGTAGGGTCTGGGAAGGATGGGGGAAGAGCAGCTGGGAGGGAGAGGCTGAGTGTGGGGTATGGGAAGGACTAGGGAGGAGCAGTGTGGGAGGGATAAGCTGAGTGTGGGGTCTGGGAGGGTTTAGGAAGGCGCAGTGTGAGCGGGGAGAAGCTGAGCATAGGGTCTGCAAAGGACAAGGAGAAGCAGTGTGGGATGGGGAAAAACTGAGGTTGGGGTCTGGGAAGGACTAGGGAGGAGCAGCATGGGAGGGATAAACTGAGGTTGGGGTCTGGGAAGGACTAGGGAGGAGCATCGTGGGAGGGATAAACTGAGGTTGGGGTCTGGGAAGGACTAGGGAGGAGCAGCGTGGGAGGGATAAACTGAGGTTGGGGTCTGGGAAGGACTAGGGAGGAGCATCGTGGGAGGGATAAACTGAGGTTGGGGTCTGGGAAGGACTAGGGAGGAGCAGTGTGAGAGGGATAAACTGAGGTTGGGGTCTGGGAAGGACTAGGGAGGAGCAGTGTGAGAGGGAGGGGCTGAGCATGGGGTCTGGAAGGAAAGATGTTTGAGTTGGATTTCTTCATAGTGTTCCTTGTAAACCGCAGGGAGGTTTAGAGAGGAAATTGACAGTGAAGAGCTACAATTCCTCAAGGCCCTCAGCTCTGATCTGGCATCCTTTGAAGGTAATTCTGTGCATGGACTGGGCCATCTGGACCTGTGGAAATATTCGGGTTACAGTGCCAGGCCCTGGATTGAATTCCTATTTAGTAGAGTTCATTGGCCACTCACAGCCACCTCTCCAGCCTCCCCCCACTTAGATCCCCATCAAGCTGTTGCTAGAATTACACCACAGCCTCTTTGCAGATGCTGCTCACCCCTGCTTGCCTGGCCAGAACTCTCGGAGCCTCACCGCTGGCTCTGGTCTCCTTTCTCTTCATCCTTCTGCCCCTGGTAGGACCAGCCTCCTCCTCCCCTGGGCCGGGCACAGGGGGACACCTTGTGTATACTCGAGTGTGACTGGCAACAACTGGTCTCCCCACGGCCGACATGAGCATATGTGAAATGAGGAAGGGCTCAGCTTGCCTCGGAGGATCCACCCCTACCCAGGGGTTGCCATCCTTGGTATTTTTGCTCTTGTGGGGACAGCGCTAACATGTCCAACGGAAAGCTTTGCCCCCATGCCCCCAATCCAGGATCCGCCACGAGGAGAACTCTCTCTCCTGCTGTGCCAGCTCAGCAAATTTATTTTCTCTTCCTTATGATTTTCTTTTCTCTCTCTTTTTGTTTTTGTTTTTAAAGACAAGTTCTCACTCACCTAGGCTGGAGTGCAGTGGCAAGATCTCAGCTCACTGCAACCTCTGCCTCCTGGGTTCAAGCGATCCTCCCTCTTCAGCCTCCCGAGTAGCTGGGACCATAGGCATGCACCACCATGCCCGGATAATTTTTGTATTTATTTATTTATTTATTATTTTTATTTTTATTTTTATTTTCGGAGAGAAGGGGTGTTGCCATGTTGCTCAGGCTGGGTACCTCTGAGTCTTTCTGATGGCGCCCTGAAAGCAGCCACAGGGGCCTCCCGAACTCACTCCGTGGGCCTGCCCTGTGCCCCGTCACCGCAAGAGACAGGGTCTCAAACGAGTGCAGCTCTCAGCAGCCTCCCGGCAGCTGGCATAATTGGGACTGATCTTGTTAGAGGGAGGCAGCTAGCTCAGTTGACAGTTTTGTGTTCACAGCTTCATATATTTTGTGAAAAGACGCAAGGGAAATATGAGATGCAGAAGCAAAACAGCCCACAGGGGCTGCCCGAATGCCCCGCGGCCTTCGGAGTCTCTTTCTCAGCTCAGGGAAGGGCTGGGAGCCAAGGGAGGGACGGCGAGGGGTCACCCTTGCTTAGTAACACCCAGAACAGGGTACCAGCCAGGGGTCACCCTTGCTTAGTAACACCCAGAGCCGGGTGCCGGCCAGGGGTCACTCTTACTAACACCCAGAGCTGGGTGCTGGCCAGGGGTCACTCTTACTAACACCCAGAGCCGGGCCCCGGCAAGGTGTGTGTCACCAGACGTGGACCACACTGGCCTGCCAGCCTCCTCGCCTGTGGCCTTGGTCCCTTATCCCTGCAGCCTGGTCCACCAGGGACTCGCGGTGATGCCCACGACACAGGTTAAACAGGAGCTTGTGCTCAGTGCCTTCTCAAGCAGCCCGGTCAGCTGGGACTCAAAGAGCCCATCGCCAGAGCCTCCCAGAGCCGAGCCTGTCCTCTGGGTGACCTGAGGGCTGAAAGCAGTGTGAAAGGGAAATACATCTTGGGACCCCAACATCACTACACTAAAGGGGAAAATCAAGCTGGGAACTGCTGTGGGCAAACCTGCCTCGCTATTCTAAGTCATCCCTCTGCTCACCGAGATAAATGTGTGTCTGATCGCCTTCTTTGAAAAGGCTAATCAGAAACTCAAAAGAATGCAAGTTTGTTCTTTACCTGCCTATGACCGGGAAGCCCCCTCCCTCCTTCCAGTGGTCCTGCCTTTCTGGATGAAACCAATGTACATCTTACACATCTTACACAAGCCTCCCTAAAATGTATAAAACCAAGCTGCACCCCGACCACCTCTGGCATCAGGACCTTCTGAGGCTGTGTCACGGGTGCACGTCCTTAACTTCGGCAAAATAAACTTCCTAAATTGACTGAGACCCGTCTCAGATATTTTGGGTTAATACCAGAGTCAAGACTTCTCTCACGCTGGCCTGTCCTGCCTGTCACCCTGTCCCTTCCTGGACCTGTGGGGTGGGACCTGGGGCTTGGCTTAGCCCACAACCTCCCGCCCCCCACCCCCATAGCTGTCACATATGTGGGCCCCCAGAGAGCCTGTACCATTGTGAGAAGGGTCATTTGCATGGTGCCTGTGTGGGGCCTCGCAGTGGGTCTGTCCCTCCTTACGACATCAGCCACCGAGCAGAGGGGCCCGTTGTGCCACAGTTCCTGGGTCCTCATAGAGCTCTGGGCCACAGCTGGACCATCAGCCACTGAGCAGAGGGACCCTGTGTGCCACAGTTCCTGGGTCCTCATGGAGCTCGGGGCCACAGCTGGACCATCAGCCACTGAGCAGAGGGACCGTGTGTGCCACAGTTCCTGGGTCCTCATGGAGCTCTGGGCCACAGCTGGACACGGAGCTGGGAATGCCTGTGTCTTCCCTGGGCAGGTGCGGTCAGAAGAGAGGGGACCATCGTCCCCATCGTAAGAACCACTGAGAGCCAATGCCAGAGAAAGACACACGCAGTCTTAGGGGAGGGGACGGCTGCCGGGAGGAGGATGCCTGACCATGAGCTCTGCAGGCGTCTCATGGGTTGAGAGAGGGGTTTTATCCTGCAGAGAGGAGTCAGCAAGGCTAGAGGCATGGGTGTTGGGAGATGGGATGACGGTGCCTGTGGGACAGTGGAGCAGAGGTCTTCCCGGGACCACCCTGCTCTCGGAGGGGCTGTCTGCTGCCTCCAGTTGGGGTCTCCGCTCCAGGCCTGGAGGGTGGCGCCATGTTAACCCAAGCCTGGGTCGCAGGCTTGCTGTGGGGTGGCTCAGTGGGAGGAGCAGTCCCACAGATCGTTCACCAGGCAGAGGCACGGATCGTTCACCAGGCAGAGGGGCTGGGGGATCTGGGGCTGGCCTTGCCCCGGTAAACCAGGGGGTGTCGTGAGTCTTGCCTGAGTCCCATGGGGAAGTGGTTCCTTTCAGGAAGCCGTTTTCAGGAACGCAGAGGGTGGGGCACGTCTGAGCCCGTGCTGGGTCCAGGAGCCCAGGGCCCGGGTGAAGTTTAGTGTCGGTGCAGAAAACACTTACAACTTCTTTTCACGTCGGCCATTACACATAATTGTCACCAGAGCTCTTCAGGGTCCAGGTTCGAGATCCCGTTTTAGGAACAGTGCAGCTTAGGAGCAGAGAGAGAAAGCGACTCATCCAAGGCCACCCGCATAGGAACAGGGGCTGGGCAGGAACCCTGGGCCCTTCCAGCCTCATCTCAGGACCCCTGCTTGGCTGCTGAGGGTGAGTGGTCTGCAGAGGGTACGGCCCTGAGCAGCCCAAAGGGAGCTGGCGGCAGACACGGTCCTCATGGTGGAAAGCAACACACGTCAAAGTGGCGGTCATGCGTGGCCTCTGTGAGTCCGGAGCCTCAGGGGCCCACCCAGCCGGGGCCTGGTCTGATGTCACAGGTGAGGGCTCAGTGAGGCCTGATGCAGGTCCCGAGAAGCCGAGGGACTGAGGAACAACCACGCCTGGAGCCTCTGAGGGAAAGGCAGGCAGCTGGAGGCTGCAGGAGGCAGGGCAAAGCTCCTGCCCAGAGTCAGTGCCTCGGCACCTCTGAGCCCACTCCTGGTGGGCAGGCCCCACTGACCTCCCAGCCTGTGTTCTAGCCGCTCTCACCCTTTCCCAAGTCTGAACGTCACTCAGGTGAAGGATGAACCTGTTTCCAGGGGCTACGGCAGGTGGCCCGGGCTTGGGATTCGAGACTGATCGCACCTGTCCATGCCAGCCCTGCCTCCTATTCACCCACACAGGGGCTGGCATCTGCTGCTTCTCATGACCTCCATTCTGGATAGTCGATGGCCACTCAGTGCCCTCAAACCTCCAGAGCGTGCTTCGGCCTGAGAGCCACCATGCTTGCTGTGCCCTCTGCCTGGAATGCTTCATGTCTTCGTCTCCTCAGTTGCCGCCTTCTCAGAGAGGCCTTCCCCACTGCCTCACCCAGAAGAGAAGCCCGCTTCTCCCTCCAGGACCCTGTTCTGCCTTATGTGTAGCATCTATCCCCTGACGTGCGTCATCTCTTTGCTGATGTGTTTCCTGTTCATCTCACCCGGCTAGAATGCGTGCTCCTCTGTCTAATGTGTTCTCTGTGGTGTACCTAGCACCTCGATCAACACCTGGTGTCGGTGAGTGCTTGGTAAGTGTTTGCTAGTGAATGCATGTTTGCTGAATGAATTTGTCGGTGCCTGGATATGTGGGGAAGAGATGGAAGGAGGGTTCAGGAAGTGGCCTGGATAGTTGGAAGGAGTGGACGGATGACAGGTGAAGAGATGGGTTGATGGATGGGGGGCAGTCACTATGCATGCTTGCCTGGGGTGTTGGATGGATGGGTGGATAATAGGGTGGGTGAAGGAATGGTTTGGCAGGTGGACAGCTGATAGACTGATGGACAGATGGGTAGGTGGTTGGTTAAATGGATGGGTGATAGTTGGTTTGGTGATGTGTGAATAGGAGGATTAGCCAGACTGACAGATGACTGGTGGATTAGTTGATATGTGGTTGTATTACTGAAGAGGTGGTTTGGGTTAGGGTAGATGGGTGAATGGATTCCTGGTTGAGTGAAGGGGTTGATCAATGAATCGTTTGCTGGTTGGATGGAGGTACTGATTGCTAGTTGGATTTGATGTGGCAACTGGATAACTAGTCGTTAGGTGTGTGTTGGGCAAATGAAGGGTGCATGGGTGGTGGGTTGACAGGTGGGTGGGTGAGTGGCTGGCTGGGTGTGCATGGAGAATGGGTACGCAGGTAGGTGGATGGTTTGATGGCAATGAATGGCTGGTGGGTGGGAAGACTGTTAGGTTGGGCTTGTGGAAGGGAGATGGTGGGTGGCACTGGAGGACGCTGGGCGTTGACCGGTGTGTGTGTAGATGGATGGCAAGGGGGCGGCACTGGCAGGTGCTGGTGTGGGGATGGACTAACGGAGGATGAATGGCCGTGTGTAGATGGATGGCGAGGGGGCTGTGCTGGCAGCTGGATGAGTGGCCGCATGGCTGCCTGGCTGGACTGAGCAGTGGGTGGGCCCATCCTACAGTCCATCTTGTAACCCGTCCTGCACCTGCTCACAGGATCCGGCCCTGCCAAAGCTGAAGCCCTCTGCCTCTCAGCTCCTTTCCCGTCCTCCAAGGACACTTGTGGCTGAGGGTCTACAGGACTCTTCGGGATCCTCCTCCTTCTCAGGAAGCCCCAGGCCAGCACAGATCCTCAGCAGGAGTTTTCCGGAGCTGAACCCCGCCTGTGAGAGGCCAGAGCTCCTGCTGGGGAGTTTCATGGGAGGGGGGCTGGGAGCAGCCACTCAGACCCCAGAAGCTGATGGGAAACTCTGGAGCTGGGGCTCCCCCCGTGGGAGTCCTGATGAGAGTGAGGGATCGATTCGGCATGTCCCGGTGTGAACCGACTCTCTCGGCATCTGAGCTGCAGTCAGGCCCACCTGCAGGAGATGCTGGCCAGGCAGAAAAAGGATGCTGGTTCCTGTTTAAAAGTCAGGGAGCCGGAAACCAGTGCTGCCTGGAGAATCCAACAGCAAAAACTGGGGTGATGTAGTTGCACCGCTCTAAGTGGGGCTGAAAGTTGCCTCCCAACACTGATGTTAGCCTTAAGTGATGAGATTCTGACCAGCTCTGTCTGGAAGGTTCTGAGACTCGTCTCACTGTGTCTCCACGTGCAGCTGTCACCGTGCCCCTCCCTCCCTCCCACAGTGCTGTCCCCACTTCACCTGGGGTGGCAATGTGGCTGTGCTCTGGCAGGAGCTGCTCCACTCCCATCCCCTCCTGAGCTGCGTGGGCTGGCTGGGGTGGGGGTGTCTGGGGCTGGGAGGATGTTGGAGGCCAATGGACTTGGGGGGTGTCCCTTCCCTGTGCCCCTTCTAGCTGGCAGAGCACCAGTCCCTTGTCAGAAGGGCAACCTTTACCTTGTGACTGCCTGGGAACTGTATGGAGTGGGCAGGAGTGTGTGTGCACGTGTGTGTGTGAAATCGTCCCCATAAACTTCATAAAAGTAACCAGGGAAGAAGGGAGGGGGAGAAATGGAAATGAACCCAGCCAGGCGCCCTCACACTCATCCCTGGGAGGTTGCGCTCTGATGGGCTGCCTCTGCCTGGCTGCTGCCTGTGGCCCCAGAGTCACACAGGCCCGGCCACAAGTCCATTGCCTTCTCGACTGCTCTGCTGATGAGCGCTGGGAACGCACATTTTCCTCTGAGATCCCCTTTCAGGCCCCGCGTGCCGAGGAAGCTCCTGACGCCAGCTGGCCCGTAGGACCCTGGAGGCACTGAGCTGCCGAAGAATCATCAAGTCCCCACATCTTGATGATTTCAGCCCCTTACCCTGGCCAATCAGCCAACCCAATTCTCCAACCTCTTACCCTCCATGATCCCCTTAAAAACCCAACCCAGAACTCTTCAGGGACAGGGATTTGAGGCTCCCTCCCAGCTCCTCTCTTGCTGCCCTGTGATCAATAAGCCCTTTCTCTGCTGCAAACCCTGCTGTCTCCACGTCAGGGGTGTGTTACGGCACTGTGGCATACACATCTGCTGGTCCTGTGTCACATGTGTGTGCTTCTCCCATCGGACGGGCTCCTTGGGGCGGGCCTGGAGTGCCTGTCGAGGGCAGGAACGCTGTCTCCACCGCAGCCTGTGAGCTCAGCTGGCGAGCATGTCTACTTGATTAGATTATTTCAGAGGTGTTTTCTCACTTGGTCCTCCCAGCTACCAATAAGGAAGGCATGAAAAACCTCAATTATATTTACATTTGGGGAAACGGAGGCTCAGCAAAGGGACATGACAGAGCAGGAGGCAGACCCCAAGACAGAACAGCAGGCGGCGGGAGAAGCAGGCTTGGCCCCAGCTCCCTCTGAGTCCAGAGTCCATTTCTGGGCTCTTCGCTTGGTGCCCAGTGTGGTGCTGACCACAGGCATCAGTTCATGGAATCCCCAAAGCAGCCCATTTACTGCTGGGGAAACTGAGGCTGAGCTGTGCCTGAGCCTGCACTGAGGATGCAGAGGCAGCGCACACAGAAGCAGGACCCTCTGCTCCAGAGTCCGGCTGTGGTGATGGCTCGAGTAGCTGGGCTCATCCCACAGCCTCGCTTCGGTGCTGTGGAGCTCAGGGGTGTGGGAAGGGGTCTCGGGCCTGGGAGGGTGGGAAGAAGAGCCCCTGGGCAGCCTGCAGGTGACACCCTTCTCCCGCTGCCAGCCTGCCCACCCAGCCACCCTCGGAACGTCGCTCAGCCACTCTGCCCAGAAACTGGGAAGATAACTGGGTCATGGCAAAGAGTGAATTATTCCTCCAGAGAAAGTTTGAAAATGCACGAGCCCTCAGTGGCAGACAGAGAGGACGTTATGCAGCTCAGAGGCAGTCTTGGAATTGGAGCCACAGAGCGGCTCCTTCCCTGTGCCTTCCAGGGTTCAGGGAGAAGCTGGACAAGACCCCCACCCCTAAAGAAGCCCTCATTCTGGTGGAAGAGACAGACAGACCCAGACATGAGTGGTGGCAATGTGGGGAGGTCAGGGCTGTGGGAAGAGAGAGAGCACCTGGGGCCAGCCTGGTGTGGGAAGAGGAGGGTCAGGGAGCACCCACAGAAGAGGGGACAAGACAGTGAGGGGCGCCTCAGCGGGTGGGGCGGGGACCATGCAGGCTGAGGCTGGGGTTTAAAATTTCCTAGCGTGGTGAGACTTGAGGATGGCTGAAAGGGAGGGCACCCCAGCTCGTGCAGCGGGCATGGCGGGACCTCGGGCAGCACAGGGAGCCCCCTGACCACAGGTGGCCTGAAAGTCAGGATAGAAGAAACTCCTACACATGCTTCAAGGCCCTGCTCAAGTGTCCCAAATCCTTCCCAAAGGCTGATGATACTGCATCTGAGAAATGGGCTTCTGAGGACCTGTCAGACATGGCCCAGGAGGCATCGGCCAGGGCGGGGCTCGCGGGGCTCCGAGGAGCTGCTCCCAGCTGCTCTGCCCTGCGTGCTGGTCACCCGTCCTGCACTAGGCGGATAGGGTCCTGGAGGGCAGCAGGACCATGTCATAGGAGGTGTGAATGGGGCTTTGCTGCAGGCTGTGGGCAGGGACTGGCACTCCGGGGGGCTGAGGCACACGGCAGGCAGGGGGAGAAGCTGGGGTGGGATGCAGAGTGTGGGGCGGGAACGGTCTCCTGGCCTAGGCCTCATCTGGAAATCAGAGGTGATTTCCAGCACAGGCAGCTCCTGGGCTTAGAGGCTGGACGCTGCCTCAGCGAGCTCCGGCGAGCGTTCCTCGTGGGTGGGGAGGGAGGGGGTCTTATGGCCCCTGGGGACCTTGGGGCCGGGTGGGGGCCAGTGCCCTGGGAGGGTCCCAGTGTGGGAGGAGGAGGGGTTGGGGGGCGTGTTTAGGCATGAAAAGGGTGGCAATGCCCCTGTAAGTCTGGAGCTGGCAGCCCGGGTGTCTCTGCTGCAGTGTTTAGGGCTGCAGTGGACCAGCAGAGGCTTCACCACCCAGGGGACCCCAGCCAAGCGGGAGGCAAGGGCCGCCGTGGCCCTTGACCCCACTTTTCTCTGGGCGGGCCCTGGGGCAGCAGGTGTTTGATGAGCTGGAGATGGGGAGCCTGCCTTGTGTGGCCTCACCCTGCCTGCACCCGCGCTCACCCCGCCCCACCCTCCAGGACACTACAGGCAGCATCAGTGCTGCCCTGTGAAGATCCCCCTCGGGGGTGGGGGTGTGTGGGGGTCAAAGGCAGAGCCTGAGGAGCCATGTCTGGGGCCTCAGCCGATGCTGGTCCCCTGCCCTGTCTACAAAGCCTGGCTGTCCTGGGGGTATGGGGAGACTGGACACAGGCCAGGGGTCTGTGAGGGCTGCTGTGCGGCTGGGGCGAGTCGGCACCCCAAGGCAGGAGGGTGGCTACTGGGGAGCAGGATGAAGCGGGAAGGGATCACCCCACTGAAAGGGGCGTGGGTGGAGTCCATTCGTCCTGAGGCCACACAAGCCTGCTTCATGACCTGACTTTGACTCATGCTGGCGATGGTCACCGTGTATCCAGGACAGAGCCTGGCAAGATGAAGAGTTTGTTTAATTTTTACCACTGGCTGGTGATGCTGGTGTTTTCAGAGGGGAACTGAGGCCTGTGGAAGGGAAACAGCTGACTGGGGGCAGAACACCACTGGCCAGTGACAAAGGGAGGGACCTACACTGGCTGTGTGCCTCTAACATGCGTCCTCCCACGTGGCACAGCACACAGCGACCCCAGCCCCCTTGCCTTGCTTTAGCGCCTGTCATGGGGCCAAGAACCCAAGACTGGGCTGGTGACTGGGCTGTGACCACAGGCCCCTCCTCTCCGGCCGGGGCCCATGTCTTCAGGTTCATGCAGGCCCAGACGGGTCAAACACACACAGCTCACCCACGCAGGGTCGTCCTGAAGCTGCGGATGGAACTTGAGAAAACATTTCTTTGTTTGGCAATGAGGTCCGCGGAGGGTTCTGAGGGTTTGGAGACATTCTCTTCCTGGAGAGGGCCCTCGTTCCTCCCAGGCATTCGACTCCTACACCCTGCGAACCCTCTGAGAGCCACGCCGGGCTCTCCTTCCTCGGCCGCCTCCTCTCCAGGGCAGTAGCCCTACTGAGTCCTCGCTCTCCTCCAAATGACACTTCCCTGGAACTTTCCAGCGGAGAAGGAGGACGGGGAGGAGAAGCAGGGAACAGCCCGGCCTCCCTCCTCTGTGCCCACTGCCCTCCTGCCACGGGCCCTGCCTGGACACCCGCTTAGGGGTCTCCAGCCTGGCTGGCGGCACTGTGGCCTCCCCGTGGCTCTAAGGCTGTCTGGGGTGTCCAGGAATCGCAGAGATGGAAACAGATTCACCTCAGTTCCTGCAGTGCTGGCTTCCGACGCCATATGTTCAGGGTTAGACGGTGTCCCCCACAAATTCATGTCCATCTAGAACCTCAGAATGTGACCTTATTTGGAAATAGGCTCTTTGCAGGTGGAATTAGTTCAGATGAGATACGGGGGCAGGGTGGGGCCCTGAACCCGGTGACGGGTGTCCTCACGGGAAGAGGGATATCCAGACACAGACACAGAGAGGAGGAGGAGGAGACTGAGACGACAGAGCAGACAGTGGGGTGATGCGGCCACAAGCCAGGGACACCTGGAGCCACCGGGAGTGGAAGACACAGGAAGGATCCTCCTGCAGAACCTTCAGAGGCAGCACGGCCCTGCCACACGTCCATCTGTGACATGGGACTCCAGACTGTGAGGGAGTGGACGGCCGTTGTTGAAGCCCTGTGTGGGCACCCCATCGCGGCAGCCCCAGGACTCCTCAGCCGTGCCCTGTCACCTCTCACCCTGCTGCTGGAGAGGCTCGGTTTGCTCCTGGAAGTCGTGATTGTGAAACGTAGATGCTTTGCTGTGGCGTCCACTGCTACTTTCATGCTGGAGTCCTGCTCTCTCCGTCCGGGTTCCATACCGCAGAGCTGGACATCAATGCCGAGGATCTTCTCAGCAGGCAGAAGTGCATCTCTACAAGTAGCGCCAGGCCCTTTTCATTATCCTCCCTGTTCCCCCCTTCCCCTCCCCTCCCCTCCTCCCCCCTCCCTTCTCCTCCCCTCCCCCGCTCCGTCCATGTCGGGAGAGGACCCCGGCCTGCAGCAGGCATGCTCTGCTCTGTTACCAAGTCATGAGGCAGATCTCAGGCCTCCTCACTTACCGTCCCACTGGCCAGGAGGCCGGAGGGTGTGGCTGGGGGCTCTCGGTTGGGGTCTCCCAGTGGTTGCCCTCAGGGCTGCTGCCATTGAAAGCTCTCTGAGGCGGAGGCCTGCAGTGTTTGCTAGGGACGGGAGCTCAGCTGGGTTGCCAGAGGCTGTCCCCATATGGGAACTCCTGGATGGGGGACTTGGATGGTAGCTGCCCCCTGCAGAGAGATGGCTTAGGAGAGCGACGTGGGCTGCCCGCTGCTCTGCACGGGCCTGGAGGTGGCGAAGCACTGTACTGTGTCCACTTTCCGGTGTGGGAGCCATGAGCACTGCTAAGAGCTTTTCCCCCGGGGCTTCCAGGAGCCCTTGCCATCGTCGGTGCATGATACCGCCTCCCTGGCTCTGAGGCTGCGTCCTGGAGCACATGGGTCCCTTCGACGGACTAGGAGCTGTAGATACTCAGCACCCACAACTGTGTTAACATCTGAGCAGAGGCGGCTGGGATCCAGGCCCAGGTTGCTGGAAGCTTCTCCATGGGATCTCTCAAGATCCCCATTTTTCTCCTGTATCAGTGAAGAAAACCAGCATCCGTTCACCACAGAGCCCACGGTGCAGGCTCCTGGCCCAGTGGCCCAGTGATGCCTGGAGACCAGGCTTTGCCTGCTGGTCATTGCTGGAGGCCCCTGGCCACTCTCACTGGATCTCCTGCATGGACTTTCCTGCAAACTCTTGGGCAGAGGTGCAGTGGCCACCACTGCTGACATTTCAGTCAGCAGGGCTGTGGGCATGGAAGGCCCCGGGGGCTGAGGTTGCAGAATCGGGTTCTCAAAGGCCCCCACTGACATCCGGTCCAGCACTTCCTGCTGGAGTCTGAGGACACTTGGAGCTCCGCCTGGAGCTGTCTGCCGGCCCCTCAGAGGGGGTGATGGGGGATGTGGCTCTGGCCACTCAGAATGCGGCTCTCTGGGGTCTCCCCTAGAAAGAGCTGTAAGCAAAGTAGCCCCCCTAGAGGCCTCCACCTTCCCAGTGGCTGAGATGCAAGTGACTGGGGCCTGGATGTTGCCACTCAACCCAAGGTCCCTGCAGCAGGCGGCCCTGGCCCTGGAGCTCACTGTGGCGCTGGAGGTGCCGTCAGATCCTCAGGCCGGTCGGGTGACTCCTGACCCCCCATCTCTTCTGGGCATTGCTGTCACCCGTCGCGTGTCCCATGTCTGCTCAGCGTCTGCTTCCTGAGGACCCGAGCTGACCAGGGAGCGGTG
Organism: Chlorocebus sabaeus; assembly: GCF_047675955.1. Lineage (NCBI taxonomy): Eukaryota > Metazoa > Chordata > Mammalia > Primates > Cercopithecidae > Chlorocebus > Chlorocebus sabaeus. The sequence continues at coordinate 46,087,082 of NC_132930.1, read as the reverse complement.
TGGCTGAGGGGCTTCCCTCAGGGGCTGCTAGAGTACTGTGAGAGCACTCACGGGACTCTCCAGGGGAACCCCTGTAGAATCAGGACCACCCCTCCCAGGCCTAGGACCCCCAGGACTCCTCACCTGCGGGACTGGGCCTGGCTCGTCCCTGTGACTGAACTGAGGGGTGAAGCCGCCTTCTCTTGGCTCCAGGGAGCTCATGGACCTGGGATCCTGGGTGTTCCCCCCTAAATCCTTCCTAAGGATTTCCCAGGGCCCCTCAGGCCACCCCGCCCTGCCAGGAGCCTACCCTAAGGTGAGTGAGAGGCCTCCAGGCAGAGGAGTCAGCAGGCAGGGCCATGAGCAGGGCTGGGGAGGAAGCTACGTGGCGAGGCTGGAAAGGCCAGCTCTCTCCTTTGGGACTCAGTGTTACTGACCTCATTTTTTATGTATCCGGAGTGATCATGTCAAAGAACAAGCCATAAAACTTGACTCTGCAGATGTTTCTCCATAAATTAAATAGGCATGTTTACCTTGGGCTGAAGCAAAACAAACTTGAGGCCCAGGGCCTCAAAACCATCACGGAGGTGGGGAGTGCTGAGAAGCAGGGAGGGAGGGAGGCAGGGTGAAGGGCGGGGGCAGCGGGAGACCACCGGGTCTCTCCCCTCACCACTCTAGGCCCGTCCGTCTGTCAGTGCAGCGACAGCAGCCCTTGTAAAAGGCAGGGACAAACCAAACGGTTCCTCCCGTCCTCAGTCAACACAGCCGACTGGTTACCAAAGCATGCGGGTTTCTCCCCACCAGCAAGCGGTCCTGCAGTGGACAGCAGCCGGGGTCCTCTATTCAGCTCCAACCTGATGCTGTCCACCCGGGGTGAGCCTCAGAGCCCACAGTGAGGGCTCAGTTCTGACAGATGCCCTCCCCACTTCAGATGCTGGTCCCACCTGGAGCGACCGAGAGCCCACAGTGAGGGCTGAGTCCCGCAAGACGGCCCCCACTTTAGATCCTGATGGCAAGTCCCAGCGTGGCCTGTGCTTCTGACCAGCTGGCTCTAAGTCTGGGTTCCCACGACCCCCGCCTTGGGTTTAATTTGCTAGAACAGCTCACAGAACTCAGGGAAACACTTTATACGTGTTTACTGGTTTATGTTGTAAAGAACACTGTGAAGGATAGAGATGAAGAGATGCATAGGGTGAAGCATCGGAGAGGGGCATGGAGCTTCCACGCCCTCCTGGGCACCCCCTCCAGGCAACTCTGTGTGCTCAGCTTTCCAGGGGCTCCCTGAGCCAGTCCTTTGGGTTTTATGGAGGCTTCATTACTCAGCCTGATGGACTGCATCATTGGCCACTGGCAATCAACTCAACCTTCAGCCCCTCCCATCTTCCCTTCCTAGAGGTCGAGGGGTGGGGCTGGAGGTCCTGATCCTCTAATCACGCCTAGTCTTTCTGGGTGACCAGCCCATCCTGAAGCTGTGTAGGAGACCCCAGCCCCAGCCAGCTCATGAGCACACAGCAGACGCTCTCACCACTTCAGAGTCAAGGGCTTTAGGAGCTGGGTGCTGGGAAACAGGGACAAGGCCACGTATATACTACAGAGCCTCACAGTCCTCCCAATGGCGCCTCTGTCCTGCCGATGTGGTCAATACCACCGTTTGATCTGCATCTCAGCTGGGACAGTCCCCCAACCCCGTCCACCTCAGCACCTTCTCCACGAGCAGCCAGGCAACTGCTCTGAAATGCAAGTCTGATAATGGTCACCTCCTTGGAGTTTGTGCTCCAAGTCCCATCTCAGAGGAGGCCCACGCCACCCACTGGGCTCAATGTCGCCCCTGCCCCCACCCCTTCCTCTTGCTTCTGCCCCCTGCTCCATGTCAATATCTCCCCCCATAGCATGACCACCTCCTGATGTGCCGTGTGACTCACTTGCCTGGTTGACTGTGTGTGAGCTATCTGCATGGGACAGAGACTTTTGTCTGTGTTCCTCCCTGGTGTGCCCGGCACAGTGCCCTGCATCGTGGGGCAGGGATGGAAGAACAGCAGTGACAGCGTGGATCCGTCGAGCACTTGCCAACCCTGGGCAGGCACCAGTTGCTCTTCCAGAGGACCAGGGCAGTGGCCACTGTTACCAGTCACGGAGGAACATCAGATGAGAGGCGAGGACCTCACCCCGGGCCACACGGCTGAGACCTGTTCAGGGCAGGCTTCAAACCCAGGCGCTCACCCTGGCCTCGGGTCCTACCCACTCTGCACTCCTGCCTCTGCAGCTGGTGAGGTGGGGGCCAGGGTTCAGCAGGCAAGTTCTCCCCAGTGTGCCTTGTTCTTTCCAGCTAGGGAAGGTTTGAGATCTCATGGGTAGGAGAAGGGAAAATCACTGATTGTTTGGTGAACACAAGCTGCTGGGTACTCACTATGTGCCAGGCACAGTGCGAGGCAATGGAACAGTCCCCATGCTCAAGGAACCCCGAGTCTGGTGGGGCAGACCAGCAGGAGGCAGATAATGGAGGCACGGTGGGGAGGGGCCGGATGGGTGAGGCATCTAAGGCAGGCGTCAGGTTCAGGAGGCTCTGGAGGAGCTGGTGTCTGAAGGGAGACCTGAAGGAGAGGCAGAGATGCCAGGCTGCAGTGGGGCAGACAGGACGGGGGTGGCAGGGGGAGGCTCAGTTTCAAGTCTTTGGTTGCAAGCAAAGAGACGCTGGATCCAATGGACTCAATTTTCAAGAGATTTTCAGAGATTTCCAATTCCAGCCAAAACGGTATAACAGGGAACAATAAAAAAACAGCCAAAGCTCCAGAGAGAACATATGAAACATGGCGTTCATGACATCGGCTGCAGTTCAGCCAAGGAATGCAATTGCTGAGAGACAGGAAACCAGTTCTGCGAGCCAGCACCTCCCCAGCTCACTGCCTGCAGAGGATGTCCAGGCTTCAACGCAGGACGCCATGGCCAGGCCAGCAAAGGACAAGAAATGGACCTGTAACACATTCCCAATGAATCCAGATGAAGGTGGAAAAAGAGGAAACAGGAATCCAAAAAAGGGGGAAAATGGCAAGATGATAGTTTTAAACGCAATCATTAATAATTAAATATAAATGTTCTAAACACTTCAATTTAAAGGCAGAGTTTGTCAGATAAAGAAAAAGCAAGAACCAAAATACGATAGGTATAAAAAACTTTAAATATGCAGGCAAAATAGGATAAACCTGAAAGAATGGGAAAAGACATACATGCAAGCACTCATCAAAAGAAAACTGGAGTGGAGATGTTACTCCCTAGGTAGGTTTCAGAGTAAGAGTGGCAGCAGGGATGAAGGGGTCACTTCGTGATGCCACGGAGGTCAGTTCATCAAGAGGACATAGCAGCCTCAAAGTTTATGCACCTTCTAGCAGACCTTCCAAATCGAAACAATTCCAAAGCAAAACGGAAATTTACAATTACAACTGGAGACTTCAACACTGATCTTTCAAAAACTGACACAAGTAGACATAACACTGGCAAGGATATAGAAGACTTGAACACCATCTACCATCTTGACCTCAGTGATGTTTATAGAAACCCAACCCTGACATCGGCGGAACACTTAGTTTCAAGCACACACAGAACATTTGCCATGAGAGGTCATATTTTGAGTCATAAAACAAGACCTAATAATTTAAAAGGACTTGAATCATTTGAAGTGTCTTCTCTGACCACAGTGGAACTAACTTATGAATCAATAGCAGCAGCGGAAAGACATCTGGAAAATCCCCAGATATTTGGAAAACAACTAACACGTTTCCACAGAACTCTTGAGTCAAAGACGAAATCAAAGGGAAAATTAGAATGTGTTTCGAACTGAACAATATATCAACGTTTATGGGATGCAGCTGCAGCAGTATTTGGTGGGAGTTGTATAGCATTCAAATGCTTGTATTAGGAAAGAAGGCAGGTCTCACATCAATGAACTCAACTCCCACCTCACAAAACCGGAAGAAAGAAGGGCAAACTGAACCCAATATAACCAGAAGAAATGGAATAATAAAGATAAGAGTGGAAATCAGTGAAATGGAATGGAAAAACAATAGAAAAAATGAAACGAAACCCAAAGACGGTTCTTTGGAATTATCAATAATATTCATAAACCTCTAGTTATAGTGGTCAGGAAAAAAAGAAAGAAGATGCAAAGGTCCACTACTAGGAACAAGAGAGATGATACCACCACAGACCACACAGGGGCTTCCCTGATAATAAGGGAATACTGTCAATAACCTTAGGCCAGGAAATCTGACAGCTTAGATGAAATGGACAAATTCCCTGAAAGACACAGACTACCAAGGCTCACTTTGGAAGAAACAGAGGCTCTGAATAGCCATGCTGATATTAGAGACATTACATTCTTAGCTAAACATCTTTCCATAAGGCAACCTCTGGGTCCAGAGGGCTGCAATGGTGCATCATACAAACATCGAAGGAAGAAAGAAAGCCAATTCCAGAGATACTCTTCCAGAAAATTAAAGAGGAACAAACACTTCCCAACTGTTCACTTACTAAGTCTCTGATGGTTCTGCCGGGCGTCAGGCTGTATGAAGCCCCAAGGGGTGAACAGATCAAAGGAAGGCACATTGCTTGCTCTGAGTCTGCAGCCTGCCTGGGGAGTCAGGATGTTCACACGGGGCCCAGCTGCCTGGGACGTCCATGTTCAGCGCCAAATTGTGAGGTTGGGATACAAACACTGGCTCCATCCCGACCTCTGCAATAGGTGGGGGGCATACATTATTTTATCGAATTTTCGCAACCACCTCAAGGTGCTGTGAATTTTTTCCCTGACTTTAAAGATGAAGAAAGAGGTCCAGAGAGGCACAGTGACTTGCACTTTGACATGCAGCCAGAAAGCAGTGGACCCAGGATTCCAACCAGGTCTGTCTGACCAGGAGCACCGCACCGGCTTGTGCTGGCTGTGCGGTTAGTCCAGGGGGATCTAGGGTTCCCCAGGAAGCCCATGGGAGGCCTCGCCTTGGATTAGGATAGATGGCACAGGTGAGCCAGGGAGGTGAGGGACCGAGTCAGAGGCAAGAACATCTGCGGCATTTTCAGGACGTTTTCCGTAGGTGATGCAGCTTTGCTAAGTGCAGAGGCAGGTGTAGGCTTTGATTGCAAATGGAGTTTATCGTGGAAGGCCTGGAATGCAGGCCTCTGGGTGGTGTTTGGCGGGTCATGGGGAGCTCAGGAAGGTTCTAGAGCAGATGCTGATGTGGGGGACTCAAAGCTTAGGACTGTGGGGGGTAAGGGTTGCAGGAAGGGCCAGAAGCAGGAGCTCAGCTCCTTCCACAGGGTGCTGGTGCTCAGAGAAGAGGCTGGAAGATAGCGGGAGAGGGGCACCTGGGGGCTTGCGACTGATGGCGTGGGGTGGGAGGAGGGAGGGGCTGGCAAGATGTGGCTCGGAACTTGAGTGGGAGGGAGGAGGAGGCCAGGCCCCAGGAGAGCAGGCCGTGGAGGAGCAAGAGGGCCTGGGAGGAAAGAGGGCCTCAGGTGGGATCAGGAAAGCTGAGGTTTGTGGGCAGGGGGCTCCAGGTGGAGGAGCCCTGGGAGATTCAGCTCCGGAAGGAGGGCAGACAGACAGAAGGCACAGGAGAGAGACAAGATGGGAAGAGGGCGGACCAGGGAGGGGCCGGGAGTCACAAAGCCATGGGGTCAAATCAGTTAGTCTGAGGCAGACGCCAGGGCGGCCAACGCTAAGAACGTCATGTGGAGGAAGGGGAGGGAAGAGTCCCTGGAAACAGCAGAGAGGGGCAGAGAGGGGGCGGCCTGGGACCGTGACGGTGACTCAGCAGCTGTTCCTGAGTCACCCGCACGTGGCTCCCCCGGGGACAAAGCCGTCCGTAGGGACGAGGAGGCTGGCCAAGGCCACCCAAGGAGCATGGGCTGCTTAGACCTGCCTGGCTCAGAGAAGACTCAGCTGTTCCACTGTGTGACTCTCAATCCCTTTCTTTCCTGCTTTTGTTTTCCTTGGAGCGAATTGCCCATCTCTCATTTGCTGATTTTCTATGTATGTCAGGTTCTCCAGTGAAACAAAACCAGGTGTGTGTGTCTCCATGTGTGTATGTGTTAGCGGGGCTCACCTTCTAAGCAGTATAAAGTCTGCATGTAACTTTGGACTCCCTCCAGACATAACCACTAATAGCCTCCAGTAGACTGGAAGCGTCACCGTTAATGTGCACAGTTGATGAACATGTATTTTGTCTGTTACGTGTATTATATTCTGTGCTCTTACAATAAAGTAAGCTGGAGAAGAGAAAATGTTAAGAAAATCACAAAGGCCAGTCACAGTGGCTCAGGCCTGTAGTTCCAGCACTTTGGGAGGCTGAGGCAGGTGGATGGCTTGAGCTCAGGAGTTCGAGACCTGTGTGGGCAATGTGGTGAAACGCCATCTCTACTAAAAATACAAAAATTAGCTGGTTGTGGTGGCGTGTGCCTGCAGTCCCAGCTACTGAGGAGGCTGAGGTGGGAGGATCGTCTGAGCCTGGGAGGCAGAGGTTGCAGTCAGCCGAGATTGCACCACTGCAGTCCAGCCTGGGTGACAGAGTGATACCTCGTCACAAACAAAACAAAAAAAAACAAAACAACCAAAAGAGCAAGAGAGAGAAAAGAAAGTCATAAACAGGAGAAAATCTACGCCGTCGTGCTCCCGTCCTTTGTGGGGCGCGGGCTTTGCTCTGCCGGCCAGAAAGCGGCCTAGCCTCGTTTATGAAAACAGCACCAGGAGGCGGCTAAATGTGTGCCCCCTGCCCAGGGCGAGGGACTCCAAGGCATCCAGATGGACTTGCATGGCGTGAGCTTTGGGAAGTGTTCTCGCAAATCCTGCTTGGGCACCTTCCATTTTCCCTTCCATTTTTTCCCACTCTCTGGAACTTTCTACAACTCCTCTTCCTGGCGCCCGGGCCTGACAGGTAGCGCTCGGGTCTTGCCTTTGTCTCCGTGCTTTATCTCGGTACCTTCTTATTCCACTTTCTGGGACATCTTCACCTCCTCTTCCAATCTGTTTCTTTCTTGGGTTTTTGAACTCTGAAAACGCCCAGCAAGTGGGTGGTGCGTGGAATGAAGTGGTGGCTCCCAAGAGCTCCGTGCTCTGCGCGGGTCGGTTTCCGGGGCTCTCACGTGCTCCGCGTTGGTCGGTTTCCGGGGCTCTCACGTGTTCTGCGTGTGTCGGTTTCCGGGACTCCCACGTGCTCTGCGCAGGCCTGTTTCCGGGGCTCTCGCGTGCTCCGCAGTGGTCGGTTTCCGGGGCTCTCGCATGTTCCGCGTTGGTTGGTTTCCGGGGCTCTCTCATGTTCCAAGTTAGTTGGTTTCCGGGGCTCTCACGTGCTCTGCGCGGGTTTGCGGGACTCTCACGTGCTCTGTGCTCTTCTCCAGGCATCTCCTTCTTGTCCCACTGTCAGGATGCCGTGTGCCCGGGAGACAGGATTACTTTCCAGGCTGCCGCACAGAAGCGCCATTTCCTCCCTCTTCCACCCTCCTCCGAAGGTTTATTTGGTCTCTGTCCTTTGGGTTGGGTGGTTTCTCCATATTAGTTTAGTTCCAGAGCTGGCTGGACCCTCTGCAGGTTCCAGGCCCGCATTAGGGGAAGGACATCAGTGTGGGGGCCGGGGCTACTGCGTGTGTCTGGATGGGGCCAAGTGCTTTCTCCAGATAAAAGCCACCCCATGCAGGCAGGCGGGACAGGTATGGTCTTCACTCACCCCTGCCTGCTGGAGGGGGCTGGAGCATTCCAGGCCTGGCAGCCCCTCCTTCAGGCCGGGTGGTCTCCTGCTGGGACACATGCAGGGCGGTTCCTCTGCACCTCTCCAGCAGCTGGAAGCCCACGGGCTGTCCTGGCTCTCCGCTGCCCTGAGAGTGAGGGCTGAAATTCCCCACAAGCCGGAGGAGGCCCAGGGCACATGGTCCCTGGATGCTCAGCCAGGTGACCTTTCTCTGCCTGGAGGCTTCTCCCCGCCTCCTCCTCCCCCACGCTCCCACAGGAAATGCCCTCCTTGTCCTCCAGGCTCCGAAAAGATGTGGGGGTCCTGAGGCGGCCTGCCCAGCCCCTCCCCCTCCCTGTGACCTGCTGTGGTGCCGGGGCGTGGGGCTGATTTGTGTATGGGGTGTGGGTTTTCCCGCTGCCCTGGGAGGTCTGTCCCCGGATGCAGCAGAGGTTAATCACAACGGCTGTGGACTGAGTGAGGTGCCCGGCTGCCAGGCACTCTGGGCTTGTTTGACCCTCACAGACAGACTGACACCTCGGAGGTGGGTGGACTGCTCTGGACATGCCATTCCAAAGAGGGACAGACTGAGGCTCAGAGAGGTGCAGGCACTTGCTTAAGGTTGCACAGTTGGGCAGGAGCAGAGCTGAGCGGCACACAGGCGCACCCCCATGCCACACTCACTGCCTCTTTGCTGGGCATTTGTCATGGGGAGGTGAGGCCTTGGCACACCTTGGGCTGGGGGGGGCACATCCTGCCCCACCAGAGCGGGAGGCCACTCCCGGACAAAGTTCAACCCCTGGCCATAAGTGGGATTGGATGGACCTTGGGCAGGTGGGATGGGGGAGTCCCTCAGGGGAGAGACTCTCACAGTTTCTGGGAAGATGCTCCAGGTGGCAGGTGCTGGGGAAGCTCGGCCGCCCTAGGAGACCTAGGGGCTGGGAAGGCGTTGAATGGTGGCCCCAAAGATATGTGCACATCCCCAGCCCCAGATCCTGCAAATGCGACCTTATTTGGAACAGCCATTTCTGCGGCTGCTATAAGGTGAAGGATCTTGAGGTAAGGCCGTTGTGGATGGGCCTGAAATCCAGGGACACGTTCCTTATCAGAAATGAGAGGAGACAGCGACAGAGCCTGGAAGGGTGCAGCTGGAAGAGGCAGGAAGGAGCCTCCTGCGGAGCCGCCAGAGGCAGCACCCTCAGGCTGATGCCCTGATCTGGGACTTCGGCCTCCAGAACTGGGAGAGAAAACATTCCTGTTGTTTAAGTTCCCAGTTTGTGGGTCTTTGTTAAGGCAGCTCCAGGACTGGGATCGCGGGTCAGCCCGGGCTGGGTGGGATGCCCCGGGCTAGACCAGGCCAAGCTAGTGGGCAGCCTGTGCCCCGTGGAGTCTGACCACGTGCCTCTCTGCACTATTCTGGAGGCTCCTCCGGGACTGATTTCCCAGCTGCTCTCTCCCACCCTCTGGAGGGTCCTTGCCGAAGCTGCCTCTGTTGCTGCCGCACTCAAGCTGGGCCCGGGGGGTGCTGGGGTGGAGGGGGAAGGAGGGTGCAGGCTCCCCAGGTCAGAACCCTTCCTGGGTTCAGAGTGAGGTCTTGAAGGGTCGGGGCAGCAGCATTTCCTGAAGCCTCAGAGAGGCAGAAAAGGTGAGCTTTCTAGGGCAGTAACTTTCCAGAAGTTTCTGAGGTGCCTCCACTGAGCAGGAGATGGGTCACACCCTTTGGACTGTGAGCCAGAGCTTTTCTCCCCACAGGGAGTGGGGCTCCTGGGAACTCCATGCCCGCATTCTCTGAGGGTGCGTCCTTCCCTGGGAGTCCTAGGCAGTGGCGGGGGTGGGTAGGGTGAATGAATGTGTGGCGGGCGTGGCTGGGAGTGAATGGTGGGTGCCAGTGGGAATGAATGAATGAATGTGTGGCGGGTGTGGTGGGATGAATGAATGGGTGGCAGGCATGGGTGGGAAGGAATGAATGTGTGATGAGTGCTGGTGGGAATGAACGAATGTGTGGCAGGTGTGGTTGGGAATGAATGAATGTGTGGTGGGTGCAGGTGGGATTGAATGAAAGTGGGTACCCGTGGAGTGGACTGAATGTGTGGTGGGCGCTGGTGGGAATAAACGAATGAATGTGTGGCAGGCTCGGGGGGAAGGGAGGAATGTGGTGGGCGTGGGTGGGAAGGAATGGATATGTGATGGGTGCAGGTGGAAATGAATGAATGTGTGGCGGGCGCAGGTGGGAGTGAATGAATGGTGGGCATGGGCAGGAATTAATGAATGAATGTGGTGGGTGTGGGCGGGAAGGAATGGATGTGTGATGGGTGCAGGTGGAAATGAATGAACGAATGAATGTGTGGCGGGCATGGGTAGGAATGAATGAATGTCCACATGGGGCAGCCTTGCCCTGCTCACCTTGCCCTGGCTGAGGGCCCCTGCCCTGCGCGGGGGCCCTCACTTTCTGGTGTATAACCTTGGTCAGCCTGGACCTGAGAAGCCCCGGAAGTTTCCTCAGCAGGCCCTTGTCCCTGCCTGGCCTTTAATCTCCTTGGTTTGCCGTTGGGGAGCCAGCGCCAGCCACCCACGCCCGCCTCTCCCCGCATACAGAGAAGTGCGTCCCCACATCCCCATCCAGCTGGTCCCCGAGGACAGTGGCAGGCGCAGCCCCTCACTGGGGCGTGGCTGAGGATGGGGCCGCTGGGAGATGACTCACCCCATCAAATGTGCTGCATTTGTCATTTTTCTCACCAGTTGCTATTTTTAAAACCCTGTCCTTTAGTTTCTGTAGTAATTTTAAGCTTCTTTTTAATAGAACTTCCAACTCTTTGGGAATCTTACACTCGTTGAAAACGATGGGGTTAAAAATAAATATTTGTTAAACCCAAAACTAAATGCAGACCGACTTCCAGAGCAGACATCAGGCGCAGGACCTGGGGTCTCCAGGGGATCTGTGGCGGGGACAGGGTCACTGCCCTACAGCCAGGACACACAACTGTGTGCACTGCCCTGGCCAGCACCCAGCGCCCTCTCCCACCCCTGCTCTCCCCGGAGCCTGGGCCTGAGAGGAACAGGGTGCCGACTAAGGTATTTTGCAGCCAATGAGCATGGGGCTCCGCAGAGAGCCTGGGACCCGGGTTCCCACTGACACGGAAAGGGGAATCGGAGTCTTGGAGGGAGGGAAGGCTGCTCGTGCTCTGCCCCGGCACCTGGCTCGGTCTGGGGTGCAGACACCTCTGCCAGTGTGCAGGCTCTGAAGCCCACGTTCACAGCCGACCTTCCGGAATGCCAAGGCGTTGCCTGTCGGATGCCTGGCTGGCTGGAGCCCCACGGTGCCAGGACACTTGGGTTTGGTGAGCCCTTCAGTGTACAAGGTGCCAGCCCCTTTACTTCACGATTCTCACAATAGTCCTGTGGCAGCGGCATAATTCTCATCACATCGCATGAGTGATTGGGGTTTCCTCAGGACAGAGGGTGGGGAGCAGGACCGGGTAGGTGAAGGGGCTGAGCCAGGAGGTGGCCTCAGCTCGAGTTGCACCATGGTCTGGTCCCCCACAGGCGCTCTGGAGTGGAAGCTGCACCCTGGGGTGCGCTGCCCTGAGGCCAGGGGCCACCTTCTGTGCCTCCACGTGGTCAGTCACTGGTGAGGCCTTCACTGGTGGGAGGACGGCCTCCCGGAGCAGCAGCTCCCTGTGGTCAGACTCAGCTCTCTGGGGAATGGAGTAGCTGCAAGCTGTCAGCCCTCACTCCTAGGAACTGGTGACGATGCAGCCGCCAGTGCTGGGGACCAGGAGGGGACCCCCGGTGTCTATGCCATAATCTAGACAAAATGCTGATTCAAATTTGAAAAACGCATTTTCCATGATAAAAATGCACATGCATTGCTATGGGCTGTTTCTGTTCCCCAAGGTCACGTTGAAATCCTCATCCCCAGGCTGATGATGCTCGGAGGAGGGAGGTGATCAGGTCATGAATGGGATTAGTTCCCTTATGAAAGAGGGCAGGGAGAGACCCCTCACCCCCTCTGCCAAGTGCTGCACAGTAAAAAGACGGCTGTCCATGAGGAGGTGGCTTCACCAGACACCAAATCTGCAGGTGCCTTAATCTTGGGCTTGCAGCCTGCAGAACTGAGAGAAACAGATTCCTGTTGTTTGTAAGCCGCCCAGGCTATGGTATTTTGTTACAGAAAGCTGAACGGAGTGAGACGTGCCCTGTAGAAAATGAAGAATCTGCAGAAAGTTATAAGAAAGGAAGAAAAGCAAAATGGCACAGACCCTCCACTTAGGAATCGTTGACTCTGGCAGACATTAGCACAGTCTTTACATTAGCACAGTCTTTTACTCTCTCCATGGGTTTCATACCCAACTGCATACTGCGGAGGCCTTTCTGCATATGGCGACTCTAAGGCATCATTGGCAATATCATGAAATGACATGAGGTAGAGTTTGACAAATGGGATGACAGGCCCTGTCTATCACCGGGAGGCTTATTGGTCTCTTGGTGCAGACACAAGCCTGAGACTCATGTCATTAAATGTAAGTTACAGCCACAAGCATGTGGAAAACCATTGCTCAAACACCTGGGCAATAACAGTGGCGTGGTGTGGCTTCGCGTGAGTCTTTTTCTTTTTAAGGGGAAAAAGAAACGTTTTGTTCAGTAATTGCTCCTGGATGGGGGCCCAGCCTGCAACAGCTTGGCGTGTGGAAGGCGCTGGTGCCAGGTACAATGCCGAAGAATCAGACGCGGAGAGAGAGAGTCGCTCTGAACCGCAAGGCCAGGTATGAGGTTGAACCCTATAGCATTTTAACCTACAAAACGGACAATTTCATATGGTTTCACTGATTGGTCCAAGGCACATTTTGTAGAACCAAGGAAGGAACCAAGCCCAAGAAAAGCAGGGTGGGGAAGCCCTGGGGGCAGAACTCCCCACCACTCCGCATCCTCCCTGCCCCCACCCTGCACCAGCCACGGCCTGATTCTTGAGTCTGGGGTCCCAGTAACTTCCCTAATCTTGAATTCTTAGCTTCGATTCATCCCTCAGGGTTTGGGACTCATGTTCAAGTCAGCTTTTCAAAGTTGTTCCTGAGGATAGCGTTGTCCGCCCATCGATTTGAGAAGGCCCTTCTGCGACCTTCGGGAACGGGAAAGGTGGCCTGGCACCGACATGTTCCTTCCGGGCATGGAGGCCAGGGTGCTGCTGCATCACTGGGCTCACAAAGTCCGCCAGAGCGGCGCGAGGCCCGGCCCTCTGAAATGCACTCCTTTAAGTTCCTGGGAACTTGTTGGTTTGTCCCCAATCCCACCCCCTCCCTCTTCTCACGTTCAGGAACGTGCAGCACTTCCTCCTCTTCCTCACCTGCTCCCCTCCCAGCCTCTTTCCTCTGGGGAGCACCTGCTGCCCGGCTCCCCGCCCCTTCCCACCACACCCGGGCTCCGTCCTTTCCCGCTTCATTCTCCACATCACAGATTTTGTCTTCTTCGGCGTCAGTTCTGTATGTTTCTGTTCCCAGGCAGTTTTGATCCACGGGTGGTTTTATTTCATTGCCATCATTCCATTCTCCAGCTCCCACTGTCTTTCTCGTCAGCCTGACTTGCCCATGGCGGGCACGCGACAGTTGCTAAAAATACCCTTCGGGGGTCGGCTGGAGAAGTCATTTTCATGGGGCACCCTCCCTCCCAGGCTTTGAGATGCGGTTGTGTTTGACTTGTCCTGCCGCATTTTTCCAAGGCCCCAGTTGTTGTGTTTCCTCTTCCTCATCCTCAGGTGAGAAAGGGTCCACCCGCTCAGGTTTCACCCACACTCGGGGTGTGTGGATGGCCCTCAGCCCAAGTGGCCGGGCCCCGGGCTGACAGTCTAACCCCTTCCTCAGACTCCGCAGGGGTGACCTGGCACGCGTGGCTCCCGAGGGAGACATTTCTGGTTTGTCTCTGTCCGGGAGCCCCATTTCCCGACCCACTGAATGGATGAAGTGTCAGACGAAACGCCTGCTCTGTACCCAGTGTTAACAGGACCCTGGCCCAGGGCCAGATGCTGCCTTCTGAATGCAGGGCTCACCTCCAGCTCAGCTGTCCCCACTCCTGGTGGGTTTTGAAGACTGAGGAGCGGTAGGAGAAGGCAGTGTCGGTGCATAGGAGGCAGACCCCGTCTTCTGGTGGGGAAAAGCCTTTTTCTATTTTGGGAAGAGAGAGAGGAGACGAAGCACCTCCTTCCCTGTGTTCATCCTGGCAGGCTGGCTCTGTTTCTGCCTGGGAGGCCTTTGCTGCATTTGGAATCACTTTGTAGGGGACACACGCTCCCACCTGTCCTAGCTTCCATTGCTCTGTGAACCTTGTTCTCTTAGGAGCCCTGAGATGGGTTACCTTGGACCAGGGGCCGTTTTAAACCAACAGTCCCACGATTGTTCCAATTTTTCGCACACGGGAGACTCTGCACCTCTCATTTAAAATGTCAGTTTTTGAGGGGCGGAGGTGACGCCTCACATTTTCTCTGCACCCCCGTCAAGTCTGAAATCGTGCCGGATGCAGAGAAGACACTCAGCTCAGAGTGGCTGTTCTAGTTTAGGGCTGAGGGCTCAGAAGCTCCTGGGTTTAGAGTCGGCAGAGGAATCTGTGCTATGAGAAGTCGACGCATCTCGGTCAGTGTGGGTGGCACAGTGCACGCCTGATCGCGTGTTCTTATGTTTTAAAATTCCACCGCGCTGTCATAAAACAGTTCCTGCGTCAAGGCGGAGCTCACCTCCATCAAGCTGCAGTTTCCTCATCTGCAAAATGGGTGTACTGTACCCACTGGTATGGGTGTTTTTGGGGGATCTTGAGGACTGAGTCAGGTGATGCTGGGGAATTGAGTGCCCAGGGCCTGGCCCCTCGGGAACTGGAGTTTGTTCATTTTCTTCCTATGTTAGGCGGGAAGGCAGCGTGGACCTGCCTGGTTCCCAGTCCCCTGGGGCCAGGGGCACCTCCTGTCCACGGCGTGGATGCTCTGGGACGAGGCCTCCTCCCCCTCTGTCCATTCTGCCTATGACACTGGCCCTCCAGGTTTGGTTTAAGTTCCCCAAATGTGCAGCTTCTGTCTCCTCTGGCCTTTTCGATGTGGTTTTTGCCAGAGTGGCCCCTTACGCCGACCTGGGACTGGCACTCACTTCTTCCTGGGATCCCGTCCTGCTCTTGGTTCCTCTTCTCTGCCCTCCCAGGACACCCTCACTCCTTGTTGCTCCCTCTCCCCTCTGGGCATCCTAATGGACACTTTCGAGGCTGCCTCTCCCCTCAGACCATAAGTCTCAAAAGCAGGGACAGCGTCTCTCATTCACAGCACAGGTGGTTGATGATGGATGCATTCTTAAAAATTTAATTAATAACATGACATAAAACGTAACATTTTAACCATTTTACATGCACAGTTCGGTGTCACTAAGCACATTCGCATTACTATGAAGCCCTCACTACCCTCCACCCACGGAGCTCTTCATCTTCTCAGTCTGAAGCCTTGTCCCCTTTAAACACCAACTGTTCCCCTTCCTGCAGCCCCTGACACCCGCCCTTCTCTCTGTCTCTGTGGGTTTGACTCTAGGGACCTCATACAATAGACTCCTGCAGGATTCGTCCTTTTGTGACCGGCTTATTCCACTGAGCACACCGCCGTCAAGGTGCTCCCTGTCACAGTGCGCCGGCCGTTTCTTCCAGTGTAAGGTTGGATACTGTAACAAACATATTTCACGTAAAGCAAATGGTTGCACATAGCTCCTCTGAGATGGGGTCCCTTGGTTTCTGTTTGGAGCCTTCCAGGGACGGGGAACTCACTTCCACTGGGGTGGCCACTTCCTTACGGGGCAGGTCTGATACTTAGACTGTTATGTATTTGTCCAGAGCTGCTCCTGGCTCTGCACTCCGGCATCCTGCATGCACACAGGAGAGGCCTGGCGTCTGCTGCTCTGTCACCCGCGTCTCTCACTGGCCTCAGACCCCGGGAGCTCTGGAAGTGGCCTCTTTCTGCCTCCAAGGTGGATGGAAGACATGGCTGGGCCCGGCCTTGCCTTTTGACCTGTCCCCTCTGCCAGTCCACCCAACCCAAATGCTCAGAAGGAACTCTACTCGGTGGCCCTCCATGGGGAGCCGTCCAGCACGTTGTGGCGGAGCCTGGAGTGCTGGGGCTGCCTTTTCTGGCAGTGCCAGCAGCCAGCAGCTTTACCTCTTTATCTAAAAGCAGAGATGTGTGAGGTTTTCCTGCTGCCCACCTTTCCAGGTGGAGAAAGAAATGGGTCCTGGCTCCATGAAGGGGGGGAACCATGTCCCTGTCCCA